>NC_061512.1:219047114-219133397 GCF_022539505.1 Lolium rigidum | reverse complement strand
ATAGTGGCAACACCGGTGCGCGCGTCTAGAAGCACCACCTGGTGCAGTCCAAAATCACATAGGCTAGCGACACCCACTCTTCCTACTGCATCCCGCACGCGGCCGCCAAACACCGCAGCTCGGGCCGCCCAGACCAAGCCCCAACACCAGCGTTGGCGTTCCTAAGAGTACCCAGCGGGATAGGCGATGAGCAGCAGCAGCTCTGCCAGGCAACCACCACCAGCACCTCGGGGAGGCTGGCAACAACCACAGTGTGGGGTAGTAGTCCTTCCACTTCCTACACATGAATCCCCCAAGCGCAAACACATACTGAGCTTTGATCGGTTCGGTGATCTGCACAAGATGCAAACACAAATTGTCAGAAAACTAAAATCTGCAAACTATTTGTTTGCAGTTGTATTTTGCATCAAACGCATAGAAAAAGGTGGAAGTGTAGAACTCAAAAAAGATCCACCAATCTGGCGACCAAGTACTATTGACAAAAAATGTACTAACACTAATTCAGTGTTGAGATTCAAAAAATAATGATTTTGTTCTCATATGCCCATATAATTTACAGTGCACACTTGTAAACTTCATACTGGTTCTGTTTAAAAAAGAAGAGATTCCAGGTTAACAGAAAATGATTGACACTCATTGAATAGAGTTTCATTTACCAAATTTCAAACTTCATTCACAAAATCTTAGGTTTCAGGATTTTCTAGCAAACTTGTTCAGAAAACCACGGAGCTAATATGTGTGTGTGAGAAAACTTTGCTTCAGTCCAGGACAGCATGGCCGCAGATCATCACCAAACCTCTTTCTATTGGGCTTTCCAAGCAAGTTTTTTGGCTACAGATGTGTTTAGCCAAAATTAATCATATTTAAAATGCACAGTTACCAAACTTCAGCATACATATGTTTACCGTGCTACTTTGAATTGACTATGTTTGGATGATTCAGCTGTTCATGCTTACAGAACTACAGACTGTTGGCAGGATTACTAATCAATTCATAAAGTTCAGATGAGGAGAGGGACCTCACCGGACAGCTGCAAGCTTAGGGAGGTTGCGGATGGCAGCAGGACGAAGTGGTCTCCCCCAGCATTGAGTTCCGCTAGGAGCACCATGACCAGGTGTTGTGCCACCTCCTACAAACAGAGCTTCTTATTAGCTCATATACTCAAACAACAGATGTAGCAAGAAATGTAAATGAAAATTGATTGGTGCAGAATATTACAAAGAATTGGCAGCACAATACATTAAGCAAGACTCACAATATATGATGCTTATTGAACTATTTCTAATATTTCTTATTCGCTATATTTTCTTTACAACAATATTTAACATTTCAATAAATATAGATGATGTTTCCCACAATTAAAAGGACGACGAGGTGATAAACCTATCTCTTTACCACAATAGTTGGTCTATAAACACATTTATACCACAAAAATTGATATGTAAACACATATATCTAATCAGTGTACGTTTTTTCCCTTAAAAGATGAAATTTAGCCGCCATGGCACAAAACATTGCAATTCATAATATACCACAAAAGTTGATATGTAAACACAAATATCTATTCATTTGACCTCTAAAAAGCTATCACAGAGCACAGCTCATAATGCATAACAGACAGCATAAAGACCAAGTAAAAATATCAGCTTATTCCAAATGGGCCAATCACTTGGTTTTAACCTCTAGAGGTGCCACAAATCTAATTTCCTAAATTAATAAATATTTTATCCAGATCGTCCAGTTGGCAATAGTACAAGCTTCAGTTCAAGGGAAATCAAGAGTACTACAGACACAGTAGCATTAAGAAGGTCACACCAATCCAAGCATTTCTCATCAATCCCAGATAAATATGAAACCTTTTGGCTTTTGCAGAAGTAGTGGCAGTTAAATGTTAGCTTTGACAATAAAAACAGCAGTCAGAAGCCACATAAACCTCTAGGAAAAACCTGAGCCATAATAATACTCTCAAGAAAGATGCAACATTTTCACCTCTAGCTACCTAAATGCCCACAAAAGAACCCTCGACTGTTGGATTCTGTCACCCAAATGAACCAAATCAACAGAGATCCACACACGAACAGGAGAGAAGAAACATGGTGAATAAATGACTGTGGATGACGTACTACTCCATCAGGATATGATCCTTTAGGTGATTTGCCAAAACAACACTCGAAACACACAAGACAACTTGAAATAAAGGATTACTACCTCCCTGTGGCAGAAGCACCTCGACAACAACTGTAGCCTCGGGTCGTCAGCTAGGCCAGGGCAGGGGTGCCTCTTGGCTCTTGGTTCGGCTTGGGTTCTTATAGGCTTTCTTTAGTTCCCACATCTAAGATCTCCAATTTCGTCCACTGTTGCTCGTGATCCATAGTTTTCGCTAAGCTCGGCAAATTTACAGCTTCCTCCAGTGACAGCTAAAATTAAGAAAAAAAGGCAGACATAGTAGAATAGTTAATGAGATCGATAAGTTGTAGTTCATGCTTGTGAGGACTCAGTGATACAAATTGGTAAGTACCTTCAGTTTGGTGTTTTCTGCAACTAAAGCTACTTCACAAGTTTTGAATCTTCCAAGTTGTCGTCTTGGTGTTCTACATTGAAAACAGAAGGTAACAATATCAAGAGGACGTGGCAACATAACATAGGGGACGTCCTCTGTGGACTAGGCCATCCATGGTGTCGACCATCTCAACTCGCCGAGAGAAACATATATATGGATTGCGACTCAGGAAGAAATGGATTAGAAAAATGAATTGTTCTTACCTGAGGACTGAGGTGCACCGCTGTGATGAGTTAGCACCACGGAGGGAACCACAGCATTGACGTTGTCCTCTGTAGCCTGCTGGAGCTGTTCATTAGCACTCATAGCTGCGGGGCATTTGCCGAGCACCTGGATGCCTTTTTTCTTGATTTTTTCTTCTTTACCTGGAAGTCACAACACACAAGATGAAAATTTAGTCTCGCTAGACAGACAAGATACAATCCCCAATTTAGGAGAACAAAAACCAAAAGGACACAGTTTCAAGTTTAACACGTTGAAGATATAGTATAACAAGTAGATTTATCTAACTCTAATCTAATTAATACTAGCCATAAAATCCATGCATATAATCAGGCAAGCATCAGAATGATTGTGATGGTTAAAGTACTTTTTCAATCTGATTTCACTCTACAAAAGCACTATATGAAAAATAACACCAGTATTCTTCCAGTTATTCAACTATCAGAAGACATGAACATATTTAGACGCGGACCTACTGAAAGTATATACAGTAGTAACAATCGTGTCTTAATGTGCCTTTGTGTGGGAACTATGTACAGTAGTAATCAACCATGGCATACTTTCTCAGGCGTCTCATTTATTCACGCGTACGTGCAATGGATGGAAGAGCTAGCTCGCCAAGTTCCTTTCGAAAGAACAAAAAAAAAAGGAGCACTAGACTCGTTTCATTCTAGCCAGCTCTAATTTGCCTTTCCGCACATATCTGTATAGAAGTGTTGCCCCTTTTGCTTGGATGGATCGGTTGGTGCTACTAGTGCAAGTTTTGGCAAGGCACTGTTTTTGTGAAAACTGAAGTCTACTGTTTAGGCAGTGATCCAAGTATTCTTATTTAGTGTTAAAAAAAATCTGAGGGGGTAGCTTAGCTGCTAGTCTACTGTACTGTAGTTCAAAAACAAGCAAAGCTAGCCAAGATTGAAGGAGTTATATTGACTAATTGTAAATGTGCCGAAGTTCAAAAACATTTGTGAGATCTCCCTGATTTGAATTTTTAACCCTTTGGATAAATATTAAATTGAGAGGCCAAATTAGATTAGGACATAAAAGGGGGCGGAGTTAAGATTATAGGACCGAAATATGATTTCTCTAGTTGAAAACACCAAACTGAACTCTTGAGCATACCAGCTGCTAATTAGCAACTCTGAAAAGCACAAATGATCATTTTTTTGGCATCAGAAACATACTAATGCATAAATAAGCACTATTCGTTATTTCTCTCCCTAGCAAGATAAAGATTAAGTATGTACAGGGATAACCATAAATTCATTTGCTCCCAGAAAGAACTCTTAAGTATTATCTAATGTTCTGTTAGGGAAAATAACGCCATAATAATTATTTCTTTCTTTCTAAGCACCTAGTCCTAGACCACTAGGAAGTCTAATCTACAACTAATATTTATAAAAGAACACAAATAAGTAGCGAGAAGCTCTAATATAGATTAATATTATTCATAATATGAGAATGCAAAATAAGAAATATGATTCATAAATCTGGCGCAGAACCAAGTATGCGAGAATGAACCCATAGAAAAGATGAATTGAGAAAAGGAGAGACAAATCAAGACAAGCAAACAGCATGTGAAAAACATAATGAAGAGGCTGGGGCTTCACCATTGCGAAAAGAAAAAAATGTCATCAAAGCAGATTGGGCCGGACAAGACGGCGTCACTAGAGAAACATATAAGAAAAATCCAAGTATTGCTCCAAAATCATCGATACATGTGATACTCGTAACTGAAGATGATTTGGTTTTAAAACGTGCATTAAGGCCATCCCATACTAGTCCTTTTGACAAAGCAATATATCTTCAGCCAAATTAAAGAAACCCAATACAAACATAAATCCATATCTTACCATCTTACATCTTATAGATGCATAGCAGGAAAATGTACAAGTATGGACCATCCTATGCACATAGCACGTTTTATTTACTGAAAGGGATTTCCATCTACTGCATATATGTATGCTCAATCTAGAGAAAAAAGAAAGAAAGCATTTTTAGCAAGAAGAACACATGCAGGAGGGGAAGAGGGAGCTCACCCAGTACTAGATTACTAAAAAAAAGTTACCAGCAGGCGCAATGACTATATATCTACTCCATGTGTTGAACTTAAACTAAAAAATGACACCAACGAAAAGAAAGAAACTGCAAAAGGAACTAATTAGCACAAGGATATACCCAAAAATACTTCTTATTTGTACATATACCCACCAACGACCAAGTGCAGTTGAAATCACATCAGGTGCACTAATCCAAATTAATTGACATAACTTTGTCTAGATACGCATGTATCTAGAGCTGAAACACGTCTATATACATCCATATCTAGATAACATTGAGTAAATTAATTTGGATAGGATCGAGTACTGCCACCTATGCATAAAAAGCAGAAAATAAAAATATTGAGCACATATATTTCATATACATCTACTGCTTACGCACATGACAAGTTATAACTGAGTCAAATAGATTTTCATCTGCCATACAGGCTTTCTGTACTGCCTACAACCAGCCTGAAGTTCAGTTGTATGTTGGTCAACTAACACACACGCGCAGTTAGCTGATTTCCTGGATCGGTTAATTGGAGGCCATTATGCTTGCCTGCTAGAATGAACCATGCATGTGCTATTTCAAAAAAAAAAAATTAATATGCCAACTTTGAGTAGCCCGTGCAATCACAAAGTTTGAGTAATCATGCAATCTCAATGTTCCAGGCCACCTACCGAACTAGCTTCAGCTGGCTTGTGTAATTAACCAATCGACTGAGCTCATATATCCAAAAGATTAGTGGATTCATTCATTAGGGTCAAGAATAAGTAAACATAAACAGAGTGAAACTACACGTTTTGATTTAGTGAAACGGATTTGTGGCTTCTGTTCTGCATATCTGCAAGCTCAATCTACGACATAAACAATCAACTCAAGAGGAAAAAATAAGCGATTTTTAGCAAGAAGAATGGATACGGGAGGGGAAGAGGAGCTCACCCAGGAGTAGCTTGTTGGGGAGGTGGCCAGCAGCGGCAAGTCATAGTGGTGGTCAGCGGCACGAGGTTGGGAATGCCACCAGCATCTCGGAGAGGTGGTTGGGGAAGTCACTGGCAGAAGGTCCCCATGAATGGCAATTAAAAGCTCGGGGTAGCAGCCTGTCCTCCAGGCTTCCCCACAGCCAGGAAATGCACCGCCAATGAGCTTATGCAGCCGCCGATGCTCCTCCCTCCGGCCGCGGCCGTCGGCGAGCTTGACTGTCATGTCACCATGCTCTTTCCTGCCGGCGGTGGCGTATTGCAGGTGTATTAGCTGTACAAATCATTTAATGAATGATCGGAGGAATTAATTATTAACATCTCAACATGATGATTAGTGTCTGCGATTTCGAGAGTGAGGCTCCTATGACAGCACACCCATGTAATTTACAGTGTACATCAGTCAACTTTCAACTGGCTCAGTTTAAAAAAGAAGAGATTCCAAACTGGTTAACAGGAAATGATTAACAGCTTACTGAATAGGGTTTAATTTACAGAAATACACACTTGATTCACAAAAATCTTAGCTTTCAGGAATTTATAGCAAAGTTGTTCAGAAAACCACAGAGCACATATGGGTCCAGGACAGCAAGACCTCTTTTTATTGGGCCTTCCAGACAAGTTGTTTGGGTACATATGTGTTTAGCCTAAACTAATCATCATATTTAAAATGCACAACCTGCCAACTTCAGGACACCTATGTTTACGGCAATACTTTAAGTTGAGTGTTTGGATGACTGAGCTGTTGATGCTTAGGGTGACTTCTTTTGGGCTTGTGGGCAGGCTTCGGGGTGGTGGGCAGCTAAAGCCCAAAAGAAGTCTCTGGCTTCTTCGTGGCTTATTTTCACCGGGAAGCTAGACTCGCGTGCAATTTCACAAACTGCTCGGAGGCAGTTTCCCGAGCTTCTGCGTGGAACTACCGAATCGGTACATGGCGTAGCCCCTCCTTTTCCCTTCTATTTACATGAGAATGCCCCTCCCTAGACATAGCGTTTGGTTGTCTAAAAAAAAGGATCAAACCTGGCATCGATAACAAACCGCATCGACCCGCGTTGACCTGTAGCGCTAGGGTTCCTCCATGCGCCGCAGCAGCTCCCGCCAGCAGACGCCGGTTCTCCACTGCTCCTCAGCCGCTCCCCTGCAGCAGACGCCGCTGCTCCACCGGTCCCTCGCATCCGCCGCTGCTTCTCCCTGCTCCTTGGCCTCTCCCCCGCAACAGACGCCGTTCCTCCTCCGTTCCCCCGTTTCCAATCGGTGGTTGCGGCCCGTCTGTACACCCGTAGCAGGGGCTGCTGCTGATGACGAGATCTTCGGCCGCTCGCTTACCACGCCGCAGCGGACGATACTAGCTCGAATCCTCCCAATTTCTCACCTCGGTTTGCATCATGGAGTACTTCCAGTTCGTATGCTCAATTAAATCCCCTGTTAGCGATACTAGCATTTTTTGGACCCTGGACTAGAAGAGCTCTAGTTGTTTAATTTTTGTTATATGGATCGATACTGCAATTTGTTGGACCAGGCTATACAGAATCTTTACAGCTCGTAATTTTTCTTATCTAATCGTGGATGACTGCTCTGCTGGATGTGAAAGTCACTTTGTTCCCCTGTTATTCACTTATTTTGGTACACACATATCTAATTTAGGGGCATTGCAGACATTTCACTACTCAAGCCATCAAGTAAGCTAAATTTTAGAAGCCCAAAAGAATAGGAGGGATCAGTTTTTGGGAGCTTCTTCCCACCACAGTTTCTCTCCACCGTATTTCATAAGCCGGCTTATGCATAAGCAGGAGCTCAAAAGAAGTCACCCTTAAACAAGTGCAGAATGCTTTGCAGGATTACAAATCAATTCATAAAGTTCAGAGGAGGGGAGGGACCTCAACGCCACCGGGAAGGTGCAAACTCGGGGAGGCTGCCGACGGAAGCGGGACGAAGTGGTCTCCCGCAGCCGCAGCAGCAGGTCGGGGTCGTGGCTGGCATCCGAACCTCGGGGAGGTTGTCCAGGATGTGGCCGGTGACCGGGAAGACGAAGTTGCCCCCATCTCCTCCTCCTTGCCTCCCCGCAGCGAGCTGCACAGTGGAGGGAAGCAGACGGCGTGGATCGAGGCAGGGAAGGAGGGAGGCGGAGGGGCGCCGGTAGCCCAGGTCGATGGAGGCGCCATGGCGGTGAGTGGAGGTGACCTGCGGCGCCCAACTCTGGGCCCACATTGCGCCGGACGGCCAGGAGCAGGACCCGGTGGAGGTTGTCGACGCCGCCTCTAGGGCTTGCCGGAGGCGCCGGGAATGAGGAGATTTGGGTGGTTGCGGCGAGGTAATTTTGGAAGGGGAACGAGATGGATCATCTCTGCGTGAGTTTTGTCTTTCTTTTGCCAGCGAGGAGAGATTTGGTAGTACAGTACAAATCATAGTAACTCTTTAATTGCATTCATTTTCCCTTCTTTTTTTACTACAGTATTCTCTCCCTTATTTTAGGGGGCATTGACTTCCCCAGATCGCTAATTGGGAGCTGGGGTTTGTGCATAATTACCTCTCCGGCGTTATGACTTGCAAGGTGTCCATGGTTTAACCTAAGACTAGCCACAATGGGAGTATCATAGGTACTATCATGCATGCTATGTAGGCAAAAATCTTACGTGATATATCAATTAATGAGGAGAGAGGTGAGAGTAGGAGTACTATCATAGGTAGATATTGTATCATATCACGTAAAACTAGAAATTTTAGTGTAAAACACATCATATACACATATTTGCATTGAGATTCTACAAAACATTAAATAGGATGGAACTATGATACTAATTCATGATACTATGCATTGTAGGTGGTGTATCATAAACTAGTATCATATGTATGATATTAGTCTATGATATTTCCCATTGTGACTAGTCTAAGAGCATCTCCAACACGCGCGTTAAAAAGGCCATGCGGTATAAAAACTGCCGGTTTGCAGCGCGCGGGAGTAAAATCGGCCCTCCAGCAGGCGCTGCAAACGGCGCGGCGCTGTAAATTTTTTTGGGCGCGGGCGGGTTTGTGCTATCGTGTGCGCTATACTTTGTGCGCCGGCTACAGCGCGCGGCATCGCTCAACCACGCGCGAAGAACCCCACGCTGAAACTTCCCCTTCCGCCTCGCAGCCCGACCGCCCAATCCCTCGCCTCCGGCCGCCGGCGCAATCTCGACGATGGACCACCCAGCAACCCCTCCCTACTCTGTCCCACACGTCGCCGCTGCCGCCGCCTCCGCAGCACCGCCGCCCAATGCGGAAAACCCTAGCGGTGGCGCCGACCCCGGCAACACAACGTCCACTGCTCGTGCGCTCTTCGTTCCGCCACGCGGGACGCTGCACACAGGCGCCGCCGCCGCGCAGGCCGCCAGCTAGGCGCGGGCGGCGCCGAGGAGGAAGGCGTCGTCGACCAAACGACCATACATCGGTGCCGCCTCCGTTGCACCGCCGAAGAAAGCGAAGGCGCCCACCTCCCGTCGCCTCCTCCACCGATGAACCAGACGCCGCCGGCGCCTCCATCCGGCAACCCCGCGGACGCACATACGGTGCATGATGAAATGCCGGAGAGGTAAAAAGACACAACTTTTCATCCAAATTTTAGTTTAGATGCATACATAGCCGGAGAAATAATGAATTTCATTGCAATGTAGAGTCAATGATGAGACATTCATGGAGACAATGAGTGTTGGATCTTCATTTATGCATGATGAAGACGTTGAGGGATATGAGGAATATGAGGATGTCGATGAGGAAGGAGAAGGGTTGATTGAACCTCGCCATCCCGGTCGGTCGGCGAACTACACTGTAGCGGAGGACAAATTGCTTTGCAAGACGTGGTTGACGGTTGGAATGGATCCAACAACCGGTACCGATCAAACAAGAGAAATATATTGGGTGAGGATGACGGAGTACTTCAACACACAACACAAGTGGGAACGAGCGAACCATGCGCTCACTTCGGTCCCGTTGGTCCGGCATCAACACCGATTGCCAAAAATGGGCGGGCTTGCAAGCCAACGTCGATGTTCTTAATCCAAGTGGCACAAATGAGAATGATAGGGTAAGACATTCTACTACTATGTTGACCATATGGCTCATATGTGAAGAATACGGTTCTAGTTCATATAGCTCATCTATTCTCCTTTGCTTGCTTTGTAGAACTCTATGGCTCAAGGATTGTTTAGGGATGTGGGAAAGAAGAACAAGAAAGGCAACAAGATTCTTGGCAAGCCATTCACCTTGCATCATTGCTATGAAGTGATAGGGAATGAAGAAAAGTGGAAGACCCGCGGCAAGTTGGATGCGGCAACTAAGGCGGCCAATGCTACCGGTGATGCAACAATCATCGATGATGATGATTCAAGTGATGAAGGCAAGAAGAGAAGCTCCACTCCTCACTCGGTCAACAATGGGCGGAGGAATGTGCTTGGTAGGAAGACCGCCAAAGATATGAAGGGAAAGAAGGCCGGAGATGATGACATTGCAATGGCTATGGAAAGGATTGCAAATGCACGGTTGCAATCAAATGAAGGTAGGAAGATGGCAAGAAACTTGGAGAAAGAGGCTATGGATGCTATAGAAGCTCGAAGAGCCGCTTTGGAGGAGAGGATTGCCGCCAACCACGAGAGTAAGTTGGCTTTAGAGGAGAAGAGGCAAGCCACAAGGCGAAGCCACTACACAAAGACGTATTTTTCCAACGAAACAAAATCATTCCTTGATGGTGCAGCCGGCGAGGCGAAGGCAATGCATTGAGGACGACATCGATAGAACGTACAACGCAACCAGGCCATGCATGCACTGACAAGGCGACGATCGGCCCCACCCATCTAACAAGCAGACAATCGAGGCCAGACAACTTCATCGACGGGCATCCATAGCGAAGCCAGAAGAGGACGCATTTCTGGACGCCCTTCAATGTCGTTGGAATCGGGCGGAATTTGAACTACGCGTCCAATTTTCTCCGCCCCTGATTTTCAAGAAAAACATATTTTTAGCTCAGAAGCGCGTCATTTTATGTGCCCATCTTTTTCAGTTTTGCATGTACCCCAATAGGAGACTACCGCGCTTGACGCGGCGAAACGGGACGTCGATGCATCCATTTTTACCACAACTAATTCGAAAGAACAATGTGAGACATTCGCAAGGCGTCATTTTATGTGACCCATTTGCGAGGGAAAAACATTCACGAAATAAGCTATCACCTACTGAGTTATATGGATTTTAGGTCAAACGGGCTAGGTAATGGCCAACGAGCATGCATAGTATCCGGAATGAGGCCATCCGCGCACATGCATGTGCCCTAGGACTGGAATCAACGCGTTTGCAGGCTTTTGCCATCGTGGCAACAGAAAACCCCTTTTCCATTTTCCGAGAGCCGAAATGGTTTTTTTTTTCCAAAGCAGGGTAGAGGAAAACATGTGCACAATGATAGAAGAACACCTACACAACAATGTGTTTCACACACCCGCCCCGCGCGCTAGCGCTCCGGGAAGCCGTAGGATCCCCTGTCATCTCCCGCCGATGACGTTGGAATCGGGTTAGATTTGAACTACGCGTCCACTTTTCCCCGCCCCTGATTTTATGGAACAATCATTTTTAGCTTCAGAACATGTAATTTTATGTGCCCATCCTTTTTCTGGTTTCGCGTGTCTTTCAACAAAAGCACCGCCGCGCTCGACACGGTGTAATGATACGTTCGATGTATCCCATTTTGTGCACAACTAATTCAAAAAAATCATAAAAATGTGTGACCTTCGCGGGGCATAATTTTATGTGCCCTAGCTGCGAGGGAAAATTCAAACTTGGAATAAGATAGTTATTCCTCAAAAAACATTTGTAAAATGAGCCTACGAAGTTATATGGATTTTAGGTCAAACGGGCTAGGTTATGGCCAAAATGCATGCATAGTTTGCCGGAAACAGGCCATACCGCGCACATGTGTGTGCCCTGGGACAAGAATCAACGATGTGTGCGGGGTCTTGCCATCACGGCCATGAAAAACCATTTTTCCATTTTCCGAGTGTTGAAACGGGTTTCTTTTGTGAAGCATGTATAGGGGCGCGTACTAGGGTTGAGGGAAAGCCGTGCACAACTATTCAAGAACACCTACGCAACACATTCCACACACCTTCCCCACTAGGTCCCCCGCCATCTCCCGTCTCCCGCCGTTGGAATCGGGCAGATTTGAACTATGTGTTCACTTTTCCCTACCTTTGATTTCCTGAAAAAATATTAGCTCCAGAACGCGTCATTTTATGTGCCCATATTTTTTAGTTTCGTGCGTCTCCCAACAGGAGCACTGCCATACGCGGGGAAACAAGATGTCGATGCGGCCCATTTTGAGCACAACTAATTAAAAAAAATAGAAATATGTGAGACCTTCACAAGGCGTCATTTTATGTGACCCAGTTGCGAGGGAAAAACATTCAAGAAATAAGCTATCACCTACAAAGTTATATGGCTTTTAGGTCAAACGGGCTAGGTTATGGCCGATGGTCATGCATATTTTCCGGAATGGGGCCATACCGTGCACATCTGTGTGCCCTGGGACTAGAATCAACGTAATGTGCAGGATTTTGCCATCGTGGCCACAGAAAACCCCTTTTCCATTTTTCGAGGGCCGAATCAGGTTTTTTTGCGAACCAGGGTAAAGGGCGGGAACTAGGATTGAGGGAAACTTGTGCACAATGATAGAAGAAAACCTACACAACACGTTTCGCACACCCGCCCTGCGTGCTATCTCCGCGGGAAGCCGTAGGATCCCCCGTCATCTCCCGCTGATGTCGTTGGAATCGGCTCAGATTTGAACTAAGCGTCCACTTTTCCCCACCCCTGATTTTATGGAAAAATCATTTTTAGCTCCGGAATGTGTCATTTTGTCTGCCCATCTTTTTCGGTTCTGCGAATCTTCCAACAGTAGCACCGCCGCGCTTGACGCGGCGAAACGGACATTGATGCGTCCCATTTTGAGCACAACTAATTCAAAAAATTCAGAAATATGTGAGACATTCACGAGGCTTCATTTTATGTGACCCAGTTGCGAGGAAAAAAACATTCAAGAAATAAGCTATCACCACGGAGTTATATGGCTTTTAGGTCAAACGAGCTAGGTTATGGCCGACGGGTATGCATAGTTTCTGGAACGAGGCAGTACCATGCACATGCGTGTACACTGGGACTGGAATCAACGCAGTGTGCAGGATTTTGCCATCGTGGCCAAGGAAAACCCCTTTTCCATTTTCCAAGGGCCAAAACGGGTTTTTTTGTGAAGGAGGGTGAGGGGCGCGAACTAGGGTTGAGGGAAACCTGTGTACAATGATAGAAGAACACCTACACAACGCGTTTCACACACCTGCCCCGCGTGCTATCTCTCCGGGAAGCCGTAGGATCCCCCGTTGTTGTCTCTCACCGATGTCGTTGGAATCGGGTCGGATTTGAACTACGCGTCCACTTTTCCATGCCCCTGATTTTACGGAAAATTAATTTTTTAGCTCCAGAAAGTGTCATTTTATGTGCCCATCCTTTTCCATTCCGCGTGTCTTCCAACAGGAGCATCGCCGCGCTCGACGCAGCGTAATAGTACGTTCGATGTGTTCCATTTTAAGCACAACTAATTCAAAAAAAAATCATTTAAATATGTGACCTTAGCGAGGCATCATGTTATGTGACCTAGTTGCGAGGAAAAAAATCAAACTTGGAATTCGAAAGTTATTCCTGAAAAACATTCGTGTCATACGAAGTTATATGGCTTTTAGGTCAAACAAGCTAGGTTATGACCAACATGCATGCATAATTTGCCGGAACGAGACCATACCGCACACATGCGTGTGCCCTTGGACATGAATCAACGATGTGTGCGTGGTTTTTCCATCGGCACCCATGAAAAAGAAGTTTTCCATTTTCCGAGTGCTGAAACGGATTTCTTTTGTGGAGCATGTACATGGGCGTGAACTAGGGTTGAAGGAAAGCAGTGCACAACTATACAAGAACACACACGTTCCACACACTTGTCCCACGTGATATCTCTTCGGGAAGCCGTAGGATCCCCTGCCGTCTCCCGCCGATGCCGTTGGAATCGGGCGGATTTGAACTATGCGTCCACTTTTCCCGACCTTTGATTTTCTGGAAAAAAAATCATTAGCTTCGGAACGTGTCATTTTGTGTGCCTATTTTTTTCGATTTGACGCGTCTTTCAATAGGAGCACCACCGCCCTCGACGCGGCAAAATGGGACATCTTTGCCTAGTATCTGATGTAATACAGGGCAAAGAGGGTCTGTGTCGTGTACCTTCCAGAATACACACGACACAACGTGTGCTTTCCAGAATACATACGGCAAAGAAAAACATAGTTTGACAGGAAAACTCGGGCCTCTATGGAAACTTTTCTTTGTCATGTACCGCCAAAAAACACCCGGCGAAGACGCTCTTTGTCGGGCGACTAACGGGAGACACACGTCAAATAAATGCGTCATTATTCTTATGTCGGCGGCGTGTGTTATACGCCACATGGCATGTTTCTTTGCCGGGTGTCTCTTTGTGGCACTCGGCAAAGAGTGTCTTCGCCGCATTTATTTCTTTACCGAGTGTATTGTACCTATTGTGCCGTGTTCTAATTCTTCATCGGGTGCTAACACTCGACACAAAATTCTTTGCTGTGTATTTACTTTTGGCACCCAATGAAGAGCTGCTTTGCCATGTACCAAAAAAAGACACCAGATAAAGATAAAAGTACACAACAAAGATGTGTTTTCCTGTAGTGACTCTTCCGGTTTTCCCCTTTAATTAACATCGCCCTAGCTAGTAACCAACAAGGCGAAGCCACACCACGGACACGTATTTTTTTCTGGGGGTGTCGACGAGGCAATCATTTTTAGCGGGTGAGGAAGACGAGTTCGGAGACGACCACCCTTGCATTGGATGTACGGCTTCTTTTTTCTTTATGCTGGAGGGGGCCCAATTTTGCATGCGTGGTGTTTGAAAAAGAAGGAGGAGGAGAAAGAAAAGATAGGGCTTCATGTGTGGGTGTGTGTTGGTTGGTTCTCGAATTCACAAAAGGGAAAAAAAAAGATTGGTTGGTTCTCTAGATACATGTCTCCACGTGACGTAGATAGCTGGGTAACTACACATACACTTATTGTTAGACGCCCTTTAACTCGTGGGGGGAAGGGGGTATGTTAATCCTTTCTACTTTCTCCCTAACCCCCAATAACATATCTCCTTTTCCATGCCATCTCCCGTTTAGCCTTGCCGGCCGAGCTGGAGATGGTGCCGACGCGTCTTGCCGCGCTGGCGCTGACGAAGGTTCGAAACGAAAACTTAGGGTGGTCGGGGTGCAGGGTCGCCACACTTAAGGGTTTGGTGGGGGTGCAGGGGCACCACACTTAAGGGTTAGGTGGGGGTCGCCGAACATAGGGTTTGGGTGGGGTTCGCCGACAGCGGTGAAGGAGGTGGTAGGGGGAGTGATGGCATGGGGTGTGGACGGACCGACGGAGGTGGTGCTTTGGGCAAGGCGGGGTGGCAAGGCCGCACGGAAGCGACGCCGACCAGTGATGGCGGTAGCTAATAATCTATCTAGTAGACACTCCGTGACGTACACAAGCAAATCTAGCAACGAGCTAGCCAAATCTACATGATGGAAGTGGCAGTGATGCTACTGGTACTTTGTATGCGCCCGCGAGCGACCTGGTCAATGTGACGTGACTCCATTTGGTTTTGGTTCTAGATGTGGGATACAACTCCTGAAAAGTATTCATAGTTTTTATTCTGTATCTTATTTCGTTGATGTAGCTCGTGAGGTGGTGGTGAAGATTGATACGGAGTATTATAAAGCCGAATGTTTAAAAAAGCAGTTGGACCCTGGACGCCAGCAAGCAGTGTACGGGAGTTCGATGAAGATTTTGATTTAAATACGACCCTAGCTAGTTGAACCTCGATCGCTTAATACCACCATCATCGAGCCATGCCGCCACGCCCAAGGACAGTCGAGCCTTCTTCGGCCCCTATATCAACACTACTACCTCCATACCGATTTATAGGGTAATTAGGCATTTTGAGGAAAAAATTGACTACAAATTTGATCAACAAAATATAAGATATATGCTACACAAATTATATCATTAGATTCATATTCAAAATAAGTTTCCAATGGTTAGTTTTTCTAATATATATCTTATATTTTATTGATAAAATTGTTAGTCAAAGTTTTTTCTCGAAAATTGTAATTACCCTATAATCCAGTATTGAGGAAGTACTACTCTCTCCCCTTTAATTAACATCGGCCTAGCTAGCAACCAACAAGGCGAAGCCACTACACAAAGACGTATTTTTTCCAACGAAACAAAATCATTCCTTGATGGTGGAGCCGACGAGGCGAAGCAATGCATTGAGGACGACATCGATAGGGCGTACAACGCAACCAGGCCATGCATGCACCGACAAGGCGGCGACCGGCCCCACCCATCTAACAAGCAGACAATCGAGGCCAGACAACTTCATCGACGGGCATCCATAGCGAAGCTAGAAGAGGACGCATTTCTGGACGCCCCTTCAATGTCGCGTCGTGTACAGGCGGCAAGGGGATGAGGAAAACAAGACCCGGAGATGACCACTGTTCTATATTTTACTTGAAGAGTCTTTCGTTGGATGTACGAGTTTTCATTTATTTGTGCCGGAGGGGCGAACACTTATGCACGTGTGGCATTTGGAAAAGAAGAAGGTGGAGGGAGAGAAAGAAAAGGTAGGTACATGTCTTCACGTGATGTAGTACACGTGTTTATTATTGATCGATGGTAATTTGAATCGTTGCACTCTCTCTTGAGCTAGCTGGGTAACAAGAACAACACATACACAACCACGCACCAACATGTGATCGATCTTATCGGACGTGACTAGCTGCAAATTCGCCAAAGGAAAAGGAGGCGCATGTCGTTATCCTTTTTTATTTTTGAGAGAAAAAACCCGCGCTATCTGAAATTCTAAAATTGAAACTAAAAATAAAGACCACGACTTGGACCAGCCAAATCAGGATGCTAGCTAGGCCGGGCCAACCGTCGAAGAATTCCATAATAATTTGTGAGTTGGGCCAACCATCGAAGAATTCCATAATAATTTGTGAGTTGGGCCAACCGTCGCAGAATTCCATAATATTTTTGGGCGAGAACCTCATCGCATTGCATCCTCTCCCAACTTCCCGGCGCCGCCGCCGCCGCCTCAACGCCTACCGCACCTGCCCCTCCGCCGCTCGCCGAACACCCCATCACCCATCTCCATCATCGCCGGCCACCCAGAACAGTCCGCCGCCGCCAATGATGACGCCCCTCCTCCCGTTGACCGGAGCACCTCACAGACGAGGGAGGCCGCGTCAGGATCCGCGCGCGCCTGCTTCCATGGTTCCGCGACGGAGGTCTACACGTGGTCTTGGTGTCCTGCGGGGACGAGCAAGGCGGCGCGACGTTGCCGCTCGGCGACGGCTGCGTCAGGCGGTAGGGGCGCCGGTAGAAGGAGCTCGCCCCCGGGGGACGAGCTCGTGGTGACTCGCCCGGGCTTCTGCTGCCACCGACGTCTCCACCGACCACGTCCGCGAGCTGCTGCCGGAGAAGGCCGTTGAGGTTATCAGTACCACCTCTCCCTCTTCATTTTACATCTGGACCACAAGATCCGATCAGAAAGTTCATGTCTTGTTCCTGACAGGAAAGCTGCACAAGTAGATGCAGACATAAACATACGAGGAAGGAAAGAGCTATAATTGATTACAAGTGAGCTGCATGAGCAAGTTAGTGCATATTTGAGATACGAACCTGCTGACAGTAATAGTAGTTACATAAAGGTAAAATCAACTAGACAGGGTGTTAACTCAACAAACTAGTAAGCTTCTGATAAATCATTTACACTAAAATTCTAATCTGCAACCAACACACTTTTGGCTGCTACGTTCCTAGTATTTCACTAGTCAGGACAATAGTGATGTTTATCTTATGTTCCAGGTCATCTTCCTTAACCTGGCGCCGGTAGAAGGAGCTCGCCGGCGAGGCCCGGGGGACGAGCTCGTGGTGACTCGCCTGGGCTTCTGCTGCCAGCGTCGTATCCACCGACCACGTCCGCGAGCTGCTGCTCACAGTAATTACATAAAGCTAAAATGAACGAGACAGGGTTTAACTGAACAAACTAATGATAAGCTTCTGATAAATCATTTACAAATCTGCAACCAAAAGTCTTTTGGCTGCTATGTTCCTAGTGTTTGACTAGGCGGGGCAATAATGCTGTTTATCTCATGTTCCAGGTCATCTTCGTCAACCGGGTGCTGGTGCAACCGCACGTATACAACACCCGCAGATCTGCTTAGGTAAAGCTGTTGCCGGCGCCTCTCCTGTCGCAGGGAGATGATTTAGTTATGCCTCCCTCCACGTTGGTGCATTTGACGATTCACTGCATGATACATGGGAATGTTCTTTGCCTAGCCTAATCGAATATATGGCTGCCTCCTTCGACTGGAACGACTACTACATCACCGCGTCCCCCATCGGCGAGCCACAGAAGGTCAACTTTATGCCTTTTTCTGTTTCGAAGTTTAGTATGATGCAGCAACGATTGAAACATATGCATTGATCTCTATTGTTGTTGTTGTGTGAGGCAATACCTTGTTATGTGAGTTACTCATATTGTCTGTACCTACTATGTGCAGCGGTAACACTATTTGGTTCCTCTAAAAAAAGGTAACATGTTACAGATCTTCCATAAATTCAATGCTAGCTTTGTTATCCAGTTTGCATGGTGTGTTCTATACATAGCATTCCCATCTTGGCTAATGGTGTTATGGCAGTAGCTTCCAAAGGCGGTAGCCTGTAACTTGCAAGGCTGGTTGTGTCTTCATGCTGATTGCTATTTGAGTGATCTTGATCTAGTAGTGAAGTTGATATGTGTCTATGTTCCACTTCTGAAATTGTGGGCTTAACCTGGTGGTTGGGTTCTTAATGAAGAGGGTTCTACTATTGCTATATTCTGGCTGATTGCACTTCTTTGAACCTTACTATATTTAAGTGCTTATGTCTAGCTCAAAAGTCAAATATCTCTGTTTCACCAGATGAAATGCTGTTTGCTGGAATTGTATGCTCGAAGTGTTAATTTTGTCACTATTTGATTCAATAGTATGCCATTTTGATTTTCTGAAAATTATTTCTTCTCTTTGGTATATGCATAGTTGACGTTGCAAACTTGTAACTAGTGGTGTTCTGGGATGAAAATCTACAGTTGAGTGCTATTTTGGCTAGTCAATATTTACTAGTGCTATTCTGGAACTATACGGACTGTGTGTGTCCAGTTGTAATTGTTCGTCTACCTGCTATCATCTCACTCATGTTTTCAGGGCAGTGAGGATTCTTTGCTCAAAGGAATAGTTACCCATCCATGGCGATGAGGCATAAGAGTTTCCCCTCCAGTTCGCCTGCCCCTTGCCTTATAACTAGATCAGGTAATCTCTCACTTTCTCCATCTCCCCTGGTACATAGTTGATCATCTAGTAGCCTTGCTGCAGAGCTGACCATATTTTGTTCTTGTGCAAGGATATTGAAAAGGAGGATAGATGGCAGCCAACGTAGCAGCTGGCATCTAGTAGTTGATCATATAAAATTTGCAGATTCTTGTGTGGTAGCGGGGTGAGGAGGCGCCTCCTTTCAGAGGTGTCCAACATCAAAATTTGATTCCTCTATTTGTTTATCTTGTTTGTTTGGTGGCTGTAATGGAAGATAAATTGCATGGTTATGTTGCTGCCTAGGATGGATAAATCCTCCTTGCTGTGTTTTGGCTGGTAATCCTGGATGTATCTCCTCCGCTAAATGATGTAAGAGTTTGCAGTTGGATGCTGAAATCGAAGCATACGTACATATGTGTTCGTTTTGCTGTATGTAATGGCTCCTCCAGCTTGGAGCTTGTAAGAGATGGTGTGTTAAGTAATTGGCTCGTTTTGTGTTTTGTGTTCTCGTGTTGGAGCTGGATTGATTCCGGGCTAATTCAAATGTTGTTTGTGCTTTTGTATTCTGGTATCTAAGCGAGAAGAAAAGCGAAAAATTTCTGCGGGCGCGCGCGTGAGAGAAGAAAAAGGGGGAAAAGGAAGGAAGGAAGGAATTACTTGGATCGTAATTGGTGGATCCAGCCTGGCACCAACTAATTGGTCCGAGGAGGAGAACCGGCCAGGTGCTGCACGAACGCGGGCGTGACGCGAGGAAGACGGAGATGGAGGTCTCTCCATGGTAGTGCGCGCACTACCTGGCCGGAGATGGAGTTTTTTGCAGGGTCGGACTTATTGGTGTGGCACCAATACGTCGTGTTTTCGTGAGGCGGGTAAGCTTCTTGTGTAAAGAACTGCATCTGAAGAGGATGTCTTAAGTGGTATCAGCAGCCAGATGACAGACCAAATTTAAAGAGTCAGCATCTGCATATCTGGTAACTACCAATTAAACTCCTTTCATTTGGCCCATTTCTTTTGGATTATGTAAGGATGTATGGTTGTCTTGACATATATATTGGGACTGCGTGGAAGCAAGCACTCGCCTCATTACATAACCAAGAAATTACTGCTGACATAATGACTTCTCCTGATGTGCAACATTGGCATGCCATTTATTCATCGCAGTCCGATGGGAACCAAACCAACGGACCAACACGATGCCGTCGATCTCGTTTTCATCGTAGGGTCTGAGATTTGATTTTGCTTCCTGCCGAAAATAAATTCCGGGCAGTAAATTTGGCCCATTAAACCCGCACCCCTTTCCCACCATGATCCTGAAAATTATGTCCGGTAATGGTGCACCTCCCCAAATCGAGCCTCTGCTCCACACAATCTGCTGTAGCTGCCGCGAACACGACTATTCTCTGCCCACCGAACGTTAGCTCGCTCCGCCGCGCCGCACCGTCGATCAGATGCTGATACCCGCGCTGCCATCTGCATCGACGTATGCGGGCACGCACCGCCGGCGGCCAGCAGCCCGCTCGGTCGGTGGTGGCTGCTTTGCCGGGTCGGCCCAGTCCACACACCGGCGCGCCGAAGCAGCGGGTCGCAGGCTGCTTCCACGGCAACCGCGCTTCCCCGCCGTTATCTGATACACCAGTACGACGCTGCACGGCGCCCTTGCCGACGTAGGTGCACACGACGCCCTTCACCAGCGATGGTTGACCACGTACTCCAGGCGGCGGGGTGGCTCGCAAGTGGCGGCAAGAGGTTGCTGCCGCAGCCTGCATGTCCCAGCGTGTGCTGGCCCTGACCCAACGTCACGCTGCCGGAGACTGCCGGCTGCTCCACTCACGACAGACAGGCGGCACCTTCCCCGTCGACTGGTTGGAGGCGACTGCCCTACCGGCATGCTATCATGTACCTCCTTCACGCCTGGTCGATCGTCACCTTTGCTGTTTCACGGCAACGCTCCAGCAACTTCGGCTAGAGTCACGTCGACGATCGGCTATACAACCTCGCCGCAACGCTCCAGCAACCTCGGCTAGAGGCACCATCGATGATCGCTTATACAACCTCGCCGAACGCTCCAACAACCTTCCATAGAGGCGGCGCCGATGAGTGTCGACACTGTATCGTCACAATGTGCTCCAACAAGGCAACAACCTCGCCCAGAGAAGTCGTCCACGAGCGTCTACACCGTCTCACTGCAATGCTCCAGCAGACTTGCCCAAAGGCGCCATGGACGATGATCTACACTCGCCGCAATGCTCCAGCTAGTTTACCCAATGTTCAGACGCCATGTTGTTTTCCTAGCAAGGGAACGCAGTTTTGGCAGCACAGCCTGAATATCTCCATTCTGCGTGAAACAAAAAATCAATGTTTCCATCGCGTGTGTAATGCTTCTATCTCAAGAGATGAAATTTCCGCTTCACAGAACAAGTGCTTCCTGACTATTCTCCTATAATGCTCCGGTAGCACGTGGGTAGTACTCGTGCAATGTTGCTTCCACCATCGCTGCATTATGTTTCCTAAAACCTAAGACGTGCTTCTGAATTCTCATATCACAAGTATTTCAACAATACATATTCTCTGGTGTGCTTCTTAGCTTCTACACATTATTGCTTCGACAATCTATTACTTGAAGAATGTTTCTTTTTATGCTACAACATATTTCCAAATCCCAGAATAAGTACTTGCTTCCACACAAGTTTTTGGGTAACACATCACACCTGACATGCTTCAAATTCTAGAGAACGAAGTTTCCTAAAACCAACATAATTGCTTCTACTATCACCCAGGAGAAAAACGGCTTTGTCAAACTTCGAAGTGTTTATATCCTACAACATATGTTTCTTAGTACCTTTGTACATGCTTCCTTTAATCAGTATGCAAAATTTGCTTCCAAGAAAAGTATCCAGTAAAGTGACAATGCATAATATAATATGTCGTTTTTTTCTTCTTAGTGATGAAATCGAAGCATGCAGGAAGCTCTTCTCTCAGAGGACTAAATTTTCGGGGAGATCAAACGTGATCTGCGGCAACAGTTACAACAAACAGCAGC
Organism: Lolium rigidum; assembly: GCF_022539505.1. Classification (NCBI taxonomy): domain Eukaryota; kingdom Viridiplantae; phylum Streptophyta; class Magnoliopsida; order Poales; family Poaceae; genus Lolium; species Lolium rigidum. The sequence continues at coordinate 219,111,086 of NC_061512.1, read as the reverse complement.
TAGGGCAGGACTTCCTTTTTTTAGCGCAGGACTTAATTACGGAGACCCCACTACCTAGCGTATTCTTTGCTACGAAATCGGACGCACTACGTGTTTCTAATCCAACGGAAGAAAACTGGTCCGATGGATAACCAGGATCGGACGCCGATTCCTAGTGCTCCCCTTTTTTTATTGAAACAGCACAGGCATAAGCTTTGCCTTTTTTATATCAAAAAAGTGTATGTCGAGAAGTTGGTGGCACGTGTTTGAATCCGTATTTTCATGCATGCACATACTATGTGATGCCATGATCTGGTTGCATTTATAGGGGTATATACTCTTAACAAACAAACTTTTTTTCCCGGGGGTCCGAATAAACAAACTTCAGCAATCAACTCGGACATGAATGCCGTTGAACACCATAGTTGGCGTCCTCCCACGGTCATCAAGTTGGTGTCGTGATGAGACCAAGGGAGGAGAAGCATATGTTGTTGCCGCCACGGCCTGTTCCATGTAGACACCCGCTCATCCCCGATATAAGCATTTTACGAGGGCCCTTCTTCTTTTTCGGGAGAAAGCTTTTACCCATCGCTTCATGTGATGTGTCGTCGTGGTTGCGGCGTGCTAGGAATGCGACTGTTCGGAGTTTTCTCCGGCGGTGCTATTTTCACGAGGCTTAACATGCACATGGGAGCATTGGAGCTCCCCCGAGGTTAGGTCTTATGAGACTACTTTTTGGGATCTTGTTGCTTCGGCTCTTCTTATAGGGTGTCATAGTTGGGGCCGACAAATCTTGGCAAATTGGTTGCTTCTACCTTAAGGTTAGGACTCCCTCCCAAATTATTGAACTCCTAGCTCGAGCCTTAGCGCAATTTCTTATTGGTGGAGTAAACCGGTATGGAGGTAGTACTGTAGTCAAGTCGATGATATCTCTCTCCAAGCTAATGAGTGGTACTCCCTCCATACCGGTTTACAGGGCAATTACGTTTTTCGAGAAAAAAACTTTGATTAACAATTTGGTCAATAAAATATGAAATATATATTACAAAAATTGTACCATTGGAAACTTATTTTCAATATCAATCCAACGGTATTATTTTTGTGGCATATATCTTATATTTTATTGACTAAAAAAATGTGTAGTCAAATTTGTTTCTCGAAATACGTAATTGCCCCTTTAAACCGGTATGGAGGTAGTAGTATATGAGTATTTCGTTTCCTGTGAGACGTGATTTCCTTGCCGGGTTCAAAACATACGGACCAAATTAAAGCGCTTAATTTGGATTTGAAGGAAACGGCGAGTCCGCGCCAATTAAGGTTCACATGCATCTAAAGGAAAAAAAATGTTAATTTTGACCGAGTCTCTGGTCGTCTTCCAATTTATCGATTCAGAGGAGGAGCGAGATTACAAAGTTACGATGCTAGCCTACCAACACACACGAGCAGACGTGGGCATCCAAGAGTGAACCCAACCATGGATGCGTTTCACGGTTTCAGCCAGCAGTCCGTGCGTGGCGGAGATGCAGCTGACGCGGTGAATAAATCACAAACAAATTGCGTGCTCCGTTAATTACTACTGAATCATCATACAGTACACACGACGCAAATCCAACTTCAGCAGCGCCTGACGAAACCGGCCACGACGGCGAGCTCCCTGGCGGCATTGTCGCAGTCGGGCTTGAGCAAGAAGTAGACGTGCCCGTCGCCCTTGGTCTCGTGGAACTCCAGCTCCCCCTCCCACCCGCACGCCTTGATCCCCTCCGCGTAGGCGCGCGACCTCTCCACGAACCAGCACAGCTCCGCCGTGGCGACCAGCACGCGGCGGCACCCGAGCAGCCTCCGCTCCTCCGGCGGCGGGTTGATGTACGGGTGGTCGAGGCCGAGCTCGCCGCCGCAGGCCACCTCCCACACGCGGTCGATGCCGCCGCGGACGGCCGCGTCCGTGGGCTCCCCGCCCACCGGCTCCTTCCCCCAAAAGTAGGAGTGCAGGAGCGCCACGCCGCTCACCTCGTCGCCGAACCCCTCCACGCGTTCCTTCCGCAGCCGTACCGCGGTCTGGTGCGCCATGTTGGCGCCGGCGCTGTCGCCGGCCAGGACGACGCGGGACGCGTCGCCGTGCGCCGCGAGCCATGGCTCGGCGCCGTCCGGGCGGCACGAGGAGACCACCGCCTTGAGGGCGGCGAAGGCGTCCTCGTACGCGGCGGGGACGGGGTGCTCCGGCGCGAGGCGGTAGTCGACGGAGACGACGATGGCGGGGGCCGCGGCGGCGAGGGAGGCGCAGTACTTGTGGTAGATAGGGGAGGCGGCGGTGTGGATCATGAACGCGCCGCCATGGAAGAACACGACCACGGGGAGCTTCTTGCTGGGCTCGGCCGCCGCGGAGGCGGCTGGGAGGTAGAGGCGCGCGGAGATGTTTGCCGCTGGGTCGAGGATGACGTCCTTCGAAGTGACGCCGTTGGTTGGGTCGCCGGAGGGGCAGGGCGGCACGGTCTCGGTGCCTTGCAGGCGCTCGACGCGGCCGCTCTTGTGCACGCGCACCACGTAGGGTATCTCGTATTCGATATCGGATCCGGGGTTCATGGCGAGACTGCGAGCAGGGGCCTTTGGCTCCGAATCCCCTCCCTGGCAATCGCTCGCTCGAGCGATCGGTTTCTCTCGGCGCGGAGCGCTCGCGCGGAAGCGCGACTCAATTCCCTTTGTATCATATAGTGTTTTAATTGCGTTCACACATGTTCACACTAACAGCTTGTATTACTACTTTGCAAGTTGCATGCAGCCAAAAGGGTTCACACTGCATGCATGCGCATACGCACGAACCATCTCATGGATTTGCATTTAATGAGCCAACTTTTCAGCACTCTTTCATAAGTTGTTGCATGCATACACATAGCATCTCACTCTTTTTCTTCAGCACGAGGCAGACTCTTAATTCTCTTTTTGCAATTCCCTTTTGGGTTTTTTTTAGTACGGTAATTCATATTTAATGGGGTCCTTTTGCAATTCCCTTTTTCGGGTCAGTGGTTTTTAAGGGGGAAAATAACGGGTGGGAAGATCCACTTGCAACTCAAATGAACTACCACTTGCTACTCAAATTAAGTACTGTTTTAAGTTGTAAGCTAACAAAAGTTACTAAAAAATTTCTTAATGAAAATTACTTTTTAGGGTTGCTAGGTATTTATTTTTACCGTTGATAAATAACGGGGCACCGGGTTGATAACTTGTAAACAAAAAAAGAGTCGCTACATATTTTAAATTAAATTAAATTTTTAGGGTTGATATTTATTTATATTTACCATTGATAAATAGCGGGTCACCGGGTTGATAGCTTCTAAACTAAAAGAGAGTCGCTAAAATATTCTAAATGAAATACTTTTTAGGGTTATTATTTATTTATATTTATCGTTGATAAATAACGAGACACCGGGTTGATAGCTTGTAAAATAAAAAAATGTTCGCTAAAATATTCTAAATGGAATACTTTTTAGGGTTGGTAGTTATTTATAATTACCATTGATAAATAATGGGGCGTCGGGTTGATAACTTGTAAACTAAAAAAGAGTCACCAAAATATTCAAAATAAAATTAGATTTTTAGGGTTGGTAGTTATTTATATTTACTGTTGATAAATAACAGGACACCGGGTTGATAGCTTCTAAACTAAAAAAATCGCTAAACTGTTTCAAATAAAATTAACTTTGGGGTTGATAATTTTATACATTTACCGTTGATCACTCATTATTCAGATAGAGAGGGTTGATAAATTTTAGCCCGAAAAAAAGTGTCTCAAAACATATCAATATGGGTGCTAGTTTTGAAGATCTCGTCGAGACGGATTTATTGGTGAAAGCGAATCTTAATTTGGAGTTGTCGTTTGAAAGTTAAAACGTTTTGAATTTACAAATTTGGAAAAGATTCCACTGACATCAACGATATTCGTCTATTTGTGCGTACGATGCAGAACTTTCACTCAATAAGCTTCTATACGGGTTGATAATTTTATACATTTACTTGTTGATCACTCAAGATACGGAGGGGTTGATTATTCGAGATAGAGAGGTTGATAAATTTTAGCTCGAAAAAAGTTTCTCGAAACATATCAACATAGGTGCTAGTTTTGAAGATCTCATCGAGACGGATTTATTGGTGAAAGCGAATCTTAATTTGGAGTTGTCGTTTGAAAGTTAAAATGTTTTGAATTTTCAAATTTGGAAAAGATTCTGCTGACATCAACGATATTCGTCTATTGCATAAATGCGTCTGAACTTTCACTCAATAGCTTACTAGCAGGGTTGATAATTTTATACGTTCTACCGTTGATCACTCAAGTACGGAGGGTTGATTATTCAGATAGAGAGGGTTGATAACTTTTAGCCGGAAAATAAGTTTGTCGAAACATATCAACATGGGTGCTAGTTTTGAAGATCTCGTCGAGACGGATTTGATTGTGAAAATGGATCTTAAATCGGAGTTGTTGTTTGAAAGATAAAACATTTTAAAATTTTGAATTTGATAAGTTTTAGCATGGACGTGAATCAGAGAAAGGATAAGAAAGAGGTTTGCTCACGTAACCCAAAAAGCTGTCGGAAAGTGATCGCTAAGCAAACTTTGAGCGAACGATCGCCAGCTAGGGTCGCCCCTTTGGCTCCTCGACAAGGCACTTGAGCTGGAAGAGCGAAGTCGGGAGAACAACGCGTACGCCGGGTTCACTATCGTACTGCCGCTCTCAGTTCACTTAAAAAACTACAGATCTTATTCTTGCGTAAGCGCTTACGTGGGAGCTAGCGCGGCTCCTCGTACCCGTGTGGTGTAAGAAATTAGGGTTACGAGCTATGTCGTGTAAAAAATTGAAAACCATAAATTCCTACATGTGGAAGCACTATTAAGTACGTAAATGTGGTGTTCCTACAAAAATGTTTAGAATATGCATTACTACTTTTTTGGATAAAAGAATCGAAGATATTAAAATATTTATTGGTAAAATAGAGGTGTGAAAGAACTAACGTTAGAGAATTACCTTTCATGCGCCGATTGCTGTTGAAAAACACTCTCGAGAAATTACTGATACGAAATTACCAGCGAAGAATAATTACTATTAAATAAGTAACATCTTCGGAAAATTACTTTTGAATAGCTAACTCGGCAAACAACTGCCAAAGCTGAAGATTTGTACTGATAAATTATGTCGAACATACTTTTGTACTTACACGCATGTGCCTTTTTTTTTTTTGCCAAAGTTGAGGATTTATTGTTGGGAATTATTTTACCAAAGTTAAAGATTACATGTGTATAGACGGGAGGCAGCCTCATCTTCCTCCTCCCGCCACTGTCGTCGCAAGCCCCACACCCTCTGAGAAAGAAGATTCAGTCAAAGAGGAGCATCACAACGACTATGTCGAGGCCGCCGCCCTCGAGGAGGTCTACGCGTCTTGGTAAGGGAGACGAAGCAGCTGGGATGAGGAGGATGTGTGTTGTGTCGTGTAGTAGGACCGCATGTACGAGGAGTTCTAGCTGGAGGCCGCCATCCGCCGCGTCAAGAAGGATTGTGTCAACCTCGAGTAGCAGGCTGTCGTCATCGCTCCCGTTCCACGGCCACGCCCACATGCCCCGGTGATGTACCCGAGGCCGAATTTTGCTCAATTAGGATAGCGGCTGCGTAGATTCAGGTTTAATCGTTTCTTTTGCAATGTATGATGTAAATTATGTTCAAATGTAGTGATGAACTTGATCTTGCGACGAAATTCTTCTTTGAATTCTCCCGCGAATTTTAACTTTTAGTTTTTTAATCTGTGGATACGAAATCTGATCGGCGCGGGCTCGATATGCGCATGTGTCTAGATTTTCGGCGCCCTCTACTCTGATTTTTAGGGTTGGGGAATACATGGTCTTTTTTTTTGAACAAATACATGATCTCTATAGTTGCTCTTAGATGCATACACGTTTTCGGAAAACTTGGAGTAGAAAGGAACGCACGGATAGAGTGTAATTATACTCAAGTTGAGCGAAAATACGCAATTGAACTTAGCTACCGTTTGAACATACTAACTTGTCAGGCCAAAAATTCATATTTCTAGCGCTTCAAAAGTTGTCAAAAAAATTGCAGTAAAAGACGCTCATATGTATGTGCACGCTATTTTTTAATGCTCAAATTTGAAAGTATGTAGGTTAGGCAAAATGACAAGTTTTAACTATAAACACTCGGAAGGAAACTTCCCCTCTCAAAATTTCTATAACTTAAATATCGGGCAACTATTTAACTTAATGCCTAATAATGCTAGAGTAAGGAACATCGTGTTCAGAATATGCATATTCAGAAAGTTTGTTTTATGAAGTTAAGTTATTAAGCATAAGGCCATTGTATTTGTAGCTAAATTTACCTAATGTACGGGGTAGAAACCACTAAATTTTATTTGAAGTTTTCGAATAAAACTGTAAACGCGAATAAACGAAAAATTGACACTATTTCTGACCGGTGGGATGCATTGTCAGAGCCATTTGCTTATGTGGACAAGGACCCATTTATCATCCCAATAAAAAATAAAAAATTAGAAACGAAAAAAACTAGAAACCCTTCCCAGCGTGTGAAAAATAGACACGAGTGGAAAATAGAGGCCCACTGACTCTGATCAGGCAAACTCTGTTTCGTTCCTCCACTTTGCAGCTGCAGCTGCAGGCACGACGAATCGATCAGTCACATGCACGAAGGGGAAACCCCAAAAGCAAGAAAACAGTTAGCTCTAGTTGTTAATCATGTACGGCAATCAGCGATGAATCCTCGCGACCTCACGTGCACGGTGGTGCATCCATGGATGACGCGCAGGCGCAGCTACCTACCCTGAGAAAGTAGTGAGTGGGTCACCACGACTATTCCCGGCTGAGGTATCCGGCCGCGAAAGCCAGCTCCTTGGCGGACTTGGGGCTGGCCGGCGCGTCCAGGAAGTAGACGTGCCGCTCGCCGGCGGTCTCGTACTGCACAATTTCCCCGCCCCACCCGCTGCCGTTGAGCGCCGCCGCGTACGCCTTCCCGCGCGCCTCGAAGTCGTCCAGCCCCGACACCGTGACCGCCACGCGGGAGCACGCCAGGCGCCGCAGCTCGGCCGGCGGCGTGGCCAGCGGGTCGATCCGCGGGTCGTCGATGCCGTACCGCCCGGCGCAGACGAACGACCACGTCACCTCGTACTGCCGCCGCGTGGCCGGGTCCGTCGTCTCCGCGCCCACGGGGCGCTTGCCCCAGAAGTATGGGTCCAGGAGCAGGATGCCCGTGATGGCCGCGCCGCCGCTCTCGTTCCCGGCGCGCATCGCCATGTTGTGCACGATGTTGGCGCCGGCGCTGTCGCCGGCCAGGTACAGGCGCGAGAGGTTCCCGCGGTCCCGCAGCCACGGCTCCGGCCCGGCGCGCGCGTTCTTGGCCACCCAGTGGAGCGCCGCCCAGGAGTCGTCGTAGGCGGCGGGGAGCGGGTGCTCCGGCGCGAGGCGGTAGTCCACGGACACCGCCACGACGCGCGCCCTGGCCACCAGCGCGTTGAGGTAGGCGTGGTACTTGGGCTCGAACGGCGACATGATGACGAACGCGCCGCCGTGGTAGAACACGAGGACCGGGAGGAGGTCGTCCTCCTCCTTCTTCTTCGTCTTTCCCCCCGCTGCCGCCGGCGGGGGCAGGTACATCCGGGCGGAGAGGCCGGTGGCGTGGTCGATGAGGACGTCCTTGGAGGTGACCCCCGTGGCCGCGTCGAGGCCGGCGGGGACCCGGTCGGTGCCGTCCATCCGGTGCACGCAGCCGCTCCTGTACTTGACGAGGAACGGGGAGAAGTCGAAGGCCACGGCGCCGGCGTTGGCGCGCGTGGAGCAGTTGTCCCGCGGGGGCGTCGCCGGCGGCAGCGGCTGCTCCCTGCGGTGGCGCGGGATGAGGAAGATTGGTAGCAGGATGGCGGCGAGGAGGAGGAGCAGGGTGAGCAGGAGCAGGGCCGCCTTGGCGAGCGTCGGGAGGCTCGCGAGCCGGTGCTTGATCTTGGAGACCATCGTCGTGGCTCGTGCAACGAATCGGACAATGATTGTTGGCTGGGTCTTGAGGTGGATGAGGGAGCTCGGGAGTAGAAATTCAACCTGGAATTGGGGATTCGGTTGATGAACCTGAATAAATATACTACTGCGTATCTGCTTGTTTGCAGCGTTGCTACTTCAGAAGTTGAGATAGGATGGAATCCGGGATGGTGTTGCAGCGTTGTACTTACAGGATTTCGGTCGTGATGCCGTCATGCCCTCATGGGACTTGGAGATGGAAACGTGAGGATTGAGGTGACCTTTATTCGGCCTCGCCGTTACAGTTTTGTGCTTGGCTGCTTTGACCGGTGGTTCTGCAATTCTTGATGTTTCTACACTGAACTTCACAACTTGGTTTGTGCTTGACTGCCAGTCATGGGTTTGGGATCTTGGTACTGTATATCATATACACTTGGGATATGATAGGATACGATAGTGCAATTCTTGACGTTGAGGTCTTGCGGAGGATTTGGATGGTGATGTCGTGATGGGACATGGAAGCAGGAACGTGTGGACTGAAGTCAGTGACCTCTGAAACTCTCGGCGTACCGGTGGAGGCTGGAGTAGACGGTGAGAGGAACTCGTGCTGTGGCTAACAGTTTAGTGGACAGTTTAAGGTTAAGATCCGACAATAATTGGCGAAAGCTTGAGGGAGGGCTACACGATTCGTTCAAGGCGCTTTTCACCCAACGGACTAATGAACTATCGTTTTCTAGGAGGCTGTCACCGTGTCGTGTGTAGTCACTGTCCAAGTGTCCATCTTCTAGCTGCCATGCCAAAGATTTCTGAGTTGTCTTCTTTTTCTAGAATTCACTATGCTAATAATCATGTACTCCAGAAGAAAGGTCTAGAGACGGCCAAGTATGGCTACACCTTGGCATCTCACGGTTTAGAAACACAGATAACAAATAATGTTGAGGTAGAAAAAGATCATATTGATAGTAGCTTGAATACTTTACCTGTTGTGGGTGTTGATGATTCCTTCCTGCATGATATATTTGATCTAAGATACTGAGTTTCTCTTTGAACATAAACCCACTGTTCCTTACGCTGATCCCAGAGACGGTCCAACTGAGATAGAAAATAATGTTGAGGTAGAGGAAAATCATATTATACTATTAACTTGAATACTTCACCTCTTTGTGGATGTTGATGATTCCTTTCAACATGATATATCTCATCGAAAATACTAGATTATGTTGATCATAAACAAATTGAAAATTTAGCTGAAAAGGGACAAGGAAAAGACTTATCACTTGATAAGGCTCCAAAGATAGATATTCTAGAAGGTTTTCTATATTATTCTATACTAGATTTATATCAAATAGGGAGGAATATGATAGGGATTGGCTTGTCTACTCTAAGGAGTTTCTTTTTTATTTCAGGTATCCGAAACTGATAAGGATCCAATGACATGTAGTCAGGCTTTAGGTTTGGCAAAAAAAAATGGTAGGATGTATTGTCTACTGTTAATTTAGTAGGCAAAACCTTGCAAACAAAGGATATATTTAATTATTTATTGATTTTTCTATTGAGAAAGTGGACGGGTTTTTTTTCGACGGTGTAGGAAACTTGTTTCTGAGAAGCATTTGAAATAGCGAAGCGAATTGCACGTGAGTTGGATATTGGTGCAAAGTTTCTTGAAAGACGGGAAATGAAAAGAAAGAAACAATTTAATGAGAACCCAAGTGACACAAATGGTGCTACACGAGGAATCATTTCGAATCAACTATTTTATACTTTTTGTTGATCAAGCAATTTCCTCGTTGAAAACCAAGTTTAAATGATATGAGGGTTATAAACAAAAATAGGTTTCTTATTTACCTCTAAAAAAATTTAGTCATTGGATGCCGATAGTTTGAAATCGTCTTGTGCTAATCTGCCCCTAATGACAAAAAGATGAGTGACGCCAATAAAGATATAAAATATGACATTGATGCCAATAAACTCTATGTTGAGTTGAAGCTTCTTAAAAATTCCGTTCCAAATGGAATCATGAGGCATATTGAAGTTCTGAATTTTCTAAAGCGGCATATTGTTTTTCCGATAGAAGTATTGCATAAAGTTTTGTTAACCATTCTTGTGATTATTGCGTCGACATAATGGAGCTTCTCTAAATTGAAGATATTGGAGACCTATATACGATGACACAACAATGGTTCAACGATCTGGCTACAATATCGCTTGAGAGTGAAGTGTTATACAAGATTGATTATGATATTAATGATTTCATTTCGAAGATTTAGTATAATGCAACCGAGAGTTTAGTAGGTGTGTTTCTTGATATATCTAATTTCTATGTAAGATACTTTGGTTGAATATTTAAATTTTCTAGTGCCATATAGCCACGTATTAGAGTTTCACACATAGCCAGAATTTTGCCGGCTCGGCGCTATCACTCAATCTCACCGGGTAGGATATCCTTGCATACGTTTCTAAAAATGTATAGGGTACATGTATGATACGTATTTTAAAGCATTTGTAGTGTATTTCGTAAAAAATGTATACTTGCTATTTACAAGTCCAAAAAGATGACACAGGTCAGAAATTCAGAATTAAACAAACATGAAGCTTCTCTAAATTGAAGCTATTGAAGTCCTATATACGATGGCACAACAAAGGTTCAACGATCTGGCTACAATAGCATTTGAGAGTGAAGTGTTATACAAGATTGATTATGATATTAATGATTTCATTTCGAAGATTGAGTATAATGCAACCGAGAGTTTAGTAGGTATACTTCTTGACACATCCAATTTTCTATGTAAGATACTTTGGTTGAATAGTTAAAATAATCTAGTGCCATATAGCCCCGTATTAAAGTTTCACACCTAGCCCCGAATTTTGCCGGCTCGGCGCTATCTCTCAATCTCACCGGGTATGATATGCTTGCATATCATTTTTTGTAGGGTACATGTATGTATATATTTTTAAGTATTTGTAGTGTATTTCGTAAAAAGAAATGTATACTAACTATTTACAAGTCTAAAAAGATGACGCAGGCCAGAAATTCAGAATTAAACATACATGAACAGATCACAGATTACGTGCTCCTTTATTACTGAATCAATCAATCACCCAAATAAAAAAAAACCTCAACAGCGCCTGACGAAGTCCGCGACGACGGCGAGCTCCTTGGCGGCGAGGTCGGAGTCGTACTTGGGCAAGAAGTAGACATGGCCCTCGCCCATGGTGTCGTAGACCTGGAGCTCGCCGTCCCAGCCGCACGCCTTGATCCCCTCCGCGTAGGCGCGCGCCCTCTCCACGAACCAGCAGAGCTCCGCCGTGGTGACCAGCACGCGGCCGCACCCTAGCTGCCTCCACTCCTCCGGCGACGCCATCGGGTTGATGTACGGGTGGTCGGGGCCGAGCTCGCCGCCGCAGGCGACCTGCCACGCGCGCTCGAATCCGCCGCGGACGGCGGCGTCCGTCGGCTCCCCGCCCAGAGGCTCCTTGCCCCAGAAGTACGGGTGCAGGAGCGCGACGCCGCTGACCTTGTCGCCGAGCCCGTCGACGCGCTCCTTCCGCAGCCGCATCGCCGTGTTGTGCGCCATGTTGGCGCCGGCGCTGTCGCCGGCGAGCACGACGCGGGCCGCGTCGCCGTGCGCGGCGAGCCAGGGCTCGGGGCCGCCCGGGCGGCACGCGGCGACGACCGCCCTGAGGGCCGCGAAGGCGTCGTCGTAGGCGGCCGGGATGGGGTGCTCCGGCGCGAGGCGGTAGTCGACGGAGACGACCACGGCGGGGGCCGCGGCGGCGAGGGTGGCGGCGTACCTGTGGTAGAGCGGGGACGCGGCGGTGTGGACGAAGAACGCGCCGCCGTGGAAGAAGACGACGACGGGGAGCCTCTTCTCGGCGGCGGGGGGTAGGTAGAGGCGGGCGGAGAGGTTGGCCGCCGGGTCGAGGACGACGTCCTTGGAGGCGACGCCGTTGGTCGGGTCCCCGGAGGGGGAGGGCGGCACGGTCTCGGTGCCGTCGAAGCGCTCGACGCGGCCGTTCTTGTGCCAGCGCAGGACGCCGGGCATGTCGTACTCGATCTCGGAGCTGGCGTCCATGGCGGCCTTTGGCTCCGCGGTGCGAGGCTTGAGGAGTTGGATCGGGAACTGGAAGCGGAAGAGCAAAGCGGCGAGCGGAGCGAGGAGGAGAGCCGCCCACCACAGCACCCGTCGAGAGGAAATGGGCATTTCTTTCACTTTCTGTGTCTGGTCTGGTGGCAGGTCGCCGTTCAGAAAACGAGGCGAGAGCTGCACCGGATGGGATCTGAGCGATACGACCTGGCGTTGCTCCGATTCCGATCCAACGGTCTTTTTTTTTTTGCCAAAAGTCCACCCATCTATTGATAATAATCCGTAGCAGTAGTGCAGCACGGAGAATCTAAAAAGTAATACTTTCTTTTTTAATTGACTCGGATTTAGTATAAAGTTGTACTCCCTCTCCGTCCCAAATTAGTTGTCCCAATTTTTTTTAAATATGGATGTATCTAGACATGTTTTACTGTCTTGATGCATCCATATTTTAACAAACTTGAGACAACTAATTTAGGATGGAGGATAGTACTAAATTCGAGTCAATTAAAAAGGAACGGAGGGAGTAATAAAAATTATAAATATGTTCATACACCGCTTAGCGATGACTAAAGACACTATTGCGAGTCTAAGGCACGCCGCTGTCCTCACACCTGCAACACCGAAACCAGGCAAAATTTGTTGCAATAGAGTTTGTTGTAGTAGACAAACGAAGAGTCGTCGTGCTAAGGTTTCGAAGAACCAGCACACAAAAACAACAATCATCGCCAAATATGAAGTTCGTAGATCCAAAGAGCCAGACCTGAAACCACCCCAACAAACACGAAAACTGACTAGATCCCAGGAGATCCACGGGACGCAAAACTCAACACGCCCTCCGCCGATGCTAGATGCACCACCGGAACGGGGATAGGACGGGGAGGACCTTATTCTAACTTCAAGATGTGGTCGCCGCCTCACCATATGGAAGAAGACACTCAAAAATAACCTAAACAAAGAACGGAAACCTCCATCCGGCGAGAGGTCGTGGTCCGCCACGCCTCCAAGGCCCTAAGGCCACCGGAGACGGAGCAAACCAACAGCATCGCCGGCGAGAGGGAGGGAACCCTAGATGGGTTTCGGTGTCGCCTGAACGATCGCCTCCGATCCAACGGTCTTTGACCGGACACGCCGGATGCGATGGTGGTACCAGCAACAGTCAACCTATACGGTAGCGATCATCACTCGAATAGCTTTGCCGGTGTGGATCGCGATGGTGGACACAAGGGTTACGGTCGTGGATCGTCACCTCTCGCCTACCACAATTTTCACATGCTGTCGTTATGAAGTCGGGCACAAGGGCTACCACGACAGCGCGCGCCGTCAACGCCATGACCATGTGGGCCATCCACGTAGTCGGCCACAAGGCAACCACGACGATGTGTAGAAATACCACGATGTAGCCTCCCACGTCGTCGGGCAGAAGGCATACACAAAACAGTGCACTAAAAATACCACCATGTCGTCCTTATGGTGAACCGTTGAATAAAATGATCAAGAACACAAGCGAGATTTTGAGACATAGCTTAAAGTACACCCAAATGAACTACCACATGTATACTAGTTGCAGTATACCAACGAGTTGTTTATCTGTCCGTCTACGTTCAACGAAATGAAGAACTTACACTACGAGAGTTTTATATAATGGTGAGGTGAAGCTACTACTCTAAGGAAATTTCAAACAGTCGACCATGTGTGATGAATTTGGCAAAATTCACTCAAAAAAGCTATGAACATGAACACGAAATTTACGATTTTTTGGCTGACCAAACTCGGACCCGATTGTCCGAATGGATTCATATCATCGATACACATCTTTTTCATGTACATCTTATTTTGATTTAAACCATGATTGTATTGATGTGAATGGAGTAGGTGAAAGAGTTTAAGGGAGAATCAGCGGAAACATGTCACCTTCCCTCAAGTGCAAGCTAACCCTGAGAATCGGGCATGCTTTGGAGGATGGGGAAGAAATAGCGGCAATGAGGGGTGGCTTTTATACCGGGGCCATTAACGTCGACGCGTGTCCCAACAACGGGACATATCAATGCCTGCTGCCGCTGCAAAGGCTGCGTTGAAGGCAAGCAGATGCGGCCCAAAAGGCGAGGAGGAAGATGACCGGTCCGCAGCCGCTAACTACGTTGGCCCACGACGATCGGCCAATTGGCGCGCTCTCTACCTGCCCTCCTTCCCGTCAACTCGCATCCATCCGACGCCCCGCTAGCCTTTTTTTGGGCTGGGTTCAACTTAGGGATGCCCGATTGGTTGTTGGGCCGCGCCAACGCTAAAATGAAATTAGAAGGGCTGGGTAGGCGTAATTTTTTGCGATCGCATCCCCCATAGCCTTTTAGGGGCTTTTAGGGTCCAGAGTAGAGGAGCTCTTATGTTTAGTTAAAATCAAATTTTATAAATTTTGATTGCCCATTAAAAAATATTAACATCTACAATATAAAATCTATCATATTAGAATTGTTATTAGGTATATTTTAAAATTATATGCATTTGATTTGATGAATTTGATTTTTTTTCTTCTAGTTTTTGTCAAACTTTACAAATTTTGATTTTGACAAAACTTAGAACGCAAGGTAACTATAAATTACAGAAATAAATGGCACCTTTTTCTAAATATAGATTATCTAGAATTACATTTATTGTTGAAAAAGTTGTAACGCTTCTTTTGGAAGTGGGCAGTAGTCGTGAAGAGGCAAAGCACATGGCCGGTAAACTGCAGAACTTTGCACCAACATTGATCGATCAATCTTTTCGACTTAACCAAGTGTGTCCGCAAAAGCACAGAAAATTCAGATGGAGTGTTTGCTCAAGGCAAATCCAACACAAATCATACTTGGAAAGTGTGTAAATCAAGACCGCAACGCCGCTGCGTAAATCTTTTACAGATTCAGGAACCTGGAGATGACCTCATCCTGCCTGACGGCGTCGTCGCAGGCGAAGTTGCCGAGATGGAAGCAGTGGCCCTGCCCGGCCACCTCCACCACCTCCACCTCGCCGGCCCACCCGCTGGCCCTGAGCCCCTCGCAGTACGCGCGGCCGCGGTCGCGGCACACGTCCGTCTCCGCCAGGCACATGAGCACGCGCCCGCACGCCAGCGCCTCCATCGGCGGCGCGCCGGCCGCCAGCGGGTTGATCCAGGGGTCGTCGACGCCGGTCGTCCCGGGCCGCACCACGCGCCACATCTTCACCACGTTCTCCGCCATCACGGGGTCGCTGTCCTCCGACGGCACCTTGCCAGGCCCCAGGAAGTAGGGGTGGACCAGCAGGATGCCGCCGCTGATGCGCGCGCCGTGCGGCAGCAGGCCCTCCTCCGCGCCGGCGCGCATCGCCAGGTGGTGCGCGATGTTGGCGCCCGCGCTCTCGCCGCCCAGGGACAGGCGGGAGAAGTCGCCGTGCTCGGTGAGCCAGGGCTCCTCGCCGCCGGAGCCGCCGGGCGCGTGGGAGGCCACCCAGGATAGCGCCTCCCACGAGTCATCGTAGGCCGCGGGGAGCGGGTGCTCGGGCGCGATGCGGTAGTCGACGGACACGACGATGGCCCCGGCGCGCGCGGCCAGGGAGGTGAGGTACCCGTGGAAGACGAAGTTGAAGGCGGTGTGGAGGACGAAGCCGCCGCCGTGGAAGTAGACGAGGATCGGGAGCTTCTTTCCGTCTGTGGCGACGGGCGGGAGGTAGAGGCGGACGGCGACCTCGGGGGAGACGGTGTGGTCTTTCGAGGCGACGCCGGTGCCGGCGTCGGTGGAGGGCGGCACGCGGTCGGAGCCGAAGTAGCGCTCGACGCGGCCGCTCTTGAATATGCGGATGCAGTGCTCGATCTCGAGGACGACCTCCTCGTCGCTGGCGCCAGAGCCGGCCATGGGTCGTCGACTCGTCGGGTACGCGGTGGTTTGGTTGGGAATGAGTTGTCGAATGAGTAGCTGTGCACTACTTTGCTTGGTTGGGCTTGGCCCACGTTCATGGCTAGTAGTTGGATCGAACTACCTAATATTTTGTTTTGACTTTTTGTGGAGTAGATTCGGATTTAAAATAGGGTGATAATTTTTTTAGGAGGATATCTGATACTGCAATTTGGGTAGAAAAAAATATCATTCGTGAATGATGACCACTATGCAAATTGTTGTGGAAATTTGATGAAATTACTCACATGTACAAAAACAGATAGCATATTATGGTTTAATTTGAACATCCGAATATAAGGCCACTACTAAAAATATATTTTAAAGCTATATACGGCCCACTATCTCTTCCCAAAAAGGATTGGTTAGATATCTACATGGTATGATGGGTTGTATTAATGCAAAAGTTGCATGCAACCATAAAGAAATAGACTTCCCATGTAATATTTTAATTTCCTGAGATTTTCCACATGACTAAACTATGCTATTTTAATTCAAACATCCGTTTTCTTTTGTTATTTCCTCTGGTTTTGAATATAAGGTCACTACTAGAAATATAATTTGCAGCTATATAAGGCCACTATCTCTTCCCAAAAAGAACTAATTAGATTCCTACCCGGTATGATGTGGCTTAATGCAAAAGTTGCATGCAACCATAAAGAAAGTGACTTCACATGCAATATTTTAATTTGCCCAAGATTTTTCACATAATTATTTGTGACATTTATTAATTTCCTTTTTATTGATAGCTGAAAAATAAAGAAAAAACAAAGGAATTCTACTGTATTCAAAGCTCATTTTTTAAACTTTCATATTCTCAAAAATGGGGAAAGGCCATAAATTGCCTGTTAATACCCTAATTGCTCCTTTACATTTGTTTCAACCTTGATGATTATGCTTTTTAGGGTTCCATGTTTTTTCTATTCATGTGAATACATAGTTTAGTAAATTTTCTATGTTTTTCACAATGCTATGTTTTCACATGCAATCCTAGTCCTATTGGAGTGTTTTTCTATCATTTTTGGAATCCGCAAATAAAGAGGAGGTTGTCGTGGATGTTCTGATTCCAATGAATTGAGTAACAAGATCCCTCTTCATGTGAATTTGGGTTATACAATTCCTTTGATCTAAAGACAGTCCATAGGGAGACAATCCTAAGATTGAAATTCTACAAAAATCCATGAAAATCCCTACAATGCTAAGATGAACTTAATGGAAAAGAAACATAGTAAGTTTAACATCCACTATGAAGAATCTATGTATTGTCCTTGTAGCACCATTGATTCGTCTTCCTCGCCGGTCCTTCTAAGCCGCCTGTGCCAAAGGAGGAGGACGACGATTGGTCCTTCGACGATGACGGTGGCGGCGATGACGACAACAGGGACAACCTCGACCGCAGTGCCTTCTCGGGGCACCGCTAGTTTATTTTTTTTTTAAGTTTTTAGTTCAAATTCGAGTCACTTTTGTATAAAACTAATCTAAATTCTATGAATTTCATTTTTAAATGTTTTTTGCATTTGAATCTGCCGGTTTGAGAACACCACCCCTAAATGAAGAATGTTGTGCCGGCGCCCTGCCGACGTCTATTTGGAAGGCGCCGGTGAAGATGCTCTTAGTGTCTTTTTCATAGTAATGTTGTAGAGGTTGTAATAAATTGGCACATGAACTAGCGTCCATTGTTTGCGTCGGCAGGAGTTAGTGAGTTAGAGCATCTCCAGCCACGTTCCCAAAGCGTCCTCCAAAGGGATTTGGGCGTACCGGATAAAAAATCGTTCCCAACCGCGTGCCCCAAAGGCCAATTTTATCCGGCGCGGCCCAATACGGTGTCCGGCACCCCGAGCCCGTCCCCGCTACACAGAGGACGCTCCGGACACGCCGGACACAACGAAATGAGAGGCGAGGAGACGCGGACCCGACACATCATCGGCTCGGACGCTCAACCGCCGCCTACGTAGAGACGGTGCAGTTGCCGGGAAGGGAAACCATCGCATTGGCAATCGCGTCGACTGACACGCGAACCGCCAAAATGGAGCACGAATTCCTCGGAAGAGCAACCACCGCTCTTTTGGACTTCTGCGCCGCCGTTCATCCGCGCTCAATAAGACTCGTACGTAGGCGCTTTCGGATCTTCAACCGGCCGCCATTCATCCAAACTTCTCACGATGAGCGACTTCTCTCAGCTTCCATCAGACGCCGACATCGAGGGAAAGTCTCCAGGATGGCGCCATTGGTGGGTGATGGCGTGTAACTCACACGTTCGTTGGGAACCCCAAGAGGAAGGTATGATGCGCACAGCAGCAAGTTTTCCCTCGGAAAGAAACCAAGGTTTATCGAACCAGGAGGAGCCAAGAAGCACGTTGAAGGTTGATGGCGGCGGGATGTAGTGCGGCGCAACACCAGAGATTCCGGCGCCAACATGAAACCTGCACAACACAATCAAAGTACTTTGCCCCAACGAAACAGCGAGGTTGTCAATCTCACTGGCTTGCTGTAACAAAGGATTAGATGTATAATGTGGATGATGATTGTTTGCAAAGAACAGTAAAGAACAATAGCAGCAGATTTGTATTTCAGATGTAAAAGAATGGACCGGGGTCCACAGTTCACTAGAGGTGTATCTCCCATAAGATAGCATGTTGGGTGAACAAATTACGATCGGGCAATTGACAAATAGAGAGGGCATAACAATGCACATACATGACATGATGAATATTGTGAGATTTAATTGGGCATTACGACAAAGTACATAGACCGCTATCCGACATGCATCTATGCCTAAAAAGTCCACCTTCGAGGTTATCATCCGAACCCCTTCCGGTATTAAGTTGCAAAACAACGAGACAATTGCATTAAGTATGGTGCGTAATGTAATCAATAACTACATCCTCGGACATAGCATCAATGTTTTATCCCTAGTGGCAACGAGCACATCCACAACCTTAGAACTTTTCGTCACTTCGTCCCGGATTTAATGGAGGCACGAACCCACTGTCGAGCATAAATACTCCCTCTTGGAGTTAAGAGCAAAAACTTGGCCGAGCCTCTACTAATAACGGAGAGCATGCAAGATCATAAACAACACATAGGTAATAGATTGATAATCAACATAACATAGTATTCTCTATCCATCGGATCCCGACAAACACAACATATAGAATTACGAGATAGATGATCTTGATCATGTTAGGCAGCTCACAAGATCCGACAATGAAGCACATGAGGAGAAGACAACCATCTAGCTACTGCTATGGACCCATAGTCCGAGGGGTGGACTACTCACTCATCACTCCGGAGGCGACCATGGCGGTGAAGAGTCCTCCGGGAGATGATTCCCCTCTCCGGCGAGGGTGCCGGAGGTGATCTCCGGAATCCCCGAGATGGGATTGGCGGCGGCGTCTCGATGAGGTTTTCCGTATCGTGGCTCTCGGTACTGGGGGTTTCGCGACGAAGACCTTAAGTAGGCGGAAGGGCGGAGTCGGAGGGGTCACTGGGGCCCCACACAGCAGGGCCGCGCGGGCCCCTCCTGGGTCGCGGCGCCCCGTGGCCCCACTTCGTCTTCTCTTCGGTCTTCTGGAAGCTTCGTGGCAAAATAGGCCCCTGGGCGTTGATTTCGTCCAATTCCGAGAATATTTCCTTTGTAGGATTTCTGAAACCAAAAACAGCAGAAAACAGACAAGCGGCTCTTCGGCATCTCGTTAATAGGTTAGTGCCGTAAAATGCATAAATACGACATATAATGTGTATAAAACATGTAGATATCATCAATAATGTGGCATGGAACATAAGAAATTATCGATACGTCGGAGACGTATCAGCATCCCCAAGCTTAGTTCCTGCTCGTCCCGAGCAGGTAAACGATAACAAAGATAATTTCTGGAGTGACATGCCATCATAACCTTGATCATACTATTGTAAACATATGTAATGAATGCAGCGATCAAAACAATGGTAATGACATGAGTAAACGAGATGAATCATAAAGCAAAGACTTTTCATGAATAGCACTTCAAGACAAGCATCAATAAGTCTTGCATAAGAGTTAACTCATAAAGCAATAAATCAAAGTAAAGGTATTGAAGCAACACAAAGGAAGATTAAGTTTCAGCGGTTGCTTTCAACTTATAACATGTATATCTCATGGATAATTGTCAACATAGAGTAATATAGAAAGTGCAATATGCAAGTATGTAGGAATCAATGCACAGTTCACACAAGTGTTTGCTTCTTGAGGTGGAGAGAGATAGGTGAACTGACTCAACATAAAAGTAAAAGAAAGGTCCTTCGCAGAGGAAAGCATCGATTGCTATATTTGTGCTAGAGCTTTTATTTTGAAAACAAGAAACAATTTTGTGAACGGTAGTAATAAAGCGCATGTATTATGTAAATTATATCTTACAAGTTGCAAGCCTCATGCATAGTATACTAATAGTGCCCGCACCTTGTCCTAATTAGCTTGGACTACCGGGATCATCGCAATACACATGTTTTAACCAAGTGTCACAAAGGGGTACCTCCATGCCGCTTGTACAAAGGTCTAAGGAGAAAGCTCGCATTTTGGATTTCTCGCTTTTGATTATTCTCAACTTAGACATTCATACCGGGACAACATGGACAACAGATAATGGACTCCTCTTTAATGCATAAGCATGTACAACAATTAGTGTTCTCATATGAGATTGAGGATATATGTCCAAAACTAAAACTTCCACCATGATTCATGGCTTTAGTTAGCGGCCCAATGTTCTTCTCTAACAATATGCATGCTCTAACCATTAAAGTGGTAGATCTCCCTTACTTCGAGACAAGACGGACATGCATAGCAACTCACATGATATTCAACAAAGAGTAGTTGATGGCGTCCCCAGAAACATGGTTATCACACAACAAGAAACTTAATAAGAGATAAAGTGCATAAGTACATATTCAATACCACAATAGTTTTTAAGCTATTTGTCCCATGAGCTATATATTGTAAAGGTGAAGAATGGAAATTTTAAAGGTAGCACTCAAGCAATTTACTTTGGAATGGCGGAGAAATACCATGTAGTAGGTAGGTATGATGGACACAAATGGCATAGTGGTTGGCTCAAGGATTTTGGATGCATGAGAAGTATTCCTTCTCGATACAAGGTTTAGGCTAGCAAGGTTATTTGAAACAAACACAAGGATGAACCGGTGCAGCAAAACTCACATAAAAGACATATTGTAAACATTATAAGACTCTACACCGTCTTCCTTGTTGTTCAAAACTCAATACTAGAAATTATCTAGACTTTAGAGAGACCAAATATGCAAACCAGATTTAGCAAGCTCTAGGTGTTTCTTCATTAATGGGTGCAAAGTATATGATGCAAGAGCTTAAACATGAGCACAACAATTGCCAAGTATCAAATTATTCAAGACATTTTAGAATTACTACATGTAGCATTTCCCGATTCCAACCATATAACAATTTAACGAAGAAGATTCAACCTTCGCCATGAATACTATGAGTAAAGCCTAAGGACATATTTGTCCATATGCAACAGCGGAGCGTGTCTCTCTCCCACACAATGAATGCTAGGATCCATTTTATTCAAACAAAAACAAACCGACGCTCCAAACAAAGTACATAAGATGTGACGGAATAAAAATATAGTTTCAGGGGAGGAACTTCGATAAATTTGTCGATGAAGAAGGGGATGCCTTGGGCATCCCCAAGCTTAGACGCTTGAGTCTTCTTAAAATATGCAGGGGTGAACCACCGGGGCATCCCCAAGCTTAGACTTTTCACTCTTCTTGATCATATTGCATCATTCTCCTCTCTTGATCCTTGAAAACTTCCTCCACACCAAACTCGAAACAACTCATTAGAGGGTTAGTGCATAATAAAAATTAACATGTTCAGAGGTGACACAATCATTCTTAACACTTCTGTACATTGCATAAAGCTACTGGACATTAATGGAACAAAGAAATTCATCCATCATAGCAAAAGAGGCAATGCGAAATAAAAGGCAGAATCTGTCAAAACAGAACAGTCCGTAAAGATGGATTTTATTGAGGCACCAGACTTGCTCAAATGAAAATGCCCAAATTGAATGAAAGTTGCGTACATATCTGAGGATCACGCACGTAAATTGGCATATTTTTCTGAGCTACCTACGAGAGGGGCAGGTCGAAATTCGTGACAGACAAAGAAATGCATGTTACTGCGCAGTAATCCAAATCTAGTATGAACCTTACTATCAAAGACTTTACTTGGCACGACAATGCAAAAAACTAAGATAAGAAGAGGTTGCTACAGTAGTAAACAACTTCCAAAACTCAAATAAAACAAAAATACTGTAGTAAAAACATGGGTTGTCTCCCATAAGCGCTTTTCTTTAACGCCTTTCAGCTAGGCGCAGAAAGTGTATATCAAGTGTTATCGAGAGATGATGCATCTTCAACGGGGTTTGGAGTTTTCTCAACTATGCATTGTATCTTATCTATGTAAGTTTCAGAGGCTCCCTTTTCATTACCCTTAGGCTTGCTACTCTCATCAAACAAATCTTCAGGAACAATCCAATCAAAATTCTTTTCTAGTGCCTCGCACATTCCCAAGAGCTTGCAGGGTATCGATGTTTTAATATCCCCCTCATAATTAACTTTATTAGTGTACTTTTGTCTATCTTTTTCCATCTTCTCAAGGGTGCTAGCAAAGTTTGTATAAGAGCCAAGTATATTATATTTAGTAAAGACCTTTCTAGCTTCTCTTGCTATTCCCCCAAATTCTTTAAGAAGAGTTTCTAATACAAAATCTTTCTTTTCTCCTTCTTCCATATCACTAAGTGTAAGAAACATATGTTGAATTACAGGATTGAGATTAACAAATCTAGCTTCTAACGCGTGTACTAAAGAAGCAACAACAATTTCATAAGTGGGAGCAAGTTCTACCAAGTGTCTATCTTCAAAATCTTCAGCCGTACTAATATGAGTGAAAAAAAATTCTATGTTATCTTTCCCGAGGATAGACCCTCGGCCTACCGGTACATCTTTAAGAATAAACTTAGGAGGAAACATGATGAAGCAAGTAAAGTAAATACAAGTAACTAATTTTTTTGTGTTTTTGATATAGAGTGCAAGACAGTAAATAAATTAAAGCTAGCAACTAATTTTTTTGTGTTTTGATATAATGCAGCAAACAAAGTAGGTAAATAAAATAAAGCAAGACAAAACAAAGTAGAGAGATTGGATTGTGGAGACTCCCCTTGCAGCGTGTCTTGATCTCCCCGGCAACGGCGCCAGAAAAAGAGCTGGCGTGTAGTTGACGTGGGAGTTAGAAATCTTTGTGGTGTAACTTTTCTTCGTTACCCGGCAACGGCGCCAGAAAAAGAGCTTGATGGCGTGTAACTCACACGTTCGTTGGGAACCCCAAGAGGAAGGTATGATGCGCACGAGCAGCAAGTTTTCCCTCGAGAAAGAAACCAAGGTTTATCGAACCAGGAGGAGCCAAGAAGCACGTTGAAGGTTGATGGCGGCGGGATGTAGTGCGGCGTAACACCGGAGATTCCGGCGCCAACGTGGAACCTGCACAACACAACCAAAGTACTTTGCCCCAACGAAACAGCGAGGTTGTCAATCTCACCGACTTGCTCGTAACAAAGGATTAGATGTATAGTGTGGATGATGATTGTTTGCAAAGAACGAGTAAAGAACAATAGCGACAGATTTGTATTTCGAGATGTAAAAGAATGGACCGGGGTCCACAGTTCACTAGAGGTGTCTCTCCCATAAGATAGCATGTTGGGTGAACAAATTACGGTCGGGCAATTGACAAATAGAGAGGGCATAACAATGCACATACATGACATGATGAATATTGTGAGATTTAATTGGGCATTACGACAAAGTACATAGACCGCTATCCGAGCATGCATCTATGCCTAAAAAGTCCACCTTCGAGGTTATCATCCGAACCCCTTCCAGTATTAAGTTGCAAAACAACAGACAATTGCATTAAGTATGGTGCATAATGTAATCAATAACTACATCCTCGGACATAGCATCAATGTTTTATCCCTAGTGGCAACAGCACATCCACAACCTTAGAACTTTCTGTCACTGTCCCAGATTTAATGGAGGCATGAACCCACTATCGAGCATAAATACTCCCTCTTGGAGTTAAGAGCAAAAACTTGGCCGAGCCTCTACTAATAACGGAGAGCATGCAAGATCATAAACAACACATAGGTAATAGATTGATAATCAACATAACATAGTATTCTCTATCCATCGGATCCCGACAAACACAACATATAGAATTACGGATAGATGATCTTGATCATGTTAGGCAGCTCACAAGATCCGACAATGAAGCACATGAGGAGAAGACAACCATCTAGCTACTCGCTATGGACCCATAGTCCAGGGGTGAACTACTCACTCATCACTCCGGAGGCGACCATGGCGGTGAAGAGTCCTCCGGGAGATGATTCCCCTCGCCGGCAGGGTGCCGGAGGTGATCTCCGGAATCCCCCGAGATGGGATTGGCGGCGGCGGCGTCTCGGTAGGGTTTTACGTATCGTGGCTCTCGGTGCGGGGGTTTCGCGACGAAGACCTTAAGTAGGCGGAAGGGCGGAGTTGGAGGGGTCACGGGGGCCCCACACAGCAGGGCCGCGCGGGCCCTCTCGGGCCGCGCCGCCCTAGTGTGGCGGCGCCCGTGGCCCCACTTCGTCTTCTCTTCGGTCTTCCGGA
This sequence comes from Lolium rigidum, assembly GCF_022539505.1. Taxonomy (NCBI): domain Eukaryota; kingdom Viridiplantae; phylum Streptophyta; class Magnoliopsida; order Poales; family Poaceae; genus Lolium; species Lolium rigidum. The sequence continues at coordinate 219,086,386 of NC_061512.1, read as the reverse complement.
AGCTTCGTGGCAAAATAGGCCCCGGGGCGTTGATTTCGTCCAATTCCGAGAATATTTCCTTTGTAGGATTTCCGAAACCAAAAACAGCAGAAAACGACAGAATCGGCTCTTCGGCATCTCGTTAATAGGTTAGTGCCGGAAAATGCATAAATACGACATATAATGTGTATAAAACATGTAGATATCATCAATAATGTGGCATGGAACATAAGAAATTATCGATACGTCGGAGACGTATCAGTGGGACAGAGTCGCGATGCCCAGCAGCGGCGATGATTCCCCGCCATCGCTGGACAATGCGGAGGAATGGGAGGTCGTGGAGGAGAAGGCGGAGGAGGAAGGGTCTAAGGAGGCGATGACGGCGGCGGCCCGGGCGAAGGCGGAGGCGGACGTGAAAGCGAAGGCCAAGGCCAAGACAAAGGCGCAGCCGGCGAGCATCTTCGACGACGAGAAGGACACAAGTTCCTCCAACGCGTCGGCCGACACCGCCTCTTCGGAAGAGGTGACGAGCAGGCGCCACCGTGACGACGACGAGGCGGGGCCATCAAAGAAGAAGTAGTTAAAAAAATTATATGTAATTTGATTATGTTTTTTTCAAAAAAATTATAAGTATGTAATTTGTTTATGTTGCACCGATTCAATATTAGTACATACTTTTCTTCTATCTATTAAAATTAGAAATACAATGTTTTTAAGTTTTGGGGCGCGTTTAGGGGATGCGTGGGAAACGATGTCCACGACACGAATGAAACACTTCCTCCAAAAACTCGATCCAATGCCATTGAGCGACAGTTTTGGGAGATGCTCGGGCTGGTGCCAATGCATCACAGGCAAATAGCCTCGCCACGTCAGCTTTTACCCTCACGCTCACCCCACTCTCACCCCACTCTCACCCCACGGTGCCAGTGCACGGGCTATAGTGCCAGCTCTCACTTCTCTCTCCTCCACATCAGCTTTTCTCTCTCCTCGATATCAACATTTTTTTTCTTCAGATTACAACATTCAAAATAATGCAAGAAAATTATTTTATTCAACTAAAATTGTTACCGATTATATTATAAAAAAAATTACATAAAAATTTGAAAAAATTACATAATCTAGGCATTAGCCCACACATGCTCAATCAAATCATGCTGGAGCTGTGTATACATCGGTGAGTCCCTCATTTCGTTGTCCATATGAATCCTGGCTGCTAGGCTTGGTGGTGCATTGTTGTGTATCGCAAGGCCGACATTGGAATCAACTGTCTCATAGACGTTCTCCAAATTTGTATCACGCTCATCGTCGATGATCATGTTGTGCAGAATGACACATGCACGCATGATCAACCCAAGAGTACGCCTCGAGTAGGAGCGTCCCGGAACTGCTAGAATGTTGAACCTAGCCTTCATCACTCCAAAGGCACACTCGACATCTTTGCGCCAAGCTGATTGAGCGAACTGCCCCGCGCTGCCTGGAATGCACCGATCATATCACCCTCCATTCCGTCGCTCGAACTGCTGCTAGACGAAGATATGGCGTTGAGAGGAGTGGAAATGGAGAGTGGAGGAGATGAAGAGAGGTGTGGAATGAGTGAAACCATATGGGGGGTATTTATAGGGGGTGGGGATGAAATTTTGGGGTTTTTGACTTTTTTTTCGAATTTTTTGAGCCAGCAACGGCTACCCCAACGGCTAGCTGACGTGGACGAATCAAATCGCGCCACGTCAGCTAACCGTTACCCCCTCCCTCTCGCCCGCGCTCTCGCCCCGACCTGCCAGCGCTCTCGCCCCCCTCTCGGCGCCAGCACGGGCGGTAGCGGGCGCTACCGCCGGGCGGTGGATCCAACGCCCCGCGCTGCCGTCTCGCCGCCCTCTCGCCCCGTCGCGGGCGGCCCCTGCTCCAGCCCGCGTTGGCACCAGCCTTAGAGCATCTCCACTCGTCCCCCCGACGAGGCCCCCGAGCGACGTTTTTTCCATCCGGACGGCGAAATTCGGCCCAGTCGCGCCCCCGGTTCCTCGTTTTCGTCCGGATTTGGCCCTTCATCCATCCGGCGAGCCCACGCCATCCCCGCCCCCCCGGGGCGCGCTCGGGGACTCCGGGCGAAAGATTTTGGCGCGAAACGTCGTGTGGACCCGCGTAGTCGGCGACTGGAAAACCAAATCATGTCGATTTTCCCTCCAATTTGCTTGCATATCCCCATTCCCTCCAATTTTGCTTGCATATCCCCATTCTCTCCCGCCGAAATCCCCCAATCTCCTCGTCTTCCAGCTCCAGTTCCTGGCGGCGCCTTCTCGTCCACCACCACTCTCCTCCTCGTGTTCTCGTCCACCACAATGCCGCCGAAGGCGCCGGCGAGGAAGATGCGGGCGAAGAAGACGAAGCCGGCGGGCATGTCGAACGCCGAGTGGGCGGCGGACGAGAAACGGCGCGAGGTGGAAACAAGCGCCGGGCGGAGAGGGTGAAAAGAGCCGCCGCCAAGAGGACGGCGGCGGCGGCCCAGGACGAACAAGCGAGGCTGATCAGCATGGCCTTTAGCGGCGGCGGCAGCATGTTCCCCGGCCAATGGCCGATGCAAGGTACAACCAGTTCCCCGTCGTCCTTCTCCCCTTCGCTGTACTCGCCGTCGCCGACTGCCGTGTTCCAAGAGGGCGCCCACGTCCAACCGCCCAGGTCCACGACGTCGCCGCCCGAGCTTGACGTCGGCAGCGGCGGCCTGTTCGAGGACACCTCGCCGGCCCTGCGACGAGGGCCGCTACCGTTCGGCGCGATGGCGGCGCCGAACGAAGAGGAGATCCACGAGATGATCACCTCCGGCTCCATGGCCGCCGCTGCGAGCCCGGGGTTCTTCATGACCGCCGCCGCTGCGTGCCCGGGGTTCTTCACGCAAGAGGAGACGAGGGCGACGGCAGGCTGTGGCGGCGCGCAACGGGCATCGGGAGGATGTCGCCGAAGGAAGCCAAGCCGTCGAAGAAGAAGACGAGGAGGAAGAAGAAGAGCCAACTCAAGCATCCGCCAACTCTGTCGAAGGGGAAGAAGAAGAGGAAGAAGGACTCGCCGCCTGCCGAACCGCGTATCAAATGGACGCCGAAGGAAGAGGAGTGCCTCGCCGAAGCTTGGATGACCGTGTCCACGAACGGCATAATCGGGGCCAATCGGTCGTTCGACACATGCGGCTTCGAGTGAAGCGGGCGTACGAGGAACGCAAACTCGTCGATCCCTACTTCAAGAAGACGAACATGAACGTGTACCGGGGAGAGAAGGCAATGGCCACCCATTGGGGGATCATGCGGACGGCGTGCGGCAAATGGCACGGCATACGAGAGGAGGTCATCAAACGGCCGATCGGCGGCCGGGACTTGGAGCAAAAGGTATGCTCCGCCGACCCCGCATCACCGAGGTACATCGTCGTTACCGACCCGTATCGCCGTGCTCTTTTTTCCCCGGCTGCGCCGAGCTTTGGACATGTACACGGACGACACCGGCCTGCGGTTCAAGTTCCTCAACGTCTACGCCCGCCTCGAGAATTGCGAGAAGTGGAAGGAAATTCGCACGACCCTCTCGAAGAGCAAGACCGAGCGAGTACAACCCCGACGCTCCGGCGGCTTGCGCGGCGGAAGGGCGCCCGAACTCGGCCGGAAGAAGGCGAAAGAGCTCAAACGGACGGACAATCCCGCCCGACGGGATGCGGGCGTCGATCGACAAGTGCTGGTCCGACTTGAGGTCGCACGCCGACGGGAGGAACGACAAGTTCGACGGCAGGTGGCGGGAAATGCTCGCCAACCAAGGCGTCCCGGATCGCCTGGTCGAAGACGACGGCGGCGGCGAAGAAGAGGAACACGGACTTGGCGTTCCTCATGGGCGGCGGCGACATGGAACCGATGGACGAGGAGACGAGGATGGTACCGGGGGCCACCGCGGCGACATCCTCCGAGCCACTCCCGGCCGGTCCTTCGTCGTCTCCGCCGGCTCCTACCTCGTCTACCTCGCCATCTACCTCGTCGGCCGCGGCTGCTTCGACGTCCACTCGCCGCTGCTTCCTCGTCGCCCGCCGCGGCCGCTTCGGCCGCGTGTGAGGGAATCGAGTCCGTCGGACACCGCCGTGCCGGCCGGGACTGGCGACGAGCTCGTGTCCGTGTAATTTCCGATCGCCGATCGCGTGGCCGATCCTTTTGCTCCTTTGCCGATCAACTGGCCGTACTTGTAGCGCGGGACGGCGATTTATTTGAATTTAAACTCTATCCGCCGAAGTCCGGGTGGACGACTGGAAATACGGTACTCCCCAGGCCAAAAACTTCATCCATCCGGCGCTAAATAACGCCGGATTTCGGCCTGGGGAGCCCCAGCGGCTGGGGATGCTCTTACAGTCGTTGTGACTGAAGCTTTGCCAAAGCTTGTTGTTTAATGGAATCGTGGGTTCCAAAAATAAATTGCATCCCCTCCCTGATCTCTCCCCTACGCCATGGCCGACACGGATGCCGCCGGCGGCGAGGTCATCCTGGACGCCCCCAACTTCATTCGCGTCTACAAGAGCGGCCGCGTCGAGCGCTTCCTGCCGGTCGACTTCGCCCCACCCGGCACCGACGCCGCCACCGGCGTGTCCTCCAAGGACGTCCCCATCCTTCCTGGAGAAGGCCTGTCCGCGCGAATCTACCTCCCGGCTGCCCCCGCCGGCGGCCAACAGGGCAAGGTCCCCGTCCTCGTATTCTTCCACGGCGGCGGCTTCTGCCTCGGCTCGGCCTTCGACGCCGCCGTGCACGGCCACGCCAACCAGCTCGCCGCGCGGGCCGGCGCGATGGTCGTGTCCGTGGAGTACCGCCTCGCGCCGGAGCGCCCCGTCCCGGCGCTCTACGGGGACGCCTGGGCGGCGCTCCAGTGGGTGGCCGCGCACGCCGCCGGCAACGGGCCCGAGCCCTGGCTCACCGCCCACGCGGACCTCCGGCGCGTCCACGTCGGCGGCGAGAGCGCCGGCGCCAACATCGCGCACCACGCCGCGATGCGCGCGGGCGCGGAGGAGCTAGGCCACGGCGTCAAGGTGGGCGCGCTCCTGCTCATCCACCCCTACTTCCTGGGCGGCGACGGCGACGGCTCCTCCGAGTCGGACGAGATGGGCATGGCGATGCTCCGCGAGCTGGTGCGGCTCTGGCCGGTGGTCTGCCCGGGCACCAGCGGGTGCGAGGACCCGTGGATCAACCCCATGGCGGAGGGCGCGCCCAGCCTCGCCGGGCTGGGGTGTCGGCGCGCGCTGGTGTGTGTTGGTGGCAGAGACCCCATGCTGAGAAGTTGATGGCCAGCGGATGGCATGGCGAGGTGGGGGTCTGGGAGGCAGATGGGCAGGGGCATGGCTTCCACCTCGTCCGGCCGACATGCTTGGAGGTGGAAGCGCAGGTCCGCGTCATTGCTCAATTTCTGGGCCGCCCATGAGGTCTCCTGTTCTCCATTCCTTCACATGAGCAATTACAACATATTTCATTATGGAGTTCGAGTTTTGTGTAAATGGTTCTTATCCTACTTCTTCAGTAATTTATGTACAGTAATTTTTAAATGCGGGACTATGGAGTTGCAATTAAGTCAGTTTCCACAATTATAAATTTCTATTTTGAAAGGATAAACTTAAGAAAGCCAAGATATGAATACAAAGATCTCATTCATATTTCAATAGAAGAAAGTTGCTTTCACAAGAAAAGAAAGGAACTTACTTATTCCGTTATTTCCAGCCCATATCGTCATACATTATCAGATGTTTCATATAGCCTTTTCTTAAATAGGTTTACTCTGAAAATATCTGAGTGAGAATGCTATGTACTATTTATATTTCCATTTCGGGATTTACTTAAGGACAATCAATTACATTTCTATTGCGGACATTCCTTATGATTTTGCACTTCATGACATGACAAACTAAGAGGCTTCTCGTAGAAGTGCAAGTCTATCGAGCAATTATGAAAATGTTAGCGATGCAGTGGTGTTGGTCGCCTACAGCAGCCAGTGCAAGGCACACTGAAGCACTTCTCAAATACCTGCATGTTCGATGGTACTCCGTACAGATATCCCCCCAAATGACAGAATGTCTCTGATAACCTTTTCTTTTCATTTGCCGTGGCATCAGGGCTTTGCACAGTGCTTCCTTTACTTCCTATTGCCTTATTGCTGTACCATTGATCAAATGCACTTTCCTCTGTCAAACACACTTGCTTGAGTAAACTATGTGCAATATGCAAGAAATATTAAGTTGCATAATCATAGCATATTATAGAAATCACAGACTAATGTTCCAGCAGCTTAGTTTTTTGCAGGGTCGGACTTATTGGTGTGGCATCAATACGTCGTGTTTTCGTGAGGCGGGTAAGCTTGTGTAAAGAACTGCATCAGAAGAGGATGTCTTAAGTGGTATCAGGAGCCAGATGACAGACCAAATTTAAAGAGTCAGCATCTGCATATCTGGTAACTACCAATTAAACTCCTTTCATTTGGCCCAGTTCTTTTGGATTATGTAAGGATGTATGGTTGTCTTGACATATATATTGGGACTGCGTGGAAGCAACCACTCGCCTCATCACATAACCAAGAAATTGCTGCTGAGAAAATGACTTCTCCTGATGTGCAACATTGGCATGCCATTTTTTTTATTGAAACAGCACAGGCATAAGCTTTGCCTTTTTTATATCAAAAAAGTGTATGTCGAGAAGTTGGTGGCAAGTGGCTGGCATGGCGAGGTGGGGGTCTGGGAGGCAGCTGAGCAGGGGCATGGCTTCCACCTCGTCCGACCAACATGCTTAGAGGAGGAAGCGCAGGTCTGTGTCATTGCTGAATTTCTGGGCCGCCTATGAGATCTCCTGTTCTCCATTCATTCACATGACCAAGACAATTGCCACTATCATATTTCATCAGGGAATTCCAGTTTTGTGTAATTTTTTAAATGGTTCTTATGCTACTTCTTAGCATTCTTAAATGGAGTTGAAACTAAGATCAGCTAGTCCGCCAATTTTAAATTTCTACTCCCTCTGTCCCATGAAACATGTCTTAACTTTGTCTAAATTTGGATGTATGTACACACTAAATAGTATCTGGATGCACCCAAATTTGGACAAACTTAAGATAAGTTTCATGGGACGGAGGGTGTATTTTGAAAGGATTTAAAATGCTAAGATATGAATACGAAGATCTCATTCATATTTCAATAGAAGAAACTTGCTTTCACAAGAAAAGAAAGCAACTTACTCACTTATTCCGTTATTCCAGCCCATTTCGTCACACCTTATCAGATGTACCTTAGAGCCTTTTCTTACATATGTTTACTATAAAAGTATCTGAGTGGGAATACTATGCACTATTTATATTTCCATTTCGGGCAATAACCTTCATATTCCGGACATTCCTTGTGATGTTGCACTGCATGACATGGCAGACTAAGAGGCTTCTGTCGAAACTGCAAGTCTATCGAGCAATTATGAAAATGTTACTGATGCGCGGTGCTGGATGCCTGCAAGAACCGGTGCAAGACACACTGAAGCACTTCTCAAATACCTACATGTTTGATGCTACTTCTTAGAGAGATCCCCACCAAATGACCGCATATTGTAGAAATCGCAGACTAATGTTCCAGCAGCTTAGTTTTTTGCAGGGTAGGGCTTATTGGTGTGGCACCAATGCGTCGTGTATTCGTGAGGCGGGGGAGGTTTTTGTGTACTGTCTTAAGTGGTACCAGCAGCCAGACGTCAGACCAAGTTTAAAGAGTCAGCATCTGCATATCTGGTAACTACAAATTAAATTCCTTTCATGTGGGCCAGATCTTTTGGATTATGTAAGGATGTATGGTTGTCTGGACATATATATATTGGGACTACGTGGAAGCAATCAATCGGCTCATTACATTAACAACTACTTACTGCTGAGATAATGACTTCTCTTGATGTGCAACATTGGCATGCCACTTTTTATTGAAACACCTCAGTCATAAGCTTTGCCTTTTTTATATCAAAGTAAGTGTTTGAGTTACAATATGTACAAGGGCCTCGACACAGACGGCAATGGCTGGTAACAAACCATTTTATTGGTATTGAAAAGCCTCTCCTCTGTTCGATCCTTGTTGGCAATGGAACATCATTGTCTGGTATTGCACACTCTTTGCTCATTAGCACAATTACAATCCTTAACAGGGTGCCATAATGAATTGTTTTTAACTTTTGATGTTTATCATCCATGTATATAGCAGAACTACAAACTATACCATTTGATGATGAAAAGTGAAGCAAGTTTTAATTTGAATTTGGTACACAGTTTATTGCTTTGAATTTCGTACAAGACACAGAATATTATTTACCTATTGCAAAAGTTTGCTCTTAAATTAAATACTCGTATTTTTCTTTGTCCTCAGGGTTCTGAACCGTTAGCTATTTTCACAATCACTATTTGGTCTTCTCACATGATCTCTTACTTGACGTGCCAGATAACCTTTCCTTATAACGGGTTAATTGGATTCATGCCACTACAAATTTCCCAAGTTGGAAAAAATGCCATTACAAAATTCAAAGGTGAAAATATGCCACTACAACTTTTCTTAATTATGCAACCTAGAGAAAGCTGGAATGTTACACCATTTCTCCTAAATCACGTGTGCAAAAAAAAGAACATCTATTGTTGTCTAGATTCAATGAACTTAAAGCATCAGAGGTGCAGGTTCTGCGGATGTCATCCTGTAAGGGCTTTACGTGCCCAACTCTTGTAGTTTCTTATCCCATTTTGTTGAATTAACTAAAAGTATTACAGACCCACCCTATTCTAGGATCATATTGAGATAAGAGCACAAAACTAAGATTTATTACCTCCATGCAAAAGTAAGTCAACTTTCTAACATGACTAATATTTGGATCACTGAAATTTCCTTTTTTCTGACAGCACCTCCAGGGCACAAGAAAAGCCCTTAGTCTGAGGACAACTGAGAAAGTGACATTCATCCTTTATTAAATGAAAAGATATGCGCTGCATCTCAAACGTCATAGGCAGATACAAGCCTCTCAATCATCACAACAAAGAGAACCACATTTTCCACTTTGAGAAGTTCATGTTTGATAACAAAAAATGGGACATTTCAACACATTATTAGGTCTATAGGGCTAGAAGTTTCCTCGAAAGCACCTAACAGCTTGTATTTTATTAACTTCAGTTCTACATCCTTATGAAGGAAGGATGGAAAAGATCTTATTGCACGTTTAAGTTAGGCGTAATGACTTCTCCTGATTGCTAGAGACCTGCTCGACCTGCATTGCCATGAAAGTTCTCATCCAGAGTCTATTAATACTTGTTCTCTACATTAACTTGAGCACTCAAAAATATCGATCTCAGATGAAATACAATTGTGTGCAACCTACCCTTGATGAGAGAAGAAATATGGAGAGTGGAAAACATATCTTATGTAGACACCCACCAACTTATGGCAACCTCGTCACAGTTCTCTCTATTGATGGTGGAGGGATTCGAGGAATCATTCCAGCTGTTGCTCTTGCTTTTCTAGAAGCAGAGTTGCAGGTAAAACTATAGTTATGTAGCATAAGTGATTTTCATGTCTTGTGATATTGCCATGACAACGCTAACCTGGTAAGAAATATGATAGATTAAGAGTCCATGTTCAGTATATCGTGTTAGATGAAATTATCCCAACTTTATTATTTGGTGCTAATTTAAAGATTAACTGAATCCACCATCTCTTGTTAACTTAAACTGCTACTCTTTCCTGTCACCTTGTCTTTTATTTTAGTATTATCATGTATGGAGATGTACATGTTGAAACGTTGCAGTCCTGCAGAACATTTTCAGATTCCTGGCAAATTGTTTTTCCCCTTATAGTCCATTAGTTCAATCTTCTGCTAGTTTCAGATATACCTTTTTAACTTCAATTCTACGTTCTCATGAAGGAATGATGAACTGAATATACTCCCCTTGTAACTGTGGCTTTTTCTTCTTCCACACCATTTATGCTCCTTTCCTTAGAAACACAATATTTCTCAATTGATGCCCTTGGTTGCATCTCACTGAAACTGTGGTGTTAATTTCTGAAGAAACTTGATGGAGAGGAAGCCCGATTAGCAGACTACTTCGATGTCATTGCTGGAACTAGCACAGGAGGGCTTGTGACTTCGATGCTCACTGCACCTAACAAGAAGAGAAGACCACTTTTTGCTGCCAAGGATATTCAAGCATTTTATATGGACCATGCTCCCAAAATTTTCCCACAGCTCAGGTGAACACATATATTATGTTTTTTGTTGATTGGATTGGGAATTTGTCTGTGAACAGTTTGTTTTCATAGGGGTGCATTCGGTCGGATAATGAGGATGCTCCGATCATTGTCAGGACCTTCCTATGATGGCAAGTACCTTCATGAAGTTGTGAGACAGAAATTAGGAAACACCAGGCTGCATCAGACTTTAACAAATGTTGTAATACCAACTTTCGATATCAAGCGGCTACAACCAACCATTTTTTCGTCCTTTGAGGTTTCCCTCTCTCTCACAATCTTTTGGGCTTTGGAATTTGAGTAAATGTTTTGTTTTAGAACCAGTTACAAGCCAGAACAAATTAATTTTAATGGCATGGGAAACACCTGCTACTCCATCAATTCTTCTTAATTGAGATCTTGCACAAAATTGAACTTTCTATTATCATGTGACAGGTTAAGAAAAATAACACAATGGATGCTTTGCTATCAGATATTTGCATCAGCACATCCGCTGCTCCAACATATCTACCTGCACATTACTTCAAGACGGAAGACTATCATGGAAACATCAAGGAGTTTAATCTTATTGATGGGGGAGTAGCTGCTAATAATCCGGTACCATAGTCCATAGTTATCTGTTGTTGACTAGTTATGCCTAACATAATACCACAATTTTCACTTCAATCTTTGTGTATGGTTTATAAGTTCAGTTTCTTTACTTCTCATACATGCTGTGCAATATACATCCACTATGTCTTATAAGTTACTCGATTCAGTAGTTGAAGGCATTTTTTAAAAGAGACCTAATATCCATCTCTGTCATGTTTAGGCTTTAGTTGCCATTGGAGAAGTAACCAAGCAGATTTTCAAGGAAAATCCAGATTTCTTCCCAATAAAGCCTATGGACTATGGCCGTTTCTTGGTCATTTCACTTGGCACCGGCTCATCAAAGTTTGAAGAAAAGTACAATTCACAAAAGGCTAAATCATGGGGAGTGTTGGGTTGGTTACTTAGCAGTGGATCCACACCATTGGTTGATATTTTCACACGAGCAAGTGCAGATATGGTTGATATTCACATTGCTGCTGTTTTTAAAGCTTTACATTCTGAGCAGAACTATCTGAGGATTCAGGTAATTAAGATGAAGCAGTTTATTTGTACTAATTTACTAAGAAAACAGCATCCTTTTCTCTCAAGCTTCCGTTTCTAATTACAGGATGATACCCTACGCGGAACACTCTCCTCGGTTGATGTTGCCACCAAGGATAACTTGGAGAAACTTGTCAGTATTGGAGAGATGTTGCTAAAGAAACCTGTCTCACGGGCAAATTTAGAGACTGGTCAGATGGTGCCTGCTTGTAGTGACACAGATGTGACCAACGAGGAAGCTCTCAAGAGGTGAGCTTGCCACCACCTATTAGGTTATTATAATTGCATTATGCATCTACAGATGATCTAATTACTACCTTCTTTGCAGATTTGCAAAGCTGTTGTCTGATGAAAGGAGAATTCGCCAAGCAAGGTCACCGAAATGAACCCGGGTCTCTTTTACGTCAATACTCTGCCAGAGAGAAACTTTCTCCGCATGTCATACACCAGCGACCAATTAATTGATCTGTCTCTTGAAGTTCAATTGTAACAGTTCAATTGTAACATAGTTAAATAAATGTGTAGTGTGGCATTCCCTAAAAAAAGTGTAGTGTGGCATACTGACTGCTACGGCTTGATAAGTTTCATTGTAACATAGTTAAATAAATGTGTAGGTTGGCATACTGGCATGCTACTGTTAAGCATTGATGGCTTTATTCTTGTGTAAATACAGATAAACTTTTTTAATAAACTGAACATTTTTATTGTTCCGTTGTGTTGTCAATTTCACTGATTTTATTTCAGCCGACTAGTTCTGAAGGATTCCAGGTTGGCCATGCAGCAAGACACTTCGAATAAAGAGATAGCTGGTGCTGCTGCATGGAACAAGTACCTGGTACGATTTCCCTTCACTTTGTACGTAGAAATTGTAAAACCTATCTCTGCTTTGAGTATCAAGCAAGATGAGATGCCTTTTCATGTAGATAGCTTTGCCCTTTGGTACTTCTGTAAGATTCTGCTGTTGGAGATCGTCAGAGAGACATCCAATTCCTGTTGAGTTTGGAGCGTGGACAGACATTAGACAAATGTCTGCGAGGCGCTTCACTAACTCAAAATAGTTCATTTATAATGAAAACTTTCCAGGGCAAGAGGCCCATCTGAGTACCTTTTAGCTTGCAATGAAGGTTCCAACTTGCTACTTTCTTGCAACATGCATTTTTTTGGTGAACATTGAAAGTGGCCATATTCCATGATAATGGTATTTACTCTGCCAAGTTGGATTTGTTTAACATTGCAGTAACCAAGTAGCAGGGCATAGGCTGAAGGATGACTAGAACTGAATATGTTGATTTGGATACTACAGTGCTTAGCCTTTCAGAACGAGTCTAACCATGTGCTGTCCACAGCACTCCGTCCTTACAAGGGAAGGCCATCTTGTAACCATCACCAATCAAATCTGGGGCACCGAAAGATCCGATCAGCGCTCAACCTTGCCAGCGAAGTAGGTATGTCTGCCAACTTTAAGAAACGCAAATTGTCCATCAACACATAAGTATAGCTAGTTTAAAGCAGAGACAATTGTGATTTTGGAATCCAAGTGCTTCTTTTTCTGAATGGCAGCCAAATATGTTGGAATTAAGTACCAATGTTAGACCTTCTGTTAGCCAGTCATGTGGGTTCACACTGGTAGTGCCACAATGCTATGTTTGATGGACCATAGGTTTTGGAAATAAAAAAAAGGCAAGTCTGACAAGTATTTATTCAAATATGATAATGCTGAAACCTTGGGACCTTTTGCTCAAGTTAGTGGCCTGCACCGGTTGAGTGCTCTAAACCGTTGGTCCTGAGCAACTTTGCCCAGCCGTCGCCCGTGCATGAACTATATTTCTCCTCAAGTCATAGGCTATGAATTTAATGATTTCAAAAGGTGATCTCCTAGGTTCAGGGAGCCAACTAATGTGCTTGGCCGGTCAAAAGCTGGCTTCTTGATCAACGGAGCACAACGCCAAAGCAATTAGGGCCTCCTATGCCAGTCCAAGTAAGGAAGATTCCCCGATTCTGCCACCTTTTCTGAGATCTTTGGACCCCCGACAGTAAAAAAACGAGTGAACAGACTGCATGCTCTCTATGCTCTTACTTTCGTGAAAAGCATAATTCCCATAGTCAAATGTGCACGTTTAGAAATGTAATTACGCTCGTGCATATGAAAAGTTTTTTACCATGGTGTGAAGAAATTAGACTTTGGCAAAAATGACAGTGCATGGTGGGTGTTTCCTCATGTCACCCTTCTGAAGTTCTGATGCACTTCTATGTTGCACATAGCTCCCTTGCTACGTAGTTTGTACTACATAGCTCCCATTTGGCACTTACAATATTGCATCCCAGGGCACTTTATCTACCCTATATAAATTGTCGCGGGAGACTCCCTTCAAATCAAACTTAAAAACTGAAGCAAGAAGAGCAGTAGCATACCAGTGTGTACTGCCCTGTGCTTAAGAGTTTTAGACCACCGCACTTTGGTTCTTAACTTCTTACATGGCAGGTTCCAAGCAGGTCTCATCGTGCACTTGCATTTTTCTCATCTTGATCGTGTCGAGCCACCTGGCGCCGTGCTGCGAGGCGAGGAGGCTGATGGCGGCGACAACGAGCAACGGCGAGGAGGCATGCACATCAGCAGGGTGCCCCGGCGTGCAAGGCAGTGCAAGCCTCATTGCGTCGGCGAAGATATCAACCACCGACGGTCGTGGAACGGCTCCTGGGCACAGCCCGGGGATCGGCAACAAGCTGCACGCTGCAGGGAACGACCGTCGTTGAGCGAGTTAAGTGGGGAATGCTGGATATGGTACAGAGCTCTTGGTCACCTGTTTATATGAACTGTTTGTTCTCTTGATTTGTATTCCTCGGCTCACTGTGGATGCAGATGTATATGGTTTTAGAAAGTAGAATAGACGTGTGATGTGTATTTCCTGTTCATTGGAATAAAATCTGTGTATTTTCATTCTCTTCTTTCATCTAACGAGGAGTTTTAGCTAGTGTCTGAGCAAGATACACGTCATATACGAATTCATCTAGGATTCTAGACGACGGCGAAGAAACGAATGATGTAACAAAAATTCTAAGAATCAAAATCAAGCTCCGTATAGTAAAATGGCGTAAGGAATCTGAGGGCACTTGCAGTAGCAGCGCCGCCCAAAAGGATGCTGGTTGCGCGAGATTCTCCCAACTAGTGAGATCTACCCGTAAAATACTTTCTCCAGGTAAAATACAAGGAAGATTCCATACCATTTGACAGAGACCGGCTGGCCCCAGTGCATGGCACCGTGCACATAGGTATATTGCCCCTTTCCTGAGTGTTCACCGGACCACCGTTTCCTAGTGGAAACCATCAAACTGCGCGAAAAGAGAGAATTCTTAGGGTCTCTTTGATTTAAAATGTTTTTGTACACTCTATATGTCTAGATACATACAGTTAATTTTGGAGGATTCAAAATTTTAAGAACATTTCTATGGTGATTGGTTCATTTCTATGAATAAATTACACATGAACTTTACCTACAGATTCCGTTGCACTATACTACATGCTGAAAGAGAATGGTCGTCATTGACCACTTGTAATCAATCGCAAAATGTTAGCCAGGGCACACATTTTGATAAATGAAGACTTATCAATTCAAACCTTGCATCAAGTTGTATAAAACAGCTAAGAGTTTACTCCTTTTTTTTTATATAGAAACGCTAAGAGTTTACACATGCCACATTTCGTAACAACGTCACTAAGAATTAAGCTAGATCTATTTTATTTAATTGTGTGTTGGTCAGGTCTTAAATTTTAGATCACTTGGCTCTGATATCAAATTTAATTGATGCACTAGCTAACTTATCTAAAAGTTTAAACCGATGAAGATGGACCACAATTCCATAACCAAGCATCCTCCCAAAACATCAAAAGTGTTCTCCTTTTACCTCGGCCTGAATATGGATTCTGTAATTTGAACATAAAGTTTTTTTTTTGACACCTTTACAGTAGGGGAAGCTCCTACGGTGTGAGATTATATTTTATTTATAAACCTAAAGTTCAGGAGTAAGAACATGTGAGATACAAAAAGAAAAGTACTACCTCCGTTCTAAATAAGTTACATATTTGTCTAGATTCACATGCATCTACACATATTTTAGTGATAGATATATTTAAATTTAAATAAATTTACAACACTTATTTTGAAATAGAGGGAGTAATCAGCACCCAACAAAAAAGTCACAAAGGGGCTCCGTTCGTGATGAACAGAAGATTATCTTTTTTTTGAAAGGGATAACAGAAGATTATCATCAGCTAGTATATTGTGCACGCATGACTGTCAAGTGTCAACCAAAGAACAGAAGAAAAGCTACGATTCTCTCATGGTACGTGCATCAGTTAATTAACGATAACCTTCTCACAGAAGCTAATCAATTGAACACTTTCACTAGCAGTAGCCGCCGAAAAGGATGCTGCGTGCATGAGATCCCCCAAACTAGAGATCCAGCAAGTTGTACTAAGATTCCGAACCATTTGACAGCAACCGGCCGGGCGCTGTGAATCCATGGTGCAAGCAGTATATTGCTCCTGTCTTCGCCGTCCCAGCCTTCCGGTCAAACCGTACGAAAAGAAGAGCTTTTCTAACCGTCAGTGTCGGTATCACGGGGCACAATTGGGCGTATAATAAGATTAATGAACAGAGTTTTTACCTAGTAACATAACATGGAACTCACACGCTGACACGCACTCACAATCAACAAGATTATCATCTGATGTTGAAAATGCAATGGTGCCATGGTGCACGCAAGTCTGGCTTTTTCCCACCCTGGACTGACTATTGGAAAGCTAAATCGTTTCTGAGGACAGAATTAACACATGGAAACGTAGCTGTAGAAAAACGGTTGGAAGCATATGGTTTCACTTGCGTGCTAGGTCTACCACGTTTGATCATTGCTTATGACAACGCATATACATCGCACAAAATTACTGATGTGCAAAGGAGAGAAAAATGAGAGAGAATAAAGACTCTTAGTTGAAGCTCATACCCACTCTGTAAAAAATTGCCTTGTATAATGGGTCTAGTTAAAGTCGAACTTTTCAAAATCTGTCCAGGTACATAGGAAAAAATATCAACATCTATAATGCCAAATATATTTTATGATAATTCTAATAATATTATAAAAATTGATACTTTTATATATTTAGTTAATATTGGAAAATTTGATTTTGACTAAACCTAAAGGGGAGTACCAAGGATATGCACAGTGGTAGCCGCTTAGCTAGATGCTTCGGTGAAGGAAAATAATACCACAACATTGCATTATATCACCTAAGCGCCTAGGCCCCCAATGCAGAACGCTTATTTTGGGTCGCTCCCTAGTGAGGACGGAAAGCGCTAATCAATTGGTTCATGCGGCCATAAAAGACCGTTAGCGCCCGACGTCTGATTTTGCGTGGGCGCCAGGGCTACTCCTGAGATTGGATGGGATCGAGCGCTAATGGCCATTGGCCAGGAAATCAAGCCTAGCCCATGTGGTTAGCATCAGTGGTGTACATGTCCTAAGACTCATTACCCGAAATCGTCTTAAATGATAAATTATGTGTTGTATTAGCCTACGATCCACCTATTCTGTGACATATTTAAGGCTCTACTCCAGATGATGATGAGGGACCAATAAGTCTTCGAGTGAGTTGTCCACGAAAACACACTCATATATATACCACTTTAGTGTAGATTGTCGAGATAAATACATACAGAATACTTACTCTTCAAATGTCGTGGAGGTTTTCCTAGCAGTAAATTGCTTACAAATCATTTGCTGGGGTTGCCAAGGAAAACAAGCGAGAAGAAGGAACTAACGCGGGCCGAGTTGTTTGAGTTTCTTTTCGGGGGAGGCGGAGTTATTTGATGCCACGCTCCACAGTGTGAGATGGACTGTAGGCCTACCCATCAATTCTATTTTGGGCCTCCGTTACGGGCCACCTGCGGATTCAGAAATTATGGCCAGCGCAAATTTTGCATCCATGATCCATCCGTGCTCTCTTTTGTCACATCCATTCCCGATTGACAGAAGCATCAGGCTGGCAACAACGTTATAACGAACCATGCCTAAAGCAACAGTGAGTCCGTCCCCATTCTATCTACATCATCATCCATTACGACTTCTTTTAAACCTAAATAAATGGCCCTTTGCCAGACTCTCAGTCACTTATGGTCTCTAAAACACTCTAGATCGCAGTCCGACGGGAGTCAATTCATCGGACCCATCGCTTGTCGTCGATCTCTGTACCATCGCACGGTGCACACACCATGTTAATTCCCACATTAAAAGAAAGAAACAGGCCCGTTAATCCAGCACCATGCCCACATGCACCATGCCCACATGCACCCGAAATTGTAGCTCCCAGCCGAGTTGCTTCTCCCCCAGATCGTCTCCACTAACATGCGCTGTCCATGCTTTCTTCGCCGGGCCGCCATTGTTCTTGCCAACACGCTGCACCTTTCCACCGTGCACGCAACCTGCTGCTCCACCCGGATCGAGATCTGCGCAAAAAGCATGTCGTTCCGCCATGGGGAATCATTATCGGGCACCCCGATTGCCGACGGCCACGGTAGGTGGTCCGGGCACGGTTTAGCCTAGGGCTGATCAAGCTTGACTGTCCCCTCCAAAGATCGGCAGCGGGCAAGAGACTTCTTCCATCCAATATTCCGATCCCCGTGTGGGAGGTGCTTGCCGCCGGTGAGCCGGTTCATATCCTCACCGATATCCACCTCCGCCCGTAGCGTGCCGTCGTGTTCGATGCCGGCTAGATTGCGTGCACTACACGATGTGCGCCTCCCTCGTCGGACCTAGCTCAACATCGGGCCATCTCGTAATAGAGTTCGCCGACCGGTTTCGGGCATATTATGCTCGGGAATGCAGGTTCGACAAAATTTCGGATGGTATCATCAAGGCTTCTATTGGCTGTGGTATGTGCTTCTACGTCGGAGAAGTGTTGCTTCTATGACGTACACCATGATTCTTTGTTTCTTACTAGGTTTACGTTGTATACCGGAGATAGTCTCTCGTCATGGTTGTTGGCTGCTTGGTGGAAGCACGGCAAGGAACGGCAAGGAGCTAGACCAATACATGTGGTCGTCGGCCGTGCTTCCAATCCCGAGCATGGTGAATGTTGTGTTGCAACGAACCGCATCAGTTCCCCAACGACATTGTTTGGCAAGTGACCGTCAAGAGACACAAGCTCGCCGCCCTCAACGGCGAGAAGGACGATGCTCCAGCGGTAGACGCGCGGAGGGCGCGGGTGTCTGCCGCCAAGGCCAGGGAGGACCGGTGACCCCGAGTTTGTCGTGGACTCCTTCCCGGTTGACGAGGTGCGGGCGATAGGATGCTTCCGCTGGTCGGCTCGCGTGTTCGACATCCTCGTGCTGGTTGGACGGTGTGGTGGCTGCACTCCGGCCATGTCGTGCGAGGTGCCTTTGCGGCGTCCCAAAGGCTCTAACGGTCATGTTGTCGTGGTCATCCCCATGGCTGCGCGCCTGCGCCTTAGTAGGTGTCGACAATTGCATCCGCTATCCTAACGACGGTGTTTGCCTACGTCGTGCCCCTAGCTTGCTTCCTCTGCCACATGCCGCCAGAGAGCTGTGTTCCTAATGATGTCAGTGTTAGATGGAAATATGCTCGAATCAGATTTTGTTTTCATTGAAAATATATGTAATAGTTTTTGGAACAAACGTGGGTTGCTACTTTGCACATGTAATATATACTGTATGTTTCAAGTTCTTATCAGTTTTGCACCCAGCATTGCCATCTTCTGATTCCTGTACAGAAGAATGATGTTACTGTTACCCCATCTTCTGATTCCTGTACAGAAGAATGAAGTTTTGTAAATCTGTAGCTTCCTATGGACATGAACAGAGTTTTTATTACACACTAACCATGCTTCAAATATTAGTGTAATATGCTTCACATGTAGTAGCCGAATAAAGCTGATGTAGGACACTGATCAGTTATATAGTTCATGCTTCAGAACTAATTAGTTTTTGCTTCGACCATCGTCAACTTAAGCTTCCATTATCCTGCAACACAATAAGTTTTTCAGTATCACATCTCACAAGTGATGTGCTTCAAACCTAACACAATATGTTCATATTACTGATAATCTGATATACGTGCTTCTTTGCACTGATGTAAATGAAGTCCTAGTGGACAAATCATTTTCAGATCGAATCAGCTTTCAGTTATTTTGGAAGCAACCCGTAACAACATTGGAAGTAAGATTCCATCCTTACGAAGCACCCTAGATTACCTGGAAACATATTCTGATAGAGTAATTAGTCTTCTTAGAATACAGAATTAGTTTCCAAAAATAAAAAACTCAGAGATTAAATCGGGAGTAATTAACAACCTATCCCACGAAATTAGCATCACAATAGCTGTTTTCGGAAGCATTCAATCTGAGTCCGCGTATCATGGAGAGAGTCTCGTGTGGGCCTTGTTTACAAAATCTAACGTCCATCGTGGTTCTAATCGTGCGGCCGGACGTTGGTCCGATGGGAAGGTATGTATCGGGCTCCGATCCCTCCGCTAGAAAAAAACTTCAAACTTCTATATATGTCTCCTCTTAATTAGATTACGCTGATTAAATTGTCCGAGTCACTATAGACTTGGCTATTTTTAGCCCATGATATAAAAAGAACCGCTAAGACACGCCCATTTGTTTGGGTAGTTCAGTTAGGTCACACCATGTGGGATGACTGGACTCAACAAGTGGGATCCTGTGGAAAAAAAAACTCATATCCTCTAGGTTAAAAAAAAAAGCTAGGTCGCGTCATTTTAGATGGCTGGATTTAACTAAAACTCTTCAAACCAACTGACATGTCATGTACCTCAGTTAGAGCATCTCTATCTCTATCTCTAGCAGATCCCGCATCGAACTCCCATCCGCGTAATAACCACCGTTTTCCGGTTTAGAGGGGAAACAAATAGATAATTCAGACACCGCATCGACCCCCATACCAAAAAAAAAAATCCAAGCTATCCCGATTCGCACCACGGAAACCCCTACTTCCCATATTGGAGAGGCTGTGCGAGCGTGAACCCCATCCATTTCCCCCCGTTGGCGCGAAGGAAGTTTCAACTTTTCCTCTTTCCTCTTTCTCTCGTGAACTGCCGCCGCACGCCGCCGTAGATCCCGGCCTACGCGGGCCGCCCCCTTCGATTCCGACCGGTTGGCCGGGCATGCTAGGCAACATAGATTGTATGCATTGGACATGGAAAAATTATCCAAAAGCTTGGCAAGGCTTGTAATGTGGCCGGAGCAAAGAACCAACAATCGTTTTGAGGCAGTTGCATCACAGGATCTTTAGATTTGGTATAGTTTTTTTTGGTTTGCCGGTTCTCTCAATGATATCAATGTGTTGCATAGATCCCATCTTCTTGCCCGGCTTGCTAAAGGTGATGCCCCGGCTTGAAACTACACCGTCAATGGGAGGGAGAGTACACAGTGGGGTACTACCTTACCGACGGTATCTACCCGGATTGGGCCACATTTGTGAAAACCATCAGAGAGCCAGGAAACAGACCTAAAGCTGAGTTTGCAAAACCACAAGAGGCAGCTCTAAAAAACATTGAGTGGGCTTTCGGTGTTTTGCAAGCTAGATTTGCAATAGTCCGAGGTCCAGCCCGATTTTGGGATATGCGAACCCTCAAGGACATCATGATCACTTGTGTGATTCTACACAATACGATCATTGAGGATGAGAGGGGTTTGAACTTATCATTTTTCTTTGATAATGTTGACACCCAGATCAAACCTTTAAGAAATTCGGATACTGCGCAAGATTTTCTTGAAACTTACCAGCAAATTGAGAGTGACAAGGATGCAAAACAGATTCAAGGAAGATCCTGTTCGGCGCCATTGACAGAGGCACGGCAACTAGGATTTATTTGTATTTCCGATCATTTGTTATTTGTTCAATTGTTATTGTATCATTGATTCATATTATTTCAAAACATTTATTTTAATTCATATTGTTTGTAATCTATGACAGTAAACATTTGTGTAATAATTCGGATCATTTTTGTATTTTATGAAACATTTGTTGTATCAATGAAACCCTTTGTTGCGGTTTTGCTTGCGGGTCGAAAAACGGCCGCGCATATATGCTGTTATGCGCGCCGTGTTTGACGTGTCTGAATTGCAGGGTCGTTTTTTGACCCCAAAACACGTTTAGAGTGGCTTGGATACGTCTGTTTGGGATTTGCGGTTTTAGGGTCTGCTAGAGATGCTCTTAAGCCATCTAAGAGCAACTCTAGCAGAGCCCGTAAATCCTGCCGGAACCGAACTTTTCCGACGGATTTACGGGTTCGGGCTGAAATGCGCGCAGATCAGAGCCCGTAAACATGGGCCGGCCCGAACTAGAAGTTCAGGGGCCCGAGAAACTCACCGCACGGCCCCTATTAAAAGGGTTCATGGAGGGGAGCTCGGTTCGGAAACCCTACTCCCCTCCCGCCGCTCTTCTCCTGCCGCCGAAGCCCGCCGCCGCTCCGACGAGCAATCCCCGTCGCTCGGACGCCGCCCCGCCGCTAAGGCCACCACCCCGCCGTCCGAAATGACGCGTGTAAGACGCGTGGGTAGGGGCGGCGGCCGATCCGGCGCCGGAAGGACAAGTCGTCGTCCGCCGGGCGTACGGGCGGAGACGGAGCGCGGCAGGCGGGCGCGCTCCGACGCCGCATGGAAGCGGGCCGGCCGCAAGTGGCCGGATCTAATGGCGCGCCGCCTTGAAGCACGCGCGGAGGCGGCTGAGGCTGCGGAGGCGGCTGGGGAAGCGGAGGCACCCCCCGCTGCCGGTGCGTGCAGCCCGCCGCTGCCGTCGTTGCCCCCGACCGGCGATGACGACGACGTAGACGGACCGCCTCTGTTCTGCGGGAGCGCCTCCGGCACGGCGGCCATCGAGCTGCCGGCCCTCGTCGTCGCCTAGCAATCGCCGACGACCAAAAAGCCTCCGCCGACGCCCGGTGACAGTATAGTCACCGGGAACCTTAATTTCTAGTCTAATTAGGTCCGTAGTACATAATTTAGGTCCAATGCGGTTGTATTTTGCCACTATTATTGTGAATTATGAACGAATTAAGCTTGATCGGATGAAATCGACTGCAATCACGAAAATCGATTTCCCGCGTCGTTTGATTTTCGCGAGTTCGGTTTGGGTTTACAGTTTCTGTTCTGCGCCGTGCCCAAATACGCTCTCAATTTGTTTTTGGGATACTGAACTCCGTTTATTCAGTTCGGACAAATACGGGGTCTGTTAGAGATGCTTTAATATGGTGTGACCAAGAGGGGCCATAGGAGTTTAAAAGTTTTCTAAGATACCACGCAAGTGATTCAAAGTCTAGCAAAAGGCCATTTAGATCAAACAAGTCATCCATCACCCTGATGTTTCCCGTTTCCTAGGCCTACCGGTGCTCACCTCATCTTTCAGAGCCATTTTGACATATGTCTAAAAAAATTCCTATCTACTCATCTTGCAATCATTTTCCAGCTTGCTCTCTCTGAACCATTTTGTTTGGAGGTGAACGAAGGAGGGGTGACACACCAGACCGCCACTTGCAGCCATGCTTGCTGCTCGCAACCACATGGTGTCCCCCTTTGTTTTTTGTATTGTAGGGTAACCCAAAAAACAAGCACCCACACTCTCACAAACACACTTACTTTTTCATCAGATTCTACTCGGCAACGGGAGGGACCCTGGAGGCGAGGACACAGGGAGACGAAGGGGGTGTCAGCTCGGCCACTGCAGGTGCACGCGGCCGAGGCTTTAATTTGGCCGATTGCCGGCAGCGCCACACGGAGGCTGCAGGCAGGGGGTCGTGGAACGTCCTGACATGTGTTTTTTATCCTTACCGCCCATGGCCTCTCTCAGGTTGAATTCTTGAGTAGGCCTGCAATGCCGTTTTACTTTTCGTGATAGGGTTTTTTGTCCGTGGGCAGACTGGACAAGTGCTAGAATCTGAATCTGTGGGTACAACTTGCAGGTCCGTTGTTTTCTCTGATGGTGCTTGCGTGTGGTAGTGTGGTCTGGCTAGCATAGCAGCCATGACGCACATAAACCAGGCGCCCATCTCCTACGATGCATATCCAGCAATGGGGTGTGTTGAGTTGAAGTTGCATGCTACATGTCTACTGGAAATCATATGGTCTCATAGTTCAATAGTTATGGGTTGTTTGATTGGGCTTATTGATTTGTGTCTTTTGGATTTTTGGCTTATATAAGCCACAAAAGCACTGCACGGCTCCCTGTTGTGTGGATATCTGGTGGGGCCATGTAACCCACCTCGTATAGCGCATGGGCTTCCCCTTCGTGCAGGGTGCGACGGCCAAAGCTGTTCGCGGCGGCGCCGTCTCCCTCGTACCACTTGGCCATGGCGTTGTCTCTGGTGGCGGTTTTGGTGGCTGGTGGTAGAGAAGGCGACGTGGTCGAGGCTGGAGCGGTGAGGTGAGTGAATGGGAGCAGCGAGAGCAGAAGGGGTATAAATAGAGAGAAGGTGCGGAAACTGACGGGTGGCTATGCATTGACGCTATTGCATGCAATTGATGCGACGAGACGCCTACTCGTCTGCCACCGCTGAAAAGTTGTGGGGCGTAGGGACAAGGTGTGGATGACGACTCTCCGTCACATCTAGATGGGACCCATCGTGGACACGCGTCCATTCGGCGCCCTGCTAGCCACCCCCGTAGATTTGGTGCGGTGTGGGATCGCCGGTCGTGAAAACGTCCTATGCATGCCAAAAACTTGTTTTGAGTGTTGGGCCATTGGGCAAAATCCCCATCCAAAACTGTTTGGGACGGGGGGATGGAGGCTAGAGAGGCCTCAGGGGCGAGTGGAGATGCTCTAACCTATTTTAGGTATGACAGCTTGGGTCAGCCTGTATAGGACGCGTTTATAAGAAAACGGATGAATAGCATAAGAGCATCTTCAACAGGCGTTGTATCCAGCGCTATATCCAAAAAAGCGACTAGATTAGCGCGCGAGAGGCGTAAATTGTTGCTCCAACAGATGATGTAACCGGTGCTATAAAGTGGAGCGTGCTGCAAAAGCGCTATCTGGTGCTCTATATTTAGGGCGCCGGAAAGAGCGCGCTGTACAAATCGCGCGCAGAAACAACTACCCAGTTTTCCAGCTCTAAAATTTAGAGCTTCTGCTGGAGGAGAATATAGCCTCGCGCGCGAAGCACGGATGGAGCGCGCTGCAAAGTGCTTTTACAGCGCCAAAATTTAGCGCGGTTGTTGGAGATGCTCTATTGATGGGTTAATTTCCTGTGGTGACACTATTTATCTATTTGGTTCAAGAAAATTAACCAAAAAAGAAAATACAGGAAAGTTTCTTTTAATCTTAAGCTCACAGTAAAAACATAGGAATGCACCAATAACGAAACCGAGACCTATGGTGGCATAATAATATCCTAGTCATACTTTTCCATGTGGTTCGACTTAGTTTTAAGCTGGCTTGACTTTGCTTTTACAATGTTTACGAGAATTTTCGTGTTTTTTTTTTTTCTATTCTGTGTTTTTATCAGTCCTGCTTTTTCACTTGCATTCACCGTATTCCTATGTGCTAATCAAACGTGGCGGTGACATAGCCAAGTTTAGTACCGGATAGGCTGCAGTTGAGTAAAAGAGTTAGTTTTGGATTTTTTAGGAGCGTTATCTTGTTTTCTATTTCTTTCTACCAATTTCATAAATCTGAATGCACGGACTAGTTGTAAGGTTGACCTGGCTTGCCCCAAAGTATACACATTTTACTTATGCATGTTTTAGTTAGTTGCCTACGAGCATCTCCAACAAGCGCCTAAAACAACCGCGCATTAAAACAAGTTTATAACATTTGTTTTGCGATGTTTACGCGGGGCTGGCCACTGCTTTACCAGTCGCTCTATATTTCCGCGCGCGAATATCTACGCTTCACCAGGCGCACTAAAATGTAGCGTGCGCGGCAGGTTTGGGGCTTAATCAACATAGAACAATATCTCAAACGATGAACAATTTTAAACACATTCCACTAAATTCATGACTTGTTCTACGTAACACAATTCAAATACACAACATAGTTTCGAAAGTAGTTTAACATAGCCAAGTTCATGACAAAACAAAGTGCATACAAACAAATGAGAAATGAACATTCAATCTTCATCACCTTCACCATCATCTTTTGCATCTCCAACATTTGATTTATCTTCTTTTGCAACTTCGGAAGTATGAACCGGAGATGGCACGGAACCATAATTTATAGTAGGCATAGAAGGCATAGGAGGAGCTCCCATGGAAGCCATGAATCCGCCCGGAGGAGCTCCCATGCCACCCATTGCTCTAGCGCTGCCCATGGCTCCATAGCCCCCAATGCCTCACATAGAAGTCATCCCTCCCATGGAACTTATTACTCCCATGCTGCCCATGCTTCCATAGCCTCCAATGCTTCCATAGGTCATCATCCGTTTTTGAGCCAAGACATGAGGTTGATGTACTCCTTTTGCTTGTCATCTAGGTTGGATGTGTCCATGAAAAAGATATTCCTCTCATACTCCACGAGTCGTTGATTTTCCTCCATGTCAACCTTCTTCTCCTCCAATGCCACCCTCCTCTCCTCGGACGCGGCCATCCTCTCCTCAGTCGTGGCCCTCCTTTGATCGGCCTTCGATTCTTTCTCCCTATACAACCTCCTGTCCTCCGCCGCTTCCTTTCTTACTTGCACACAATAGCGTCCATAGCGTTCTTGAGATCATCATCCCCGGTCTTCTTTCCTTTCTTTGCTTGTTTATTTCCTATGGGTTTTTTCTTGCAACCGAGTTAGGAGTTTCTTCACTTGAAGGTTCATCTTCTAGTCCATTGACACCATCCAAAATTTCCTTCATTGCTTTCTTTGTCACTTACAATCCATCACGGTTCTTCCACTTCTCTTCATTTTCTAGCTCGGCACAACAATGGTGCAACACAAAATGACTTCCCTTCAACCATCTTGCCCTTCTTGTTCTTCTTCGATTGTCCTTTGAACAAATTTTGAGCAATGTCCATCTACATTAACAAAATAAGGGAAAAAATAATACATGTAAAACAATTATGTATGCACAATAAAAAATATTGACAAAAGAGTTCAACTTAAACTATCTTTATGATTTGTGCCACTTGGGTTCATATTGTGAACTGCCATCAACAACCCCGACCAGTTTGAACAATCAAAATTTATAGTGGACCACCAAGAACGAAGAGATCTATCGGTGCGCTCTAATCCTGTGACATCCTAGCACACGGCTTAATAGGATTGATAGGATACTCATACCAACAAGTTGAAACTTTTTTCCGGAAGCTCATCAACAAAGAACTCTGAGGTTAAACGTGCTTGGCCCGGAATAATTTGAGGATGGGTGACCGACCGCGAAGTAGTTCCCGGGTGCACACGAGTGAGGACAAAGTGCGCATGAAAGACATGTGTTGGTCTGTAGGGCTAGTCTAGAGATCCTAAAGAGCTGCCAGGGTAACAAGCCCGACCGGGGGTGGTCGGGGGGTTACATATCCCCTCTTGCAATTTTTTTTCATATATTCTCCTTGATTCTAACCCAATATGTATCTCTTATTTGGTCTGTGCCGGTGGCCGGATCCATGCCCACCTTGCACCATGATCTACAAAGTAAAACATCTTCCTCCATGGTGTAGTTGAGAGATCTTCCTTTTGGTGCATCAGCCAAACTCTCACCATCCTCATCCACTTCAAATTCACCATTGACTTCGTGCGTTGAATATTATTGAACACATGCTCTTGCGAGTTGGACGCAATATTCATGTATGACAAATATGTTTCATCATCGACTCTACATCGCACTGAAATACACAAAATAAATTGCGATTCATCTACCACAAACATGTTAAATCATCGACACTACATCACGAAGAAGGTTTTTGTGTTACCTTGCCCTGGTTTCGCGGTCGCAGCTGATGGCGCACCAATTTCCGGGGCCAATGGCGCCTGCGGGGCTGACGGCGGAGGTGGCTTCAGCTGGAACTGGGCTGCTGCGGGAGTAGTAGCTGACACGGCGGTCGCCTTGGTATTCTTTGCGGACGAAACTTTTGTAATAACCCAGAACATAGAAACATCGAAGGGTAGATTTAGAAATGGGATGTGCATTTCATCGCAAAACGAGGGAAACTTTTGCGCCTTATTGCATAAAAACCTAAGAGGGATCGATGTTCTCTCTCATTGCAATTAGGGTTAGGCAATATGAGTGTTAAGAATTTCGACATGATCTCTTTTGTAACTTGTTGATTTTGGGAGATGATTTGAATTGACAATTCATATTTGATTTAAAACAAAAGAAGTAATAGATAAACAATATATAAATGAATTATGAGTTCATAATTCAAATCACTTTAGAATTCAAATCACTTTATAATTAAAATCACATCATATATATACACATAATTCAATTCACATCACACATCCACAAAGTATTCATAAGTAAATATTAATATTACAAATAAGCTCATAACAAAACAAAAAACTTGAGCTATATTGATCATATACACACAATACAATGTCTTTACAATATTTGTCACACAAGAATTGGATGGAATAATAAATAAACATAATTACAAGAAATGGATAGAATAATAAATAAACATAATTACAAGAAATGGATGGAATAATAAACAAAATAAAAAAGATTACAGATGATTTGATTCTATACTAAAACCTAAACTAAATGTCTTGGAAGGATTTGTCCTTGGATCATTTTGAGCTTGAAATCTGCAAATAAGAAGAAGAACTAGGCAGGGGTTAAAACCAAGTGTCCAGGCCAATTGTCACTATCCAAAACTTGGCCAGAACCAAGATAGACACCAGCAGACCAAACCTGAAGCCAATCATGGGCTCAAGTTTCACCAAAGCCACACACAGCTCACAGAGCTGCTGTGCATCCAACAACAAGCCAATACCATGGCTTAGTCACCAAGTATGGCCAGGCCTGTGTGTCACAACCAAGGTGAACCAGCAGGCAGTATAAAAGGGTAGAACCATCAAGAAATAATTCACAAGTCGACCAGATAAGCATTCACCAAGCACCAACAATGAACAGTGCATAGTTCATCTCTGTTCTTGCTCAAGAACAGCAAAACCAACCACTGAAACCATCCATCCATCCAAATCAACCAACCAAAACCCAACAGTGACATGGGAACTTAAGCAAGATCACCAGGAGCTAGGAGGAGCAGGGCAAGTAACCAGAAACATCAAGCAATAGCTCAACAGCAGCATACGTATAGGATCAGCAGTAGGCATAGCCCGAGCAGGTGGAGAGGATGGAGTAGAGAAGGTAGCAGAAGCAGAGGAGGAGGTTACCTGGCGAGTCATGGAGGCAACCATGGTAGCACGGTGGCACGGCCAGCCACGGCGGCTCCAAACCGTGGCCAGCCAGTGCCTGACCACGCACCGCCAGCGTGGGAGGCGGCGAACGCCCAGGCGTGTCAAGGGGATGCAGATCGACGGCGTTCATCGAGGAACTCGACGGCGTCTATCGAGGTAGAGCATGCACACGAGCCGCAGAGGAAGAAGAAGTCAGATCGACGCGGATGAGGAGGTGCGCCGTCGTGCGCTGCGTCGATTGTGACCCACGGCAAGCCCTAGCACCACCGGAGACGGCCGGAGCAAGGCGGCGACCATGGTGGCCACGACATCGCCAGTAGGGTTAGGGTTTGAGAGCAAGTGAGAGAGAGAGAGAAGCGAGTGAGGGGTGGGCCGACGTGTTCGGTTCCACCGAACCGCTTTGGTCTGGCCCATGTGGGCTGACCAAATGGGTTGCCTTAGTGGGCTGGCCCAATTGGGCTAGAGGGGTATTTTAGTCTTTTTGTTTTTAAAAATAACCTTTGAATCTACCAAATTCTAAATAATGATAAATACCTCTAAAAATCCAAGAAAAATGGGATTAATGAACAAAAAATATTCTTAACAAGAATAAAATAAGAAATAGAATTTACAACAAAATTTCAAATTTTGGAATGTTTGAATTTAGGGTTTTTTGTTCTCGTGCCCCTGGTTCGTTAGTTGTACTCGCTTTCCCAGACCTCTTAACTTTTCCTCGCGTTTTCCCTCCCTCTAGTTTGAAACCCCTCGCAGAGGCTCTGACGGGAGGGTTGCCGTCCGGTCGCAGGCCTTCCGTTACCGGTGACGGCTAGGGAGCCGCGGTGGTTTTGACTTGACCGTTGCTTTCGAAATGTGTTGACTGTTGACTGGAAGAGCTGACCCAAAGCTTTCCCCTCCACCCGAGACTGGAGGAGCTCACACACCGTCCCTCCGCCGCCACGCCGTCCTGCCCACCTACCTTATGGCGTCGTCCGCCGCCGATCCGGCCCCGCCCCCACCACCACCCCTGGGCTCCGCCTCCACCAGATCTGGATCTACCCCTGTCCTCTTTGTATTTCCGTCTGGTGTGCCGACTATTCCCATCAGCCGTGGAGAAGATTGGGAATTGGAGGGATCTAACGCATGGATTCCATCTGGGTAAGCATTGTCTGCCTATGTGAATTAACAGGAGGCGCTTTTGAGCGCCAATCGTTGTTGCTCAACTAATCGCGTTGCTTTTCGAATAGGATGGATCCGGGCTACGCTTTTCGGCTGGTGGTTAGGCTGGATTCTAGCTTTACGCGTGATTCTAAACGCTATAAGAATGGGTTTTACTTCCCTGCGGTGGTTGCAACCACCATCTCGTTGAGGGATTTCAAAGCTAACATCTACGATAAGTACACCTGGAGCTCTTTCGATGCAGTTCATTTCGAATATTTCAACAGCCCGGAGGGAAGATTTGTTCCACTAATTTCCGAAGACGATCTGGGAATTTTTTTGCTTTGAATGCTTCTTGCCGGTTCGATAAAATTCGTATCCATGTGGACAGGGGCCAGGCATCATCTCAGTGCCGGGAATCATCGGTGGTCGGGCATCATGTCTCTCTACCGCTCGCTGCCTCTCGCTAATAGTGTGCGCCGTGGCGCTCCTTGTAGGTCCACAACATGCACCATCTGTCCCCAGTGCTAGTGGTAGCCAGATCGTTCGTACGGTCGATGTGGAGGACGATGCAGACATTGAGGATCAGTCTCCTCAAGATGATGAGGATGAGTTGATGTTTCCTGAATTGGTAGATCGATGCAGTAAGCATGCAATGGAGGATCAATACATGGAAGATATTGCTTTTGGTGCCAGATTTGATGACACTGATGATGAAGAGAAGAATGAGAACGATGACAACCTCGTTTTAGCCGATTACAAAGGTGAAGACTTGCCAACAATTGAGTGGAACAGGGAGGATCCTCAGCTTGCAGAAGGCACCGTGTTTCAAACGATGATGGACTGCCGTAATGCAATTACTACATATCACATTCTCACTAAGAATAATTATGAGGTTATTAGAAGTGAGCCAGGTAGGTTCACAGGTTAAATGCCCATACCCAAGGTGTAGGTGGAGGCCGCATGCATCCACAATGCGCGAAGCGCCTTGGTTCAGTGTACTACGCCAACCGGCTTGTGTATTTAGATCACGGTGTAAAATTTGTTATCTATTACCGACATCCCTTATCATTATGTTTCGGATAAAGAAGAATAAGGAGATCCATAGGTGTCCACCTTTAGGGGAGAGCCAGAACCGAAAACAAAGCTAGCGAAGACTAGGTGGTTGGCGAATATAATCCTAGATTGACTGAGAGAAACTCCTTCACTTGGTCCAACAACACTCGTAAAAAAGGTGGTTGAGAAGTATAAAATGGAAGTACCTTACATGAGGATGTTCTATGCAAAGGAAATGGCTCTTGACAAGATCAATGGTCCATGGAATGAAAGCTTTCAGTTGCTTTACACTTTCAAAGCTGAAGTGGAGATGGCTAGTCCAGACAGTGTTGTAGCGATAGACAAGCATACGGTTCCCTACAAATTGAAAAGTGAGAGGATAATGCATAAGGAATGTTTTAGAAGGGCTTTTGTTTGTTTCAAAGCTTGCTTGGAAAGGCTTTTTGGACGGTTGCAGGCCTTATTTGGCCGTGGATGCATCAGCTCTTCATGGCAGGTTTAAAGGACAGCTAGTTGCTGCTACTGTAGTTGATGGACATAATTGGATGTTCCCTGTTGCTTATGGAGTTTTGGAGGTTGAGTCACAGGAAAGTTGGACTTGGTTTCTGCAGAATTTGCGCGACCTTATATGTCATCCACCAGGACTTGTTATCCACACAGACGCTTGCAAAGGTTTGGAGACTCGCGGTAGAAGCGAGTATTCCCGGAGTGGAGCATATGGAATGTATGCGACACTTGGTACAGAATTTTACAAAGAATTTCAAGGGTAAAGTTTTTACTGACAACCTATGGCCAACTTCATACACATGCAGCTCTAGGAAGCATCTGTTTCATTTGGATGTGTTGTATAAACAAAAACCTGGGGTGAAGGAGTACTTGGATGAACATCATGGTAGGGTGTGGTCAAGAAGCCAATTCAATGAAATTTGCAAGGTAGACTATGTAACAAGTAACCTTACGGAGAGTTTCAATTCAAAGGTCAAGTCATTGAAAGGGCTTATGTCGTGGCAAATATTTGATAAGATTAGGCGAGATGGTCATGATAAAGATCGATCTGCGTCAAAGAATTGCATCCACAAAATATGCTGGCCATCTCATGCTCCCATCTTTGATTAAGTCTTTGCATGACAGGGCAAAACAATTGAGGATGCAATGCGTCGAAAAGGAATGGAGGCTGAGGTAACCTACACGCGACAAGAAACGAGCAAGTGGAGGTATCCAAGTGAGTTTGGTTGATAGGACATGCCATTGTAGGGGATGACAGATCCGTGGGATACCCCGCATACACGCATTGTTTTTCATGAGTGTTATAGGGGGTGAAGATGGTGAAGTTGATCAGTATGTGTCGAGTATTTCTCGTTGCCAAATTTAGGGCTGCATATGCTATGAATGTTCCTACCTTGTTGGGAAAAGACCAATGGATGAAAGTCGATCCAGGCTTCAAACTCGTACTCTCCAAGATTGACTAGACCTAGGCAGTAGGCCGAGGAAGAATAGGATCGAGCTAGTGCAGAGGGTGGTGCACCGATTCGAAAACGTAAGTGCAAACGTTGTGGAATCCCCGGACACATTGCTAGGCTTTGTAAAAACCAGCTTGACCCAGCTTTTGGAATGGAAGATCGGGCGGGAGCAACAAATGCAGAGGAGAATGAAGTTGCAATTCAACTTGAGATTGAAGCGACAGCTCAACATGAGGAGATTGAAGCAGCAAATGCGAGAGGAGATTGAAGCGAGCAATTGAACATGAGGAGATTGAACCGATGGATCGTGAGCGAGAGGGAACAGATGGATGTAGAGCTACTTGAACCGATGGATCGAGAGCAGAGGGAACAGATGGATGTAGAGCTGCTTGAACCGATGGATCGAGAGCAGAGGGAACAGATGGATGTAGAGCTGCTTGAACCGATGGATCGTGAGCAGAGGGAACAAATGGATGTAGAATTGCTTCAACCGATGAGTCCAGAGGAGAAGGAATAGTATGATCGAGATTGCATCGAAAGTGGTATGGCCCAGGCTTTGTCGCTAACATCGAAGAACGAGATGGCGAAGATAAAGCACAAGCTTCGAGAAGAAGAAGAACAAGAAAGAGGGCAAAAGGAAGGTAGACATCGGTAATATCCCCGGTAGGGTTACCCGGAGTAAGGTGGTGGCCCCAGCGAGTCACACCAGGAGCAAGAGAGAGATTTTATTCGAACAAATAATTTTAATTTGTATGAACAATTTGTATTGGGGTTCCCTTTGTATTGGAGATGCCTTTGTGTTGAACAATTTTAATTTGTATGAACAATTTTAATTTGTATGAACAATTTGAATTTGTATGAACAGTTTGTATTGGGGTTCCCTTTGTATTGGGGATCCCTTTGTGTTCAACAATTTGAATTTGTATGAACAATTTGTATGCCACATTTAAGCCACATTTATCATTTTCTCTAGGGTTTAGGGTTTTAGGGTTTAGGGTTTAATTCAAAATAATTCAAAACATGGTGGAACCTTCCCATGGAGTCTTGTTATGTTACCTACAACCTAGAGAAATAATAATGGAAAATGAAATATAGAGATATGAAGTTTTTATGCCAAAAGCTTCAAAATCACTTCCTAGTCCATGAGCTACTAGCTATGAAGATGCAGGGCTTTCTGCTCAATACACCTCCCAAATACCCACTATGCTTACTAACTTTGTCCAAATGAGTCCAAATTCGTCACACTTGTGTATCTTTGAATTTCAAACAATATCTAGTCGGCCAAAATGTAATATATTGTTCAAATAACACAATTTTACAATTTTTATGCCAAAAGCTTCAATTTCCCTTAGTCCCTTTATTATTTAGGTGCCCCTGTTTTACTTAGTGTTACTCAGTTTTCCCCTCCAGGCCCACTTGTTTTACTCGGTCCTACTCAGTTTTGCCCTTCCGATGAACATTTCCTCACTTTTCCCCCGTTAGTTCTACTCGGTTTTCCTAACTTGTACTCACCTGGCTGATCTCCGATTGGTCGAGATGTATGTCACACGGATCTTGGTTGGTTGAAAGCTCAACGAACGCTTGCACCGTTCGATCATTTATGATCGGACGGCTCTGTATATCTCTCTCTACCAGATGGACGCATACGGAGACAAGAGCAGAGCACATACCTACCAACCCTCGGCAGCCGCATATTCCGATCTGCATCTTCCTCTCTCCTATTTACTCTCTTACTCACGGCGCATCGCGCGGCGCGGATCAAACCGATGCGTGCGTGGCGTAGCGGCGGCGCGGATCTAACTGCGAGCAGGCGTGGCGTGCGGCAGGCACGGATCTACGAGTGCCGGTGAGGATCTAACCGTCGTAAATAGTTGAAATGTCTCTCTCTCGTCTCACTTTCGTTTCTCTTCTCAGATCCGTTGAATGATGAAGAACCCCAAGATGGTGGCCGTGCCGAGCGGTGGTCATCGATGCCACGAACATTGAAGCTATCGCCTACAACATCGCTTCGACGGCGCAGATCCAACATCTCAATGTCGGAGGCCGTTGATGTCTCACTTCCGCTGCCCTCCCGCATCCGCTGTCGATGAAGGACAACAAGACGGCAGCCGTGCCGACAAGTGGTCATCGATGCCACGAACATTGAAGCCATCGCCTACAACATTGCTTCGACTGGCTGCAGACCCAGCCTTCAATGTCGGAGACTCAGTTGATGTCTCACTTCCGGTGCCGAGAGTGCGACCGATGCTAAGACGATTGAAGCCATCATCTACAACCGCGCCGCAAAGCCGCCGATCCAGCCCTCCGCAGATCCGTCGCCGATGAAGTACACCAAGACAGCGGCGGTTCCGACAAGGGTCATCGATGCCACGAACATTGAAGCCATCGCCGAAAACATCGCTTCAACGGCGGATGGCACGGATGACCACCCTCAGCCGCCCGTCATCCCAGCCTTTCTTGCCCATGCGCTACGCGGCCGTGTTCGACGCCGCAAATTGGGATAAATTATGATAAATTTGTATTTTTGAATTTCCAATTGGGATAAAATTGTTCGAACTACTACCTCCGTCTCAAAAAAGCTTCTCCACGTTCTTGATGTGTCCATGTACATCCGTATGTATGATTTGAATTCTATCCCAACTTGATTGGGAAGATATTGATATGTATTTGATCCGGAGGCTGGTACATGCTTTCACTTTGGGATCCCTTCACTTTTATAAAATTTTCATGCATGCTAAAACTATCGTGCGCATTACTTAGCACAACTAGGAAATTGTACGCCAAAATACAAGTGCTTAGAGCCACAACAAAATACAAGTGGTTAGAGCCATCTACCGAATAACGATTCTATACTAAATCGTCTACCGTAACCACATAACCACTAGGACAGGGATGACACCTAATAAAACTTCCCAGATGAATCTACTTTTCTCCTCTCCCATCACTTTAAGTTCATGTTCTAGATTTTCTACCACTTGATCAAATACGGCAAGATCTGTCTCAACTCTCAAAACTTCTCCTTGCGAATAAGCTCTGAATTCTTCTTTTCTTCCTCCACAATACGCTCCAGCTCGAATATCATCAAGTTTTTACTGGCCAATTCATCACCTAAATTGGCCACCTTCTCCTCCAAATCCATCCTCCGGCTACACCACCGGGTTGATTCATCTTGGTATGCAATGTACCATGGATCATCGGCTTGCCCGGCTAACCGTAACAATAATGAAAAAAGAACAACTGAAATCACTCCAACGAGGCCATGGCGGCACTTCAAATTCAACGGTAGTACAGAGCTGAAGCTAGATACCCGCACTTCCGGCGAGGTAGGAGAAGTAGAACGTGGCCACGACATGATCGAATCCCCACCCTCTCCTGTACCCGCTACGACAAGACATTGAGGAGTACTATTTTGTACCCGCAAACTCCAATAAATTACGGAACCAAATCGATTAGGGGCGGGGAGGCAGGCTGAGGTCTTACCAAGCTATACTACCAATTGGTGCGCGCGCGGATCCGCTTGCGGCGCACTTTCCGCGTGGGTACAATGCGTGCGCGACGAAACAAGTGGTCGGAGCCGTGGTTGACGTGCGTAGCGCGTAGTCCGTCCGACGCCGCCGGGGACAGAGCCGGCGGCGCGACGAGGCGCCGGCGATGGCTGCTCCGTCCGACGGTGGGAACGAGCCGCCGCCGGTTCTCCTGGCCTAGCTTAAGAATAATTAATTAGCAAACTTGTTGCTTCTCTCTATGATATTCTCTAAAGACATATATCGTGAGCGACAATATGTGTCTTTTCCTCGAAAAATAGACGACCCCACCGGTCATTGATCGCGGAGGCCCCACAGAGCGGCAATATAGGATTTTCTCCAAATAAATAGATGACCCCACCGGTCATTGGCTGCGCAGCCCCACGAGCGGCAATATATGTCTTTTCCTCGAAAAATATATGACCCCACCGGTCATTGGCCGCGGCGGCCCCACGTGAGCGGCAATATATGATTTCTCTAAATAAATAGACGACCCCACCGGTCATTGGCTGCGGCAGCCCCACGTAGCGGCAATATATGTCTTTTCCTCGAAAAATATACGACCCCACCGGTCATTGGTCATGCGAGGCTCCACAGAGCGACAATATATGATTTTCTCTAAATAAATAGACGACCCCACTGGTCATTGGCTGCGGCAGCCCCACAGAGCGGCAATATATGTCTTTTCCTGAAAAATAGACGACCCCACTGGTCACTGGCTGCGGCAGCCCTATAGAGCGGCCCCATTTGTCATTGGCAGCACCGTGTATAAAATCATGAAATAAAACGGCCCACACGTCAGCGATAGATGGATGGCTGCTCCGACGTGTCTCCTGACCCTACCCGTCAAGCACGAGACGGTCGTGGAGGAGTTGCCCCCGTGCGGCCCCACCCGGCCGGACTAACGGTCAAGGCCTCCGACTCGACGCGCTACCGACCGTTCCAAAGACTTGTGCGTGTTTCAAACTAGAGGAGGGGAAAACTGAGGAAAAACTAAGGGACTGGAGAAAACTGAGTACAACTAACGAACCAGGGGCACGAAAATAGAAATCCCTTGAATTTAAATATGAACTTGAAATTTTAAATTTGCAATTTTCCTTGGATCTAAAAATCATGGAAAATTCCAAATCAATTCAAATATTTGTTATTCAAATGTTTTCAAAAGGAATTCTATTATTCCAAGTCTTTTCTTTTAAAGATTTAAGATTTTCCAAAAAGGAAATATCTCAATATTCCCAAAATTCCTTTTATTTCCAAAAAGGAGGAAAACTCTATTATTTCAAATTCTTTATTTGAAATAAATATTTTTCAAAGGAAAATTCTATTATTCTTAAATCCTTTTATTTTTAGAAAAGAAAACAATGTTAAGGGATTTAAAGAATTTATAAATTATCGCCAAAGGCATAAATACTTAACTCAACCCTAAATCTTAAATCCGGGGTAAGAGATTCAACATGAAATAATACACCCATGCATGCATCATTTGGATTTTATAACATTGTCCTTACCGGACAATGATGCTTCTTTAAAGAACCCGAGGTCCAGGTTCCATCCAACACATCGAACTGCATTATCTCGCAGCTCACCGTGCAAGTTCACCCTTGCTCATGTCATCTTGATTATTTTATATCGATTTCCCGCAAAAGTACTATACTTATCATTCCTGCATTGAAAATCAAATGTTACTTTTCCAATTATGAATATGACTATGTGGTGGGAAATGGAACCATGGTATGTGTTGATATGGTGGAGGTTCCATTGCAAGTGTTCTACTAATATAGGACTAATCACCAATGCCGTCTAGTGATTCTAGCGTCGTACAACTCAAGCGTTAACCATGAGATCTATAATGGCACTGGGGAAGTCAGCTGTATCTTTTTCCTCTTGCATATCAATGACTTGATGGAGCCTGGCTGGGTGTTGGGATAACACCGCAATAGGTTGGAAAATCCTTTTAAATCCCCATCCATGTGGATGAGAGGTTCTACCGTCTATGAGGGATTATCCATAGTACATCGGGGCTAAAGCCATATGATCGGGAGATGTCTACCGGGGATGTACGGATGGACAAAAGGGTGGGTATGCAGGGTCACGAAGAAGGCAGTGATTGGCTTGGATCTTACACCTGGCCCCACACCAAGGAAGTGTGGACGAGAAACGCGTCTCGGTTGGTATCAAGGATAATTTCTCTTATGGGAAAAGTAACGCACCTCTGCAGAGTGTATCAAATTGTGGCTGTCACTCCCTGTTCCGGGAAGGGAACTACGAACGCGGCAGGAAAGGAACTCCGTGAAGTTCTGTTCAACCTGTGAAGATTGGTAGGCATAGTTTTCAGAATAAAATAAACCTTTTGAAGAAATGTTTTCAAACATGCATTGGCCTGGATTTTTTGATCAATGGTTGTAACTAGTGCATCAAACACCTTTTCTCTTTTGAACTTGCTGAGTACCTCTGTACTCACTTTCTTTCGACACCCTTGCTAGACTGTGACAATGAAGTGGAGGCCACCGACGAAGCACCGTGAAGGAGATTACGAGCCTGGTCTACGAGGAACTTGATCTGTCCGGAGGAGTGGAAGGCGTGGACTATGGGATAGTCTACGGAGCTGACAACAATGAGGCGGAGGAGTAGTGTCTTACCCTAGTTATCATACAACCGAGCATCGTAGTAGCTTACCTAAATAAGTTGCTGAGCTCTGTTTAATCTTTATGTTGGTTTGTAATAAGACTTCAGTAGTATCTTAGGGTGTTCTCATCGGACCTGTGAGAATACCAACTTGTTAAGACCATGATTGTAATATAATCTAGAGTGTTATGACCTGCAATATTTCTGTTGTACCACTCTGAGGGATGTGATATTTGTGAAGAAGTCCATTCATGAAGATCATATCAACGACTTGTATACTACAACATGCAGTGGTATGATGGGTCACCGCAACTTTCTGCATTTTCTACGCTGTCGCGACCGTCGGTGCAGCAGCAGATGGTAGGCGCTTGGCTTCGGATTTCCGAGCCGCTGCTGTTGGCGCCTGCGCATCAATTCTAGACGCCGCATTCGGTCGGGGCGCGACGAAGAAGTTGCGCGCCACCCCTATGCGAGGGTTTCCCGTGGTGGCCACAAGATTGGATGCGGATGGCGGGGCTAGTCCATCTATGCCGACAGGATTGGGTTGGGGAGCGACAGCCGCGCACCATCCGTCATTATCGGAGATCGCTTGCTCCAACGTGGAAAAGGGGAAACGGGAAAAGCGAGCACGCGGGAGAGGAACAACCGAGC
The DNA here is from genome assembly GCF_022539505.1 of Lolium rigidum. NCBI lineage: Eukaryota > Viridiplantae > Streptophyta > Magnoliopsida > Poales > Poaceae > Lolium > Lolium rigidum. The sequence goes on along the minus strand of NC_061512.1, from coordinate 219,047,223 downwards.
GGTTGGGTTTTCGCGCGCGACGAGTTGATTTACCGTGCGCTTAAATGAACACGCCAAATATGGCGTGTGTAATGCCGTAATATCGTGCGCCTGAATTCTTTTACCGCAC
>NC_061512.1:218971884-219047014 GCF_022539505.1 Lolium rigidum | reverse complement strand
TATTGAACACATGCTCTTGCGAGTTGGACGCAATATTCATGTATGACAAATATGTTTCATCATCGACTCTACATCGCACTGAAATACACAAAATAAATGGCGATTCATCTACCACAAACATGTTAAATCATCGACACTACATCACGAAGAAGGTTTTAAATTACATTTGCCCTGAGTTTTGGCGTTGCCGAGCCGATGGTGCACCACACTTCCAGGGGCCAATGGCAGCCATAAGAGCTGGCGGGAGGTGGCTTCAAATCGGTCCGGGCTGCTACGGGAGTAGAATGACACGGCGGTCGCCTTGGTATTCTTTGCGGACGAAACTTTTGTAATAACCCGAACATAGAAACATCGAAGGGTAGATTTAGAAATGGGATGTGCATTTCATCGCATAACGAGGAAACTTTAGCGCTTATTGCATAAAAACCTAAGAGGGATCGATGTTCTCTCTCATTGCAATTAGGGTTAGGCAATATGAGTAGTTAAGAATTTCGACATGATCTCTTTTGTAACTTGTTGATTTTGGGAGATGATTTGAATTGACAATTCATCATTTGATTTAAAACAAAAGAAGTAATAGATAAACAATATATAAATGAATTATGAGTTCATAATTCAAATCACTTTAGAATTCAAATCACTTTATAATTAAAATCACATCATATATATACACATAATTCAATTCACATCACACATCCACAAAGTATTCATAAGTAAATATTAATATTACAAATAAGCTCATAACAAAACAAAAAACTTGAGCTATATTGATCATATACACACAATACAATGTCTTTACAATATTTGTCACACAAGAATTGGATGGAATAATAAATAAACATAATTACAAGAAATGGATAGAATAATAAATAAACATAATTACAAGAAATGGATGGAATAATAAACAAAATAAAAAAGATTACAGTGATTTGATTCTATACTAAAACCTAAACTAAATGTCTTGGAAGGATTTGTCCTTGGATCATTTTGAGCTTGAAATCTGCAAATAAGAAGAAGAACTAGGCAGGGGGTTAAAACCAAGTGTCCAGGCCAATTGTCACTATCCAAAACTTGGCCGTAACCAAGATAGACACCAGCCAGACCAAACCTGAAGCCAATCATGGGCTCAAGTTTCACCAAAGCCACACACGGCTCACGCAGAGCTGTCGTGCATCCAACAACAAGCCAATACCATGGCTTAGTCACCAAGTATGGCCAGGCTCGTGTGTCACGACCAAGGTCAGAACCAGCTAGAAAGTATAAAAGGGTAGAACCATCAAGAAATAATTCACAAGTCGACCGAGATAAGCATTCACCAAGCACCAACAATGAACAAAGTGCATAGTTCATCTCTCGTTCTTGCTCAAGAACAACAAAACCAACCACTGAAACCATCCATCCATCCAAATCAACCAACCAAACCCAACAGATGACATGGGAACTTAAGCAAGATCACCAAAGAGCTAGGAGGAGCAGTGGCAAGTAACCGTAAACATCAAGCAATAGCTCAACAACGAAAGATACGTATAGGATCGCCAGTAGGGCATAGCCCGAGCAGGTGGAGAGGATGGAGTAGAGAAGGTAGCGGAAGCAGAGGAGGAGGTTACTCGGCGAGTCATGGAGGCAACCATGGTAGCACGGCAGCACGGCTAGCCACGACGGGCTCCAAACCGTGGCCAGCCAGTTCGACCACGCACCGCGCCGTGGGAGGCGGCGAACGCCTGTGCGTGTCAAGTGGGATGCAGATCGACGGCGTTCATCGAGGAACTCGACGGCGTTCTATCGAGGTAGAGCATGCACACGAGCCGCAGAGGAAGAAGAAGTCGGATCGACGCGGATGAGGAGGTGCGCCGTCGTGCGCCGCGTCGATTATGACCCACGCAAGCCCTCAGCACCACCGGAGACGGCGTGAGCAAGGCGGCGACCATGGATGGCCACGACATCGCCGAGAGGGTTAGGGTTTGAGAGCGAGTGAGAGAGAGAGAGGCGAGTGAGGGGTGGGCCGACGTGTTCGGTTCCACCGAACCGCTTTGGTCTGGCCCAAGTGGGCTGACCAAATGGGCTGCCTTAGTGGGCTGGCCCAATTGTGCTAGAGGGGTATTTTAGTCTTTTTTTTTAAAAAAAATAACCTTTGAATCTACCAAATTCTAAATAATGATAAATACCTCTAAAAATCCAAGAAAATGGGATTAATGAACAACAAATATTCTTAACAAGAATAAAATAAGAAATAGAATTTACAACAAAATTTCAAATTTTGGAATGTTTGAATTTAGGGTTTTTTGTTCTCGTGCCCCTGGTTCGTTAGTTGTACTCAGTTTTCCCCAGCCTCTTAACTTTTCCTCAGTTTTCCCCTCCCTCTAGTTTGAAACCCCTCGCAGAGGCTCGGACGGGAGGGTTGCCGTCCGGTCGCAGGCCTTCCGTTACAGGTGACGCGCTAGGGAGCCGCGTGGTTTTGACTTGACCGTTGCTTTCGAAATGTGTTGGACCGTTGACCGGAAGAGCTGACCCAAAGCTTTCCCCTCCACCCGAGACTGGAGGAGCTCACACACCGTCCCTCCGCCGCCACGCCGTCCTGCCCACCTACCTTATGGCGTCGTCCGCCGCCGATCCGGCCCCGCCCCCACCACCACCCCTGGGCTCCGCCTCCACCAGATCTGGATCTACCCCTGTCCTCTTTGTATTTCCGTCTGGTGTGCCGACTATTCCCATCACCCGTGGAGAAGATTGGGAATCGGAGGGATCTAACGCATGGATTCCATCTCGGGTAAGCATCGTCCGCCTATGTGAATTAACAAGAGGGCAGTTTTTGAGCGCCAATCGTTGTTGCTCAACTAATCGCGTTGCTTTTCGAATAGGATGGATCCGAGTCACTGGCTTTTCTGCTGGTGGTTAGGCTGGATTCTAGCTTTACGCGTGATTCTAAACGCTATAAGAATGGGTTTTACTTCCCTGCGGTGGTTGCAACCACCATCTCGTTGAGGGATTTCAAAGCTAACATCTACGATAAGTACACGTCGGAGCTCTTTCGATGCGATCTCATTTCGAATATTTCAACAGCCCGGAGGGAAGATTTGTTCCACTAATTTCCGAAGACGATCCGGGAATTCTTTTTGCTTTGAATGCTTCTTGCCGGTTCGGTAAAATTCGTATCCATGTGGACAGGGGCCAGTGCATCATCTCGGTGCCGGGAATCATCAGGTGGTCGGGCATCATGTCTCTCTACCGTCGCTGCCTCTCGCTAATAGTGTGCGCCGTGGCGCTCCTTGTAGGTCCACAAATAGCACCATCCGTCCCCGCGTGCTAGTGGTAGCCGGATCGTTCGTACGGTCGATGTGGAGGACGATGCGGACATTGAGGATCGGCCTCCTCAAGATGATGAGGATGAGTTGATGTTTCCTCGAATTGGTAGATCGATGCGAGAAGCATGCAATGGAGGATCAATACATGGAAGATATTGCTTTTGGTGCCGATTTGATGACACTAATGATGAAGAGAAGAATGAGAACGATGACAACCTCGTTTTAGCCGATTACGAAGGTGAAGACTTGCCAACAATTGAGTGGAACAAGGAGGATCCTCAGCTTGCAGAAGGCACCGTGTTTCAAACGATGATGGACTGCCGTAATGCAATTACTACATATCACATTCTCACTAAGAATAATTATGAGGTTATTAGAAGTGAGCCAGGTAGGTTCACAGTTAAATGCCCATACCCAAGGTGTAGGTGGAGGCTGCATGCATCCACAATGCGCAGAAGCAGCTTGGTTCAGGTACTACGCCAACCAGTTGTGTATTTAGATCACGGTGTAAAATTTGTTATCTATTACTGACATCCCTTATCATTATGTTTCTGATAAAGAAGAATAAGGAGATCCATAGGTGTCCACCTTTAGGGAGAGCCAGAACCGAAAACAAAGCTAGCGAAGACTAGGTGGTTGGCGGATATAATCCTAGATTGATCGAGAGAAACTCCTTCACTTGGTCCAACAACACTCGTAAAAAGGTGGTTGAGAAGTATAAAATGGAAGTACCTTACATGAGGATGTTCTATGCAAAGGAAATGGCTCTTGACAAGATCAATGGTCCATGGAATGAAAGCTTTCAGTTGCTTTACACTTTCAAAGCTGAAGTGGAGATGGCTAGTCCGAGCAAGTGTTGTAGCGATAGACAAGCATACAGCTCCCTACAAATTGAAAAGCGGGAAGGTAATGCACAAGGAATGTTTTAGAAGGGCTTTTGTTTGTTTCAAAGCTTGCTTGAAAGGCTTTTGGACGGTTGCAGCCTTATTTGGCCGTGGATGCATCAGCCTCTTCATGGCAGGTTTAAAGGACAGCTAGTTGCTCGCTTACCGTAGTTGATGGACATAATTGGATGTTCCCTGTTGCTTATGGAGTTTTGGAGGTTGAGTCACGAGAAAGTTGGACTTGGTTTCTGCAGAATTTGCGCGACCTTATATGTCATCCACCAGGACTTGTTATCCACACGTGACGCTTGCAAAGGTTTGGAGACTGCGGTAGAAGCGATATTCCTCGGAGTGGAGCATAGGGAATGTATGCGACACTTGGTACAGTAATTTTACAAAGAAATTCAAGGGTAAAGTTTTTACCGACAACCTATGGCCACCTTCATACACATGCAGCTCTAGGAAGCATCTGTTTCATTTGGATGTGTTGTATAAACAAAAACCTGGGGTGAAGGAGTACTTGGATGAACATCATGGTAGGGTGTGGTCAAGAAGCCAATTCAATGAAATTTGCAAGGTAGACTATGTAACAAGTAACCTTGCGGAGAGTTTCAATTCAAAGGTCAAGTCATTGAAAGGGCTTATGTCTGTGGCAAATATTTGATAAGATTAGGCAGATGGTCATGATAAAGATCGATCTCACGTCAAAGAATTGCATCCACAAAATATGCTGGCCATCTCATGCTCCCATCTTTGATTAAGTCTTTGCATGACGAGGCAAAACAATTGAGGATGCAATGCGTCGTAAAAGGAATGGAGGCTGAGGTAACCTACACCGACGATAAAAACAAGCAGTGGAGGTATCCAGTGAGTTTGGTTGATAGGACATGCCATTGTAGGGGATGACGGATCCGTGGGATACCCCGCATACACGCATTGTTTTTCATGAGTGTTATAGGGGGTGAAGATGGTGAAGTTGATCAGCATGTGTCGAGTATTTCTCTGTTGCCAAATTTAGGGCTGCATATGCTATGAATGTTCCTACCTTGTTGGGAAAAGACCAATGGATGAAAGTCGATCCAGGCTTCAAACTCGTACTTCCCAGTATTGACTAGACCGGCAGGTAGGCCGAGGAAGAATAGGATCAGAGCTAGTGCAGAGGGTGGTGCACCGATTCGAAAACGTAAGTGCAAACGTTGTGGAATCCCTGGACACATTGCTAGGCTTTGTAAAAATCCAGTTGACCCGACTTTTGGAATGGAAGATCAGGCGGGAGCAGCAAATGCAGAGGAGAATGAAGTTGCAATTCAACTTGAGATTGAAGCAGCAGTTCAACATGAGGAGATTGAAGCAGCAAATGCAGAGGAGATTGAAGCGTTAATTGAACATGAGGAGATTGAACCGATGGATCGTGAGCAGAGGGAACAGATGGATGTAGAGCTGCTTGAACCGATGGATCGAGAGCAGAGGGAACAGATGGATGTAGAGCTGCTTGAACCGATGGATCGAGAGCAGAGGGAACATATGGATGTAGAGCTGCTTGAACCGATGGATCGTGAGCAGAGGGAACGGATGGATGTAGAATTGCTTCGACCGATGAGTCCAGAGGAGAAGGAATAGTATGATCGAGATTGCATCGAAAGTGGTATGGCCCAGTTTGCTGCTAACATCGAAGAACAGATGGCAGAAGATAAAGCACAAGCTTCGCAGAAGAAGAAGAACAAGAAAGAGGGCAAAAGGAAGGTAGACATCGGTAATATCCCTGGTAGGGTTACCCGGAGTAAGGTGGTGGCCCCAGCGAGTCACACCAGGAGCAAGAGAGAGATTTTATTCTGAACAACTAATTTGAATTTGTATGAACAATTTGTATTGGGGTTCCCTTTGTATTGGAGATGCCTTTGTGTTGAACAATTTTAATTTGTATGAACAATTTTAATTTGTATGAACAATTTGAATTTGTATGAACAGTTTGTATTGGGGTTCCCTTTGTATTGGGGATCCCTTTGTGTTCAACAATTTGAATTTGTATGAACAATTTGTATGCCACATTTAAGCCACATTTATCATTTTCTCTAGGGTTTAGGGTTTTAGGGTTTAGGGTTTAATTCAAAATAATTCAAAACATGGTGGAACCTTCCCATGGAGTCTTGTTATGTTACCTACAACCTAGAGAAATAATAATGGAAAATGAAATATAGAGATATGAAGTTTTTATGCCAAAAGCTTCAAAATCACTTCCTAGTCCATGAGCTACTAGCTATGAAGATGCGAGGCTTTACGCTCAATACACCTCCCAAATACCCACTATGCTTACTAACTTTGTCCAAATGAGTCCAAATTCGTCACACTTGTGTATCTTTGAATTTCAAACAATATCTAGTCGGCCAAAATGTAATATATTGTTCAAATAACACAATTTTACAATTTTTATGCCAAAAGCTTCAATTTCCCTTAGTCCCTTTATTATTTGGGTGCCCCTGTTTTACTTAGTGTTACTCAGCTTTCCTCCTCCAGGCCCACTTGTTTTACTCGATCCTACTCGCTTTGCCCTTCCGATGAACATTTCCTCACTTTTCCCCCGTTAGTTCTACTCGGTTTTCCTAACTTGTACTCACCGGCCGATCTCTCGATTGGTCGAGATGTATGTCACACGGATCTTGGTTGGTTGAAAGCTCAACGAACGCTTGCACCGTTCGATCATTTATGATCGGACGGCTCGTATATCTCTCTCTACCGAGATGGACGCATACGGAGACAAGAGCAGAGCACATACCTACCAACCCTGGCAGTCGCATATTCCAGTCGCATCTTCCTCTCTCCTATTTACTCTCTTACTCCGGCGGTCGCGGCGGCGCGGATCAAACCGTGCGTGCGGTGGCGTGCGGCGGCGCGGATCTAACCGTGCGTGCGGTGGCGTGCGGCGGCACGGATCTACGAGTGCTGGTGAGGATCTAACCGTCAGAAATAGTTGAAATGTCTCTCTCTGTCTCACTTTCGTTTCTCTTCTCAGATCTGTTGAATGATGAAGAACCCCAAGATGGTGGCCGTGCCGACAGTGGTCATCGATGCCACGAACATTGAAGCTATCGCCTACAACATCGCTTCGACGGCGCAGATCCAGCATTCAATGTCGGAGGCTGTTGATGTCTCACTTCCGTTGCCCTCCCCAGATCCGTTGCCGATGAAGGACAACAAGACGGCAGCCGTGCCGACAGTGGTCATCGATGCCACGAACATTGAAGCCATCGCCTACAACATTGCTTCGACGGCGCAGACCCAGCCTTCAATGTCGGAGACTGTTGATGTCTCACTTCCGGTGCCGAGAGTGCGAATCGATGCTAAGACGATTGAAGCCATCATCTACAACCGCGCTGCAAAGCCGCCGATCCAGCCCTCCGCAGATCCGTCGCTGATGAAGTACACCAAGACAGCGGCGGTTCCGACAGTGGTCATCGATGCCACGAACATTGAAGCCATCGCCGAAAACATCGCTTCAACGGCGGATGGCACAGATGACCACCCCTCAGCCGCCCGTCATCCCAGCCTTTCTTGCCCATCGCTGCGCGGCCGTGTTCGACGCCGCAAATTGGGATAAATTATGATAAATTTGTATTTTTGAATTTCCAATTGGGATAAAATTGTTCGAACTACTACCTCCGTCTCAAAAAAGCTTCTCCACGTTCTTGATGTGTCCATGTACATCCGTATGTATGATTTGAATTCTATCCCAACTTGATTGGGAAGATATTGATATGTATTTGATCCGGAGGCTGGTACATGCTTTCACTTTGGGATCCCTTCACTTTTATAAAATTTTCATGCATGCTAAAACTATCGTGCGCATTACTTAGCACAACTAGGAAATTGTACGCCAAAATACAGTGCTTAGAGCCACAACAAAATACAGTGGTTAGAGCCATCTACTGAATAACGATTCTATACTAAATCGTCTACCGTAACCACATAACCGCTAGGACAGGGATGACACCTAATAAAACTTCCCGTGATGAATCTACTTTTCTCCTCTCCCATCACTTTAAGTTCATGTTCTAGATTTTCTACCACTTGATCAAATACGGCAAGATCTGTCTCAACTCTCAAAACTTCTCCTTGCGAATAAGCTCTGAATTCTTCTTTTCTTCCTCCACAATACGCTTCAGCTCGAATATCATCAGGTTTTTACGGGCCAATTCATCACCTAAATTGGCCACCTTCTCCTCCAAATCCATCCTCTGGCTACACCACCGGGTTGATTCATCTTGGTATGCAATGTACCATGGATCATCGGCTTGCCTGGCTAACTGTAACAATAATGAAAAAAAGAACAACTGAAATCACTCCAACAGGCCATGGCGGCACTTCAAATTCAACGGTAGTACAGAGAGCTGAAGCTAGATACCTGCACTTCCGGCGAGGTAGGAGAAGTAGAACGTGGCCACGACATGATCGAATCCCCACCCTCTCCGGTGTACCCGCTACGACAAGACATTGAGGAGTACTATTTTGTACCTGCAAACTCCAATAAATTACGGGAACCAAATCGATTAGGGGGCGGGGGAGGCAGAAGCGGAGGTCTTACCAAGCTATACTACCAATTGGTGCGCGCGCGGATCTGCTTGCGGCAGACTTTCCTGCGGTGGGTACAATGCGTGCGGACGAAACAAGTGCTGGAGCCGTGGTTGACGTGCAGCGCCGCAGTCCGTCCGACGCCGCCGGGGGACAGAGCCGGCGGCGCGACGAGGCGCCGCGCGATGGCTGCTCCGTCCGACGGTGGGGAACGAGCTGCCGGCGGTTCTCCTGGCCTAGCTTAAGAATAATTAATTAGCAAACTTGTTGCTTCTCTCTATGATATTCTCTAAAGACATATATCGAGCGACAATATGTGTCTTTTCCCCGAAAAATAGACGACCCCACCGGTCATTGATCGCGGAGGCCCCACGAGAGCGGCAATATAGGATTTTCTCCAAATAAATAGATGACCCCACCGGTCATTGGCTGCGGCAGCCCCACGTAGCGGCAATATATGTCTTTTCCTGAAAAATATATGACCCCATCGGTCATTGGCCGCGGCGGCCCCACGTGAGCGGCAATATATGATTTCTCTAAATAAATAGACGACCCCACCGGTCATTGGCTGCGGCAGCCCCACGGAGCGGCAATATATGTCTTTTTCCGAAAATATACGACCCCACCGGTCATTGATCATGGAGGCTCCACAGAAGCGACAATATATGATTTTCTCTAAATAAATAGACGACCCCACTCGGTCATTGGCTGCGGCAGCCCCACGAGCGGCAATATATGTCTTTTCCTCGAAAAATATACGACCCCACCGGTCATTGGCTGCGCAGCCCTATAGAGCGGCCCCATTTGTCATTGGCAGCACCGTGTATAAAATCATGAAATAAAACGGCCCACACATCGCCGATAGATGGATGGCTGCTCCGACGTGTCTCCCGACCCTACCCGTCGAGCACGAGACTGGTCAGTGGAGGAGTTGCCCCTGTGCGGCCCCACCCGGTCGGACTAACGGTCAAGGCCTCCGACTCGACGGCTACCGACCGTTCCAAAGACTTGTGCGTGTTTCAAACTAGAGGAGGGGAAAACCGAGGAAAAACTAAGGAACTCGGAGAAAACTGAGTACAACTAACGAACCGGAGGCACGAAAATAGAAATCCCTTGAATTGAAATATGAACTTGAAATTTTAAATTTGCAATTTTCCTTGGATCTAAAAATCATGGAAAATTCCAAATCAATTCAAATATTTGTTATTCAAATGTTTTCAAAAGGAATTCTATTATTCCAAGTCTTTTCTTTTAAAGATTTAAGATTTTCCAAAAAGGAAATATCTCAATATTCCCAAAATTCCTTTTATTTCCAAAAAGGAGGAAAACTCTATTATTTCAAATTCTTTATTTGAAATAAATATTTTTCAAAGGAAAATTCTATTATTCTTAAATCCTTTTATTTTTAGAAAAGAAAACAATGTTAAGGGATTTAAAGAATTTATAAATTACTGCCAAAGGCATAAATACTTAACTCAACCCTAAATCTTAAATCCGGGGTAAGAGATTCAACATGAAATAATACACCCATGCATGCATCATTTGGATTTTATAACATTGTCCTTACCGGACAATGATGCTTCTTTAAAGAACCCGAGGTCCAGGTTCCATCCAACACATCGAACTGCATTATCTCGCAGTCACCAGGCAAGTTCACCCTTGCTCATGTCATCTTGATTATTTTATATCGATTTCCCCGCAAAAGTACTATACTTATCATTCCTGCATTGAAAATCAAATGTTACTTTTCCAATTATGAATATGACTATGTGGTGGGAAATGGAACCATGGTATGTGTTGATATGGTGGAGGTTCCATTGCAAGTGTTCTACTAATATAGGACTAATCACCAATGCCGTCTAGTGATTCTAGCGTCGTACAATTCGCGTTAACCATGAGATCTATAATGGCACTGGGGAAGTCAGCTGTATCTTTTTCCTCTTGCATATCAATGACTTGATGGAGCCTGGCTGGGTGTTGGGATAACACCGCAATAGGTTGGAAAATCCTTTTAAATCCCCATCCATGTGGATGAGAGGTTCTACCGTCTATGAGGGATTATCCATAGTACATCGGGGCTAAAGCCATATGATCGGGAGATGTCTACCGGGGATGTACGGATGGACAAAAGGGTGGGTATGCAGGGTCACGAAGAAGGCAGTGATTGGCTTGGATCTTACACCTGGCCCCACACCAAGGAAGTGTGGACGAGAAACGCGTCTCGGTTGGTATCAAGGATAATTTCTCTGATGGGAAAAGTAACGCACCTCTGCAGAGTGTATCAAATTGTGGCTGTCACTCCTCGTTCCAGGAAGGGAACTACGAACGCGTGCAGAAAGGAACTCCGTGAAGTTCTGTTCAACTCCGTGAAGATTGGTAGGCATAGTTTTCGAATAAAATAAACCTTTTGAAGAAATGTTTTCAAACATGCATTGGCCTGGATTTTTGATCAATGGTTGTAACTAGTGCATCAAACACCTTTTCTCTTTTGAACTTGCTGAGTACCTCTGTACTCACTTTCTTTCGACACCCTTGCTAGACTATGACAATGAAGTGGAGGCCACCGACGAAGCACCAGAAGGAGATTACGAGCTGGTCTACGAGGAACTTGATCTGTCCGGAGGAGTGGAAGGCGTGGACTATGGGATAGTCTACGGAGCTGACAACAATGAGGCGGAGGAGTAGTGTCTTACCCTAGTTATCATACAACCGAGCATCGTAGTAGCTTACCTTATTAAGTTGCTAAGCTCGTTTAATCTTTATGTTGGTTTGTAATAAGACTTCAGTAGTATCTTAGGGTGTTCTCATCGGACCTGTGAGAATACCAACTTGTTAAAACCATGATTGTATTATAATCTAGAGTGTTATGACCTGCAATATTTCGGTTGTACCACTCTGAGGGATGTGATATTTGTGAAGAAGTCCATTCATGAAGATCATATCAACGACTTGTATACTACAACATGCAGTGGTATGATGGGTCACCGCAACTTTCTGCATTTTCTACGCTGTCGCGACCGTCGGTGCAGCAGCAGATGGTAGGCGCTTGGCTTCGGATTTCCGAGCCGCTGCTGTTGGCGCCTGCGCATCAATTCTAGACGCCGCATTCGGTCAGGGCGCGACGAAGAAGTTGCGCGCCACCCCTATGCGAGGGTTTCCCGTGGTGGCCACAAGATTGGATGCGGATGGCGGGGCTAGTCCATCTATGCCGACAGGATTGGGTTGGGGAGCGACAACGCGACCATCTGTCATCGGAAGATCGCTTGCGCCAACGTGGAAAAGGGGAAATGGGAAAAGCGAGCACGCGGGAGAGGAACAACCGAGCGGTTGGGTTTTCGCGCGCGACGAGTTGATTTACCGTGCGCTAAAATGAACACGCCAAATATGGCGTGTGTAATGCCGTAATATCGTGCGCTGGAATTCTTTTACCGCACGCTGGTTTTTACTGCGCCTGCTGGAGCGCCGATTTCCAACTCCCACACCCCAAAAAAGTCATTTTTAGCGCGCCTAGAATTTTTTGGACGCATATTGGAGATGCTCTTACATTGATCCGTGTCACACTCGATCAGTTCTAGGTACACATTCGGTCCAACCCTATGAGACACGATTGCTCGATAGCCATGGGCGAAGACGCCACGTCCAATCTTCAATAGAGGCATCATGGGGTGGTGCTCTGAGAGGCGGTGGGCGCATCGATATTTGGGGCGGTAAATGTTTATGCTATGTAGGGTAGAATGTTGTACAGAAAGAGTTGGTGGTGGGACCCAGACGCACACCCACACGTCCTAACCTAGCCCTAGGTGCCCGTGTTGGTGAGTCAAGAGCCTCATATTCCTCCTCCAGTGCCTCGTGCAACTCGTTGATTAGCCAAGTGTCGGAGCCACGGACCGAGCCACGGAGCGAGCGAACTGTTTCGAAAAAGAGCTACATTGACCAGACGTATGCCACAAATACATGTCCACGTGACATGCCTACTTAGCCGACGGATGCGCCCTTCTTATCGGTTTGGGTGTTTCCTTAAAGGGATACAATACACCGTTTAGAGAAGGTTGTTCATTGTGGTACATTGTTTAAATAGGTTTATACTAAATGGTATATGTTGATGAAAATTTGCTCAAATGGGGTACTTACTATCAAAAATGTTCTTTGGTGGAACAATGTCAGATTTATTCCATAACAGGTTATTTATCATTTTCTACATGTAAAACCAATATGGCCATAGTTATTTGTTGTAAACAATGTGTCTGTTACAACAAGTACCCTTCCATTAAAAAGTAAGTGACTCAGAGATGTATCTAGATGTACTTTAGTGTGTGAGTACCGAGTATGCCGGTATAAAGATAAAGTTGAGTCACTTATTTTTAAACATAGAGTTCAACACCATATTATACCAAGCTTAGAAGTTGCGACTTAGGTGAACAATAATGAAGCACTCAAGTTAGTCGTCAAGCACAAAATGTACTAGGTTAAACTGACCTGACTTGGGTTAGGTTATGTGGAGTTTTAGACTAGTGTGTCTATTTTAACCCCGAGCCAAGCGCAGACTTAGACCAAGCTGCCTAATTAGCAGCATGACACAACTAACGTAACCGATCATGCAGGACCAGGCGACAGGCGTGAAAAAGAACGGCAAAACCTCTAGTCAAAGCTAGCTATATTTAGGATTCATGCAATTGGATCTGGTTCACTAGAATACCAAACAGAATTAGCATGCAAATAAAAGCTAAAATATGAATGATATGGTTATTTTATTTTCATATGGTTTTCCATGATGTGTGCACACGTTGAGTTCATTTACTTTCCTTCACTTAACCATTTATTTACTGTTTCTGTCAGTTCATTAATCAGCTCGGCCTGCGGGTGCATCCACATCCGCGCCCTAATCTGAAAGTCAGAAACGACTCTACGTGTAACCCGCGGGCCGACATGACATGGAGGTGGATCCGGTCAAGGCCGGGAGAGCGGACGGCCAGGGACGCCTCCACGCGCGCCATCGGACGGCCACCGCGCGCCCATATCCTCCGCCGCCGCCTGCTTTATTTAGCCACCTCCTCCCCCCTCCCGCGAGCTGCTACTCCTCTCTCCACCCTCTTCCTCTCCTCGCCTCCAAATTATTCCCGTCACAGGGAGCGCACCGGCAGCTTCACTCTGCGCGCGGCGAGGTGACCATGCAGGCGGCAGCGGCTAACGGTCAGGTGGGGCAGACCGACGTGCAGAAGCCGCAGCAGCAGCAGCAGCTGGGGGCGCCGCCCGCGGCGGTGGCGGCGGTGGTGCCGCCGCCTCATTGGGTGGCCATGCCGTTCGCGCCGCCCGGGGCCGCCGCCATGGTCATGCCGCACCAGATGTCGCCGGCGCCGCCCCAGTTCGCGCCGCACTTCGTGCCGTTCCACGCCGTCGCGCCGCCGCCGCAGCTGCAGCCGCGCCCGGCGCCCGTCGCGCTCGGCTCCCCCGCCGCCACCGCGCACGGCGGCCAGGAGGACAACAAGACCATCTGGGTCGGCGACCTCCATTACTGGATGGACGAGAACTACCTCCACAGCTGCTTCGGCTACACCGGCGAGGTGAGCATGTCTGCCCCCAGATCTTGCCCACGCCCACGCTGCTCGACCCAAAAGCTGCCCCCCAAAAAAAAAAAGCCAACATTTTTCCCTCTCGCGTAGTATCTATCCGTGACTAGGAACCCTCCTCTCTCGGATGTGACAAGCCCGTGAAAATAAATGCGTGTTAATCCGTGTCCCAGTTACTGGCATTTCCCCCAATGCGGTTCGTGTCTGTCTGCTTGCGCGAGGTCGGAGAGAGAGAGAGGGATCTCGAGACAAGGTGAGTAGTGCAGAATGCAGGCGCAGGTACGAATGATTGGGTCACTGTGCAGAAAAAAGGAATGGCTGCTGGCTAGTGACCGCTGGGCAAAACTCAAGGCGTCTGGATCTGCGAGCTGAAACTGGAAACTCGCAGTCAGTCCCCTCGTCTCACTAGATTTGCTGAGGCGATTTACACAAAAATAACCCAAAAGTGGAAGAAAAGCACAGACTGACCCTCCGGCGAAACTATTTCACCAATCTAACCCTTTTGTGTGGCGCCCCTCCCAAGGGCGCCACACATGCCCATGTGGCGCCCCGGCGCCGGCGCCACACACCCATCCTACGTGGCCCGTCGACGCCGAGCCGGTGACCCCGATCCGACGTGGCAAGCACGAGTGGCGCCGCCTCCGGCCGGCGCCACACTTTGAAAGTGTGGCGCCCCGGGAAGGGCGCCACACATTGACTTAAGTTTGGGCGCCGCGCGCGCCCAGTCCCGACCCTCTTCTTTCTTTCTTCCTCTCGTTCCTCTTCTCTCCTCCAAAGGCGCCCGGTTTTCTCTCTCCCCTCTCTCCACCCCACCAAATCAACCACCAAATCGTCGGATCCGTCCGTGGAGATCGTTCCCAACTCGTTGCTTGAGGTAATCTCCTCCGTTTCCCCTCTTTTCATCCATTGATTTTGTGTATTTGCTCCAATCTATATGTGAAACCCTAGATGTGGATTTGGTTGATTTGAGGGTGGAGATGGATTTGGTTGGATGTTAGGGTTGTTGAAGTAGAAGAAATGGTAGTGTGCTAGTTTGTATGGGTAGATTATGTTGATTATGGTATCTAATGAACACATGTGTGTATGTGTTGTTCCCATTATGCTAGGGGGATGGAAAGAATTGTTCATGTTCATCATGTGGACAAGGATGCTTACTTGAAGGGAAACATAGAGCCGGACCCGAAGAGGTTGACTTGGTGTTTGACGTTAGCCCTAACTTTGCGGAGGTGGTAGCACAAGTTAGGGTTGAGTTGAATTGGAATGAGCCAAATGATGGTATTGAGCTAGAGGGAAGGCATAATGTGGGGTTTGGAATGCACACCCGTTGGAAGATAATGCGTATCAACTCCGAGCAACGTTGGTCCATTTACAAGGAGACGGTGGCCGGGTCACAAGATAAGGCTTTGGAGTTGTTTGCAACCAAGACGGTTGAGGCTCGTATCGAGCTTGACCTTAACCGGCCCTCCTCCCCGTTCGAGAGAGGACTCCTCCACCCATGAGCCAAGAAGAGGCCACCCAATCTCCCATTGTCCAATCTCCCATTGCCCAACAACCTCCGTTGGATAATGAGTATGATGAGCACGAAGATGGTGATGATTGTTTCGAGATGAATGGCAACAATGTGGGTGATTTGGATAAATATTGGACGCAAGAGGAGATGGACCACTCCATTCCTTATTCCCGATGCTATGCGTCGGACTCGGATGATGATGGACCCGAAGAGGAGGTTGACGAGGATGGCTTCACCGCTAAGGAAGCCGAAAGAGCCGAGATCTTCAAGAAGGTAACCTGGACGGGATATCCGGGTACCATTGTTCCGTGATGTTAGTCTTGCGGATGGAGCCGTGGTTGATGGTGGTAAAAGTTTACTTCTTGGAGCTAGGCCACTATCCAAGAGAGATGTGGAAGCTACGACGTCTATGATCTCTAAAGGGCTCACGTTTGATACCTTCTTGGAATTGAAGATATGGTTGAAGGAGTTCTCCATTAAGCATCATCGCCCTTACATCGTTGTTCACTCGGACTTGAAGAAGCGGTACACGCTAAAATGTGTAGATAAAAGGTGCCCATGGGTTGTCCGTGCACGACCTTTCAAAAAAGGGCCCTCTTGGCACATAACAAGTTGTGTAGCCACTCACATGTGCCGGGACCGAAGCTTGATGGCAAGGATGCACACTCGGACCACCGTCAACTCACATCCGAGTTCATTGCATACAAGCTCTCGGCGGAGATATCATCACTTCCTATCATGAGCATTAGGTCCGTGCAAGATACGGTCAAATCCCGGTTTGGCCTATTGGGTCGAAAACATCCAGGGGCTCCGGACGATAAGTCCTTAGCCGTTTTGGCGACCCTCTTTGTGTGGCGCCCTTCCCACTGGCGCCACAGGTGCTTGTGTGGCGCCCGTGGCATCGGCGCCACACATGCCAACTTATATGAACTATTGGACCCAAAACATATCGTAAGACAAATCGTCGGGACTTAGCCGCTTTGGCGACCCTTCTCGTGTGGCGCCGTGGCACGGCGCCACAAGCTATGTGTGGCGCCGATGCCACGGCGCCACACAAAGAGGGTCGCCAAAACGGCTAAGTCCCGCACGATTTGTCTTACAAGATGTTTTGTGCAATTAGACATGCATCTGTGGCGCCGATGCCACGGGCGCCACACTCGCAATGTGGCGCTGGTGGGAAGGGCGCCACTCATTGGCATGTGTTAAAACCATGGAAAATCCTACCATATTCCAACAACACGCCATCATGTCAAAAGCTATGTCATACACACATCATACCAACAACCATTTTGTACACACATCATGGACATAACATCATCAAACCTAACATCGTAGCACATAGTTTCATACAATTTAAGATAGCATTCAAACAACACGAAGCAACGAAGATAGAGTTGACAACACTCGACGTTCTAACTATCGGTGCTCGGAGCCGGATTCGCCGTGTGGGGGTAGTGCACACGGCAGGGCGGTGTCGTCGAACACCTTGACGATCATCTCGCCGTCCCCCTCGTACGCAGAAGGTGAGCCGGCAGCCGGCTCGAGGTGGAGGTCACGGCGAACTTGTCCCACCCCGTGTGCAGTACATCTTGCCCCTGCCCGTCGAACAGACCTCCACGGGCCGGCCGACGAAGCTGCAGCCTAGCCTCCCGTAGGCCGCAAGTGCGCCGGCTCGACGCCGTCGACGAACTCGGCGAACTTGTCCGAGTAGCCGCTTGATGCCGAGTGGGTCGTCGTCGATGCGGAGGAGGAACTCGGGCAGCGTTCGTCATGCGAAGACGAGGAGGATGCAGGTGACGGTGATCGTGGGGCCCTTGTCTGCTCCACCGCGGCGGCCCTTCCCCGGCCCGGGGCGCCCAGACCGCGGGCGGCCGCCCTTCCCCGTCCACCAGCACCGGCCATCCTACATGTTTACGTTTTTGAACCATATTACGATCCTTTCAACTAACAAATATGAGTAACTCCATCACAAATACTAGGCATACATGTGGGTTCATACACATACATACACATACATACATAGAGTTCATACACATACATGTGAAATTTCATATGTAGATTTCTACACATCTATGGTTCAAACACATGCATACATGAGGCTACCATCTCCAACACAAACAATACAATATAGAGTGCACAAAAGAAAGAAAACATGTCTAGGGTTCATGTCCAAATCTAGCCCGATCTATGAAATTAGTGGATGAATGGAGAAGATTTGAAGGAGATTACCTTGACAAATGGATGGGGAACGATCTCCACCGGACGTATCCGACGATTTGGTGGTGGATTTGGTGGGGGAGAGGAGAGAGAGAGAACCGGGTTGGTGAGGAGGAAGAGAAGAAGAGAAAGAAAGAAGAGGGTCGGGCTGGGCGCGCGCGGCGCCCAAACTTAAGTCAATGTGTGGCGCCCTTCCCGTGGGCGCCACACTTTCAAAGTGTGGCGCCGGCCGGAGCGGCGCCACTCGTGGCTGCCACGTCGGATCGGGGTCACCCGCTCGGCGTCGACGGGCCACGTAGGATGGGTGTGTGCGCCAGCGCCAGGGGCGCCACATGGGCATGTGTGGCGCCCTTGGGAGGGGCGCCACACAAAAGGGTTAGATTGGTGAAATAGTTTCGCCGGAGGGTCAGTCTGTGCTTTTCTTCCACTTTTGGGTTATTTTTGTGTAAATCGCCATTTGCTGAGGCCAGGGAAGATACCCTTCCTGTACTGGTCATGGGGAGATTCTGATGTGCCAGGTCGCCTACCTCGTAACGGCCGGATTTGCTGATGCACCATGGCCGTACATCTGTTTCATACCTCATTGGTCTGTTTTAGTTTGGCAGTGTTGGGTGATTGGGGTGTGATGTTTTCATGGAAAAAAAAGTTTCTTTTGTATACAACTGTGTAGACTATTAGGGCTTGATGAACTGAAACATTGGAAAACCTAGTTAGTCCATTGATAGACAGAAACTAGCCCATTTGCTAGACAGTAAATGGGAACATTGTGGTGACCAACTACATTAAAATATGCTTCTTGCATGAATGTAGAGCTCCCAAGACTGTTAGACCATGAGGAAAAAAAACTGTGAAAACCTAGTTGTTTCTTGCTAGACAGAAAAAGAGAGCATTATGCTGTCAGCTTACACCGAAATCAGCTGAGGAATTTAGACCTTAGAGAAACGAGAGCTCTCCATTCAATTGTTTTAATCGAAACTGAGTTATTCCTCGGTTCGTTTTTTGTATGGTCGCTCAGAAAACTGGGTTTTCGGTCTGTAGTGCGAGAGCTACATTTCCTTAATGCTTTTTTGTATGCACTTGAATAGCAAAATGTCATCGAGCTGAATTTACAAATGATTCCGTTTTAAGCTCCAGATTCATGCTCTGTTTGTCCTTGCCGTACTTTAAGTATCCATTTTCTAGCAATGAAAAAAAATGGTGTGACATAATCAGCTCGAGAACAATGGAGAAAGACTTGATGAAACATGGAGTGCATACCTGGAAGAAAAATCTCATCTTCTTTTTACCGACCTTCAAAAAATATACTGGCCATTCACTTGTCTGTGTTAACATTTGATGTGCGCACTCAGTTGATGAACCTAAAAGTGTGCTAACTGCACTGCAACATCTTTTCTAATGTGATTCTATATTTCTGAGTTCATACTAATTAATATGTTTGACTCTATGTCTGAATGTGATGTAGGTTGTTGCAATCAAGGTTATTCGTAACAAGCAGACAGGACAATCTGAAGGATATGGATTTGTGGAGTTCTACAGTCATGCTGCAGCTGAAAAAATACTTGATGGTTTTTCTGGCCACATAATGCCAAATACTGACCAACCATTTAGGATAAACTGGGCTTCATTTAGCATGGGAGATAGGCGTTCAGATATTGCTTCAGATCATTCCATATTTGTGGGCGATCTTGCTTCAGATGTCAATGATGCCGCATTACTGGAGACATTCTCCAGCAGGTACTCCTCTGTCAAAGGTGCGAAAGTTGTTATTGATGCTAACACTGGTAGATCCAAGGGCTATGGTTTTGTGAGATTTGGAGATGACAGTGAGAAGACAAATGCCATGACTGAGATGAACGGAGTGTATTGCTCTACTAGGCCCATGAGGATTGGCCCTGCAACTCCCAGAAAATCTTCAGGTTCCATTAACAAGTTACTCAGTCACTATATACTTAGTATAATTGTTGCTCCATTTGAATAAATGTTCCTTGATTTGGTCCTGTTCCTTCTTTGTTAATTTACGTTTCATTTACTGTGAAACTTTAACCCACATAAGCTTATTATATTATGTCCATATGCAAATATACGTACGTGGTTCTAGTATTGCTCATAGTGTGAGATTCTGTTGATTTTAACCAGTCGTAGTCATATCTACTTCTGGTTTCCAAGTGAAACTACTTATAGATAGTTCCCTGCTCTGTAACCCTTTTTTTTGCCACTTTATACCTTTTAATTTACTTTGAATTTACCATTCACCTGGACCTTTCTACATTCAGAATGTATTTGGGTGGGAGATTCACTCAGAATTAGTTCACACTGTCCATGTACTTGCACCTTGCTGTTTGTAGTTGGGTGGGAGATTCACTCAGAATTAGTTCACACATTCAGAATGTATTTGGGTGGGAGATTCACTCAGAGTACAATTTTTTTCTCTGCACTTGCACCTTGCTGTTTGTATGCAGTAACTGTTTGGAAAATGGGTTTCTGTTGGTGATGATGGATAGATTGATATTATAGAGATAATGATTGATTGGCCCAAAAGAATTGAGAATGACAGTGGCCTGTTTTCTTGTGAATGCTATTACATTGATCTTCTGGATACAAAATTCTTCTGGAATCAGTTAATGTTGTCTTGATAGCTGTGACTGTTTATTTCTGTTCCCTGAAAAGTATATTGGTTCAGGTAATTCTGGCTCTACTGGTTCATCTGCTCGATCTGATGGAGATTTGACAAACACAACAGTGAGGACAAATGCCATTAGCTGTAACTTGGCAATATACAGCATCACAGCTTTTCTGTTCTCATCATCGTTGTTTAACTGTCTGTAGGTATTTGTTGGTGGGCTTGACCCAAATGTTAGTGAAGATGATCTTAGGCAGACCTTCTCCCAGTATGGTGAGATTTCTTCTGTGAAGATTCCGGTTGGGAAACAGTGCGGCTTCGTGCAGTTCCTTCAGAGGTATGTATTATTAGCCCTTCATATTTTTCAGGTCTTCTCCACATACATTTTTGTTTGGTTAAATTGCCTCGTCACCATGATGAAATCCAATCAATTGATGCTGTTGACATTTTTCCCTTTCGTAGAAAGAATGCAGAAGAGGCCTTGCAAGGGCTAAATGGGAGCATTATCGGAAAACAGACCGTGCGCCTTTCATGGGGTCGCAATCCAGCAAACAAGCAGGTATTGACCTGATCTTCTTGCCATATACTCTTAGAGCAGGGTTTAAAAATTCCGATTCACATGTATTTCTGTCTCAGTCGAAATGAACTGGAAACCTCGAATTAGTTTGGACAAGTCTCATCACATTTTGATGATTGAATTTGTTTGATGTCATGTGAAATTTTAGGATACAAGAATATTTTGGTACCCCTCAAAATTTCTGAAAACTTAAAACCTGTCCCCAACAGTAAGATTGTCCAGTAAACATAACTCAGGAAGCTGACCCTACTTTCTTCTTGGCAGTTGAGGAGTGACAACGGCAATCAGTGGAACAACGGGATGTACTACGCCCCCTCCCCGTTCTACAATGGGTATGGCTATCCCGCGGCGCCGTTCCCTGACCCAGGCATGTATGCCACTGCTGCCTATGGCGCGTACCCCTTCTACGGGAACCAGCAACAGGTCAGCTGAAGAAAAGAGCTCCACACGCCAATCACAAAAAAATCGGAGGCGCACACGCACGGGCAATAGCTGTAGCTCTCGCTAGAGAAAGAAGGTAGACGACCGGCGGCTTATTAGGTGAGCTAGGTGTAGTGACTGGTTATGTAAAGTACATTGCTATTACAATAGCTAGCACCGCTAAGACGCCTATTGACTCTGATCTCCATGGTCCTCTAGCTGGATTGTTCTAGGGAAAAAAGAGTTTTGGCCTGGAGCTGCAGTATTAAGGTAGAATGAACAATAAGTTATTTGATGCCTTGCGTGCGGTTTCTGATGGGTTTCGTTTTTGACGTTTTAGTTTTCAACTTGTTGCTGAGCTTGAGCTCTGCACTCAACAACAAGTAGGGATAACTGCTAAAAACCCAATTTCAGTGACGTACAATCTGAGTCACGTTGGAAGGACACGGCTGCAAGTTTATCCAGTTTTGGTGCCGGCCAGGGTTTTCATATGAAATTTGTTCATGTGCTCAACAATTAAGGAAACACCAACTTGGAAGATAGAAAAATTGTATCGTAGCTGGTAACGAGGGACCCTTTGAGAGAACACTGGGGTAGTATCAATGGTCTCTCTGGTTGGAATGCCCCACCTTGTGTGCGGAGAAAACTCTGTTTCTTCTAATGGCATGAATCGCAAAGTCATTGGAAGGATGGCCATACAAGGACTACAAGCTCTTGAACAAAAATGTTTGTTCCCATGAGTGTTTCCAAATATCTTGCATGCCATTAGTTTCGACAGCTTGTGGAACTTGATGAAACGAGTTAAATTCGTGAAATGCTGCTGTATACATAGGAAGATGAAAAAGGCTGTGTAGTGGCTGCTCACTAAAAAGATCCTTGACTGAGATGTTTTCCTTATCACCAAAGGAAAGAGAGGTCTCCACTGAGTTTCAGAATCAAATCTGTCCATTTGTCATGCCGGAGGAATCTCACAAGTTACCGAGCTTTTTAAATAGGCACAAGCTTTAGACAATCTCTCCATCGAAAGAAGCTATCAGAATATTTGGCAGGACAAAGATCAACTTGATGTTTTAACTTGTCAGCTCTTAGAGCTTAGAGACTAACTAAAGGACCAAAAGTAGAATTTTCCCCACTTTAGTAGGAAATGGCCGGCATGAAGAACTAGAAACTCTTTGCTCTTCTTCATGGCAAAAAAAGAAAAAAAACTCTTTGCTCGCGCTCACGCTGGGTGTATGGCGTATAAAATTTGACTGCACAAACCCATTACCACATATACACTATTAGCTACAATCCAAGTATCCAACACAATTCTGTTGGCCCACATAATTGGCAAACTGAAGTGGTCTTTAGGAAAGGAAAAAAACATTAGGATAAAGTATTTGTGCCACGTATGATCTGAGAAACTAGCGAAGTGGCTTACAATATGCAATTTGAGGGTCTCACAAATTCCACCATGCCGGCCTTGGTTTGGAAACCTTGGGCTACCCCAAATGCAAGATCTTCACTTGGCTTGTGCTTCAAAATAGAGTGTGGACGGCGGATAGGCTTGAACGCCGGGGGTGGCAAAATTGCGGATCTTGCAAGCTTTGCAACCAAGTCCAAGAATCCGCGGCTCACCTTCTTTTCACGTGCCGCTTCACTAAAAGAGTTTGGCTAAACATCAAGGAGTGGCTTGGCCTCGTCGATGTCCACCCGGAGAGGTGGCACGAGGCTCCAACCGTTCATGAGTGGTGGAGGTGCTTTGTGCAAAAGAATGGGCAATCCAAGAAGGCGATTTCTTGCCATGCTCGTGTCTTGGGAGGTTTGGAAAGAGAGAAATACGTGTCTTCCGGAACCATCACTCCACCGTGGACATGGTGACCACAAGGGTAAAAACCGAAACGACACTTTGGGTCTATGCCGGGGCGAAAGCGTTGGGTAATGTAATGCCGCGAGAGTAATCTCCTTAGTTTGGGTCTTGGCCTCGGCCTTGACCATGCTTGGTCTGTAACACTCTTAAAAACTTCTTCTCTATCAATGAAATGGCAAATCTTTTGCCTCGTTTCAAAACAAAAAAAATAAACTAGCGAAACATAATTACTCGGTAGTGTGGTGTGCGCCGGCATCCCCTTCTTGTACAAAGCATATGACCAATCTACACTTTCAGTTTTACCTTTTTTTCTTGTGATTAATAAATCTATATTTTCCTTATAGAATATACAAAAGATATGCAGAATCTCGAGAAAAATGTAAGTTTACAAAGAACCATTTTTCTCTTAGAATTAAAAAAAATATGAATGTGACCAAACAATAACTTGAAGTTGCAATATACAGCCACTTCACAGAAATCAATGATTGCTCATAAATTCACACACTTTTCTGAACTCTATCTAGACACAAGAAAATGCTAAACCAAAATCAAGCAAAGAAACTTTCAAAAGGAAAACATTAATCAACTCATAGAAAATCAGGGCGGTCCGTCAAGGAAGGAAATGATGGGCTTTCCCCCCTGACCGCAGCCTCAGCGTGAGCAGGTGCTACCCTTTAGGTCGCGTTTCCCTACCCGGTCCAACACACTCTTTCCACTCAGCGTTCCCGGGGTCTGGGCATATGCCGTTTCTCCGGCAGCGCATCCACTCTGACCCAACACACCTTCCATCGCAGCGTGCCCAGGGACAAGCCCGGTGCCGTTTCTATCGGTGGCGCACCCATCTCATCCCAACACACTTTTCATCGCAGCGTCTCTGAGGATTAGACCGGCGCCGTTTCCATTGGCAGTGCGCCTATCTCATCCCAACACACTTTCCATTGCCACGTTGTTTCGCTTGCAACTCCCTCGTTATTCGACGAGATTGTCAACAAGACATCCCTTTTGGAGTTCCCTGCCTTTTCCTTTTGAATATTTTCCTAACTTAAGGACCGGGCACGAGCATAGGGACATTATCATCATTTTCTTTATGCTGACGCCAAAACCGCATCCGGTATCGGAGCCAACATTCCAGCCCCTTGCTCCTGTCTAGGTCCAGCTTTTTCTCTCCTCTTTCTTTGGCACACAGGGCTTGCAAATACGACAACATGGAACTGTAGAAGGGTAGGAACGACTCATTATATTTATCTAAGAGGCATCTCCCGCCTTTCTACGCAACACATGCTTTACACTCGGGCACTTCCCGGATACGATACTTTGCATTCTAGCTTGGTGGCAAAATACATCACGGGGATGGCCTCCGGGTCTGCTTACGAGCCTCCGGAGGGAGCAAGCCCCCTGCCATATTTTTCCCATACACGCCCTCCCCAGTAGCTAGTCTCCCGACAGCGAAGCCCCCGGCAACACCCTGCAGGGTGGTGGCTGTGGCAAAGAGGTAGATGCACTGTTTGCATGCCATGGCATCCTTAACGCTGGCCTTCATGGTCAGCATTTTCCATGCAGAAGGCATGGGTGGGTGACAACCACAGTGTAGTATGGGTGGGTGACAACCATGAACTGAGCTAGAGCTGGACGACCGAAGAAGCTATTGTACGAAAGTGAGATGTCCGCCACATCAAAGGTGACATTTATGTCCGATAGTTGTCTTTAGTCCCAAAAGTTATCGACATCGTGATCTTCCCCAACGGTTGCGTGGTTACCTTGCGTGGTTCCCCGGTTGACACCCTGGAATTGACCCGTAGGTTGCAGCTGCTCTGGAGAGGTCTGAAGCTTGTTCATCAGTTTGGCTGAGATGTATCTTGCTGACAACAATATTGTTGATCGTTGGTGGAACCACCAACGGAAAAGGCCCCACACCAGTGGTCCTCTCCGGTTGGTCCTCGGCGTATAACATGGCGGGCACGTGCGACTATCGCAATGGGCGCTGCTCCACAGCCATCGATTGGGCGGCAACACTGTGCGCAAGAGCCGCTTCACCTCTCCATGGTAGTCCATAGGGTATGCTCACCCGTGGACGCACACGGCATCTGTAAGGGTACATTGCCCCTAAGTGTGTTTTTGGTAATTAATGATAATCCTCTATGGACTAATGTTTTCATTATGTTTATATGAAGGAATATCACATAGGTATTACTTGTAGTCCATGTGTTGGATTCAAGTGTGGATACCATTAAGATTGATATGTATATCTTTGATATTGGCATCAAGATCATCGATTTGAAGAGATACAAGATTGATCAAGACTAAGAATGAAGATTGAATTCAAGTTGGTCAACACATGAAGCATATTGTCACCATCACCTGGTGGTGTATGCAGTGTGCTTAGATGGCACAAACCAAAACCTAGATGTCATTTTTCTTGTGTGGAAGCAAAGCAGAAAGCAAATAACATAACCATTGAAAATATTTGTCGTTAGTAGTCTTCGTAAAAATGTGATTCGTCGCCGGCGGCATGCATAGAAGCATGGTCCTGGTGCAGGAAGCAAGTAGCCATCTTCATTACTGGTAATTGTAGAACATGTAATTTCAAATTAATATATTTTGTCTATGGAAGCAAATCTTTATTTGATACGAGCAAATATTTATTTCTTTAGAAGCATATCCTAGTTCATTTGAAGTATGTATAATTATGACGGCGAAAATGCTTTTGTTCTCAAGTTATGTTGGAGGCAGATCTGATCGGTGGAAGGGTACTATGATGCTTCTGAAACATTTCTTTTTATCACAAGACACATATTTGTTTATATTAAATCGTAGAAATTTTCATTCACCATCGAAGCACAATTTTGTTGCAGTGCATTAGAACCAGATTTGAACCCCAATTCTGTATGGTATTTTGGAAAGTAATTACAGACTTTATTAAGAAGCAAATCCTGTCACTTGTTATTTGGGGTTCAAATCTGGTTCTAATGCACTGCAACAAAATTGTGCTTCGATGGTGAATGAAAATTTCTATGACTTAATATAAGTAAATATGTGTCTTGTGACAAAAAGAAATGTTTCATAAGCATCATAGTTCCACCGATCAGATCTGCCTCCAACATAACTTGAGAACAAAATCATTTTCTCCGTCATAATTATACATACTTCTAATGAACTAGGATATGCTTCTAAAGAAATAAATATTTGCTCGTATCAAATAAAGATTTGCTTCCATAGACAAAATATATTATTTTGAAATTACATGTTCTACAATTATCAGTAGTGAAGATGGCTACTTGCTTCCTGCACCAGGACCATACTTCTATGCATGCCGCCGGCGATGAATCACATTTTTAAGAAGACTACCAACGACAAATATTTTCAATGGTAATGCTATTTGCTTTCTGCTTTGCTTCCACACAAGAAAAATGACATCTAGGTTTTGGTTTGTGCCATCTAAGCACACTGCATACACCACCAGGTGATGGTGACAATATGCTTCATGTGTTGACCAACTTGAATTCAATCTTCACTCTTAGTCTTGGTCAATCTTGTATCTCTTTAAATCGATGATCTTGATGCCAATATCAAAGATATACATATCAATCTTAATGGCATCCACACTTGAATCCAACACATGGACTACAAGTAATACCTATGGAATATTCCTTCATATAAACATAATGAAAACATTAGTCCATAGAGGATTATCATTAATTACCAAAAACACACTTAGGGGCAATGTACCCTTACAGATGCCGTGTGCGTCCACGGGTGAGCATACCCTATGGACTACCATGGAGAGGTGAAGCGGCTCTCGCGCACAGTGTTGCCACCCAATCGACGGCTGTGGAGCAGCGCCCATTGCGATAGTCGCACGTGCCCGCCATGTTATACGCCGAGGACCAACCGGAGAGGACCATTGGTGTGGGACCAAAGGAAACTCTAGCCAAAGGCCCCTCAAGTGAATGAGGGGGAAGTCAAATCGCTTTGGTGAGGATGTAGATCTTGGTCTTCTCCTTCGATTCTCCAAAGATCAAGAGCTTTATGTAGTTGAGGGAGGAGATATGGTCAAATTTGTGGCTCTTCTTCAGGATCGGTTCTTGAGGAAAGCGAGTTTCCTTCATTTGGTGAACATGGCTTGTGTATATACCATCAGGAAAAAATAACCGTTGGAGCATCCTCAGCGTACTAACACAGACAAATAGGTGGTAGTACCCCTGGTGTTTTGCCCGAAGAAGAGCTGGGATGAGCCAGGCACTAGTGGTACTGCCATCCTAGGCAGGCGGTAGAGCCGCCAAGATCCTTGCGGCACTCCCTCCCGGGGTTGTAGTGACTACAATATTGGCACACGTTTTCTCCTTTGGGGGGGGGTTCGAAGCCGACAGTGATATTTGTATACTATCCCTGTGCCAGTTAGCACATTGTCAAACGATCGCCTGTATTGTCGCCAAACACAGAAAACCCTTGGGATCATGAAATGTCCTTTCACATGTGGATACCGACAAAGATGTTGTACATTCAACACTTTGACAATCATGAGATTACGTTGGATCGAAGACTGCACTGCCCCGATGTGTTTCATCAAGTTCCACACCTGCACATCTAGTGGTAATCCTCGTGTCCCACTACCTCGACTAGATCTTGGGAGTACTGCGTATGAGAAGTTTTTATTTCCGTTGCATGGCCCAACACATCAGGTGTGGAATTACTCCTTCAATTTGGTTATTGGTTTTTTGCATGGTCTATAATAATGGCTAACATAGCAACCACTATATTAAATATAATGGGAGATAATGGATCGCCTTGCCCTAACCCCTTTTTTGTCTAGAAGTATCTACCAACATCATCACTGATTTTGATGGCTACATTTCCACCGGAGTCAAAATTATGGATTAGAGCGTGCCACTCATCAGAAAAAACATTCATTCGAAGAGTCTTTTGAAGGAAAGACCGATTGACTTTATAAGAAGCCTTTACAAAGACAATATTTAGTATCACCGAATTCAAAAGTTTCTGATGTAGCTCATGGATTACTTCATGCATGGTTACTACCCCATCTAAGATATTTCTTCCTTACATAAAACTAGTCCGAGTAGGATACAACATGGTCATCCACAAAATTTGACCTAATAGTTGTGATTTTTGTAAATACCTTGAAGCTAACATGAAGAAGGCACATAGATCTATATTGTCGGATCCTTTATGCTTTATTAAATTTTGGCGACAAATTTATCTCACCGAAATTTAGGTGGAATAGGTCTAATTATGCAACATGAAGAGTGCTCAACAAAGCTAGCCGGTCCTTTTAATAAAGTCCCAAGAGTTCTGATAAAACTTTACTCGATCCTCCTTATAAGGTGGAGTAAGACGTTTGTTTTCCTCATCCATCGAGAAGTTACATTGGGCCCCCAACCATATTTTTATAATGATTTGTTATGTATGATTTGAGTTTTGCATGTCCTTCGTATAAGAGAGTGAATAAGTATTTACCAATTTCTGCCATTTGTGACACTATGGAAGTACATTGTATTCTAATTTTCTTTCTGAATGAATTGGGATTTTTACCGTTGGTACCATTTTGAGATCCTTTTGTTGTAAAAGATGAGCAATCTATGCATTTGATAATTTTTAGTTCATTAGACAGTGGCCGTTCTTCTACCATGGCCTAACTCATCAATAAAGGATGATAAGTGAAGCTTCTCTTTATTTTAACTGCCCTGTCATTTGCCTTCCCCATCCTTTAAGATATTTATGGATTGCCTTTTGATAGGATTCTGGCTACCTTTGAATAGGATTCTGGCTTTCTACATGCTTCTTCCACACCTTTTAACCATGTCGAAAAACACTGTCATGCATAAACATTAGTCTACCTTTGGATAGGATCCTGGCTTTGTATAGGCTTATCCCACACCTTTTAACCATGCCGAAAAATACTCACGATGCAATCATCCAAGTTCAAACTGGATTTAGAATTTACAATGTGGTCTAGGTGTTCCCGTAGTTAATAACATAGAGGTACGATCTGAGAAAGCCTCTATACGTTGTAGAGCCCCTACTGTGACAAGTGGGAATTTAGATTTCCAATCTATATCCATGAGTACACGGTCTAGTTTCTCGTATGTTGGCTCAGCGAGGTTGTTCGCCCAAGTAAACTGCGTCCTAGTCACTTATACCTATGGTGTTTTATGTGATAATCTCCATCCAAAACTAGCTAAGAGCATCTCCAGCCGCGTCCCCCAAAGCGTCCCCCAAAGGGATTTGGGGCGCGCCGGACAGAAAATGCATTCCAGCCGTGTCCCCCAAAGGCCTTTTTTGTCCGGCGCGCCCCTATACGGTGTCCGGCGCCCCGAGCCCGTCCCCGTCCCACAGGGGACGCACCGGGGACGCCGGACACAACGAAAAGAGAGGCGGGGAGTGACGGGGCCGACCCGTCAGCGGCACAATTAATTTAAACCTAACCGTCGCCTACCTCGCGACGGAAGTTATTGGCGCGCAGCGACGGTGCAGTTCCCGCGAGAGGGCGCAGCGACGCGTCCCGTCGCGCCTAGCTCTGCGTGCCGGCGTTAATGAGCGCCACCGCTCCTCCGCCTCCCTCCGGCCTATAAAAAGGGGCGCCTCTCATCGTCCCTCTCACACACAAACCCTAGCGTCTCTCTCCCAAACCCTAGCCGCCACCATCTCTCAACAAGACTCGACGCTATGTCTGGTAGAGGCGGAGGCCGACCTCGCGACCGCGGCCGTGGTCGTGGTCGTGGCCGCGGCATAGCTGAACGCTCGCCGTCGCCTCCCACGACGCCGTCTTCATCGTCGGAGATGGACGTGGAGCCGGACGTCCTGTTCGAGTTCGTCCACGTCCTCAAGGGCGACCCGCGCGGCATCCAGAGGCTGCCGGACTCCTTCGCCGAGTACGTCGGCGGCGTACGCCCGCGCACGATGCATCTGCGGGAGCATTCGTGCGGCTACTGCCGGTGGATCGTCAAGGCGATCTACGACGCGCGCGGCAAGATGTACCTCAACATCGGCTGGGAGAAGTTCGCGCGCCACCACAGCCTCGAAGCCGGCTTCATCCTCGTGTTCTCCTACTTCGGCAACGGGGACATGAGCGTCAAGGTCTTCGACGAGAGGCGCTGCCTGCGGGACTACCACGTCGACAGGGACTCCCACGACGACAGGCACCGACGAGGAGGACGACCGAGTGTTGTTTCTTCGCAGCGAATACGTGCACGAGAGGTTTCGCCTGTTCGCCTCATCGGTAGAACCAACAAGGGCACCATCCTCTCGCTGGATTTTCCGGTTTAGGTGACTCGGGTGTGCCCTCGAGTGTTCTTTCTTAGCAGCGAACATAGGAAACCTTCGATGCACGGCCTAGTTAGGTTTAGTTTCTTTGCAATATTTTATATTTGTGTCCACCATGGTTCAAACTATGTATTAGTTTGTGGAAAACCATGTTCCAAACTATGTCTTCGTGTAAACCACGTTCCCAATTATGTATTAGTTTGTGGAAATTGAAATAAAAATGCCAAGAAAAATTATTTTAAATGTTTGGGGGCGGCGTTTGGAGGACGCGGCTGGGGAGCGACGTCCCCCAAACGCGGCAGGAACGAAACACGTCCCCCAAACGCTCGATCCGGTACGGTTTGGGGGACGGTTTGGGGGACGCGACTGAAGATGCTCTAACACATCTATATTGTCTGTTATAGCGCATAATAATAAATCCCCAGATCTACCACGCCGTAGTCGAGAAATTCAAGTAACGTATATACAACTAGGTGGTTTAGAAGACTCACCGAGAAATCACGTCTACCGGTTTCCGAATAGCCACAAAATCCAACTTATGTTCTCGATAAGGTTGGAGAGGCGGTTGGTATTCGCCAAGTGTCTAGGCAGTGCTTAAGCGTCATAGGCGCATCCTAGGTGGGCATACATTCTTTTACCATCAAGTGCATATGTATTATTATATATAAAAATATATTAATCTAGAGCAAGTAAATGAGTTACTTACCAAGAAATACCATTTTAATATGATCCATCTGACTCGCCTGTGAAATATGGCATGATTTTATTTTGTTGGAGATGGTCGTAGTAGCCCTGCCTAGACTTTCGCTTATGCCCTAGATAAGACGTTTGTCTACCGTTTAGTGCCCATGCATGCTTAATCATCGCTTTTTTTTTCCAACAGTGGTTCTCGAACATAATCAACAATATATAAATGTTTAGCTAAGCTACGAATAGACCGCTTCTATTCGTAAACATGGTCATTCATTAAGAAACAATTAAAGATTTAGACGCGCTACAAAATTCATTTGCGTTGAACTATTAAGAGGAAAGTCAAAAAGTAGATGCAAGGTATAAAGTGGGACAGATGTACCAAGCCACCGCAAACTAAAAGCAGAGAGAACCTTGCACGCGGCTGAAAACTGAGGTGTGACACAAATCCAAGAAGGAACAAAGCAACCATTGTACTGGTATAATGTGAGACTGACCCGGTCCGTCAATCAAGAACATACTTACCTATCATTCACCATCGACGCTATAGACTATTTTGGCAAGTAAAACATGGATCAAGATTGAAATCCGGATTAGGTATGTAGACCTTTCAGGATGATCCAAAAGAACATGATCCGATAGAAAAGCAAATCTATTTATCGGCAAGACTTTTTATCCCCTTCGATTGATTGCATGATTGGAGTGCCACGCTCAAGATACCTTGCGTTGGATGAAGCAGTGCGTGCATGTCCCATCCTGGGAACAGGGATGTTTGCCCAACAGTCATTTAATCTGGAAGCTCACTGGCCTTATCGCTCGGCCCGTAGTCTATATTGACTTTCATCCACCCTAACCGTACATAATTGGGTATATATTCCCCTTGTTTGTCTTCTTTCTCCCTTTGTATATATATAGAATTATAGACTCTTCAGTTCGCTCAAGACAAGAACAAGAGCGCCCCTTCTTGCTTGAAGCAATTGCGTGTCCTATCATTCATGGGCGCCTTTGATCACCTCTCTGGTTTGTGCAGCTTTACAGAGACAAGGGAAGCCTTCAGGCCAAGGAAAAGGCGGCCACTGCAGGTGAGGTTTGTGGAGTTCAAGTGTCCATGTGCTCTCTCTCTCTTTTGTCTAGGTCTGTTCATCCGAAAAACATATCAACTTCCGATCCTATCAAGGGTTTAGCAACTTCCGATCCTATCAAGGTGCTAGATAAGTTGTTACTCGAGTGTTTTTAATCTTTGCAGACAGTGAACATCAAGGTGAAGATGGACTGCGAGGGCTGCGAGAGAAGGGTCACGAACGCCGTCAAATCAATTCGGGGTACATATATTTACATAATGATACATATCTCAATAATCTTATTTCGGAATGAATCTTGCGTAAATATAAATCCATCTTTTGAACGTTCATATTAAAGGTGTGACGAGCGTGACAGTGATCCGGAAGATGAGCAAGGTAACGGTAACTGGGTACGTGGAGCCGCGGAAGGTGCTGGCGCGGGTGAAGAGCACGGGGAAGGGGGCGGAGATGTGGCCGTATGTGCCGTACACGGTACCCACCTACCCGTACGTCGGCGGTGCCTACGACAAGAAGGCGCCGGCGGGCATGGTTCGCAATGTGCCACAGGCCATGGGCGACGACGCCGCGCCGGAGCTGCAGTACATGAACATGTTCAACGACGAGAACGTCAACTCCTGCACCGTCATGTGATCTTGTGCTCACGATCATCTGCATCTGCGGATCCAGAGAGCCACCTAGCTAGCGACGACATGCCTAAGCTAGATATATATCTGTATATTTGTTCTCGCTAGGAAAAATGGTACCAAGAAGCTGAGCTTGTGCTTGTGTACGCTAGCTACCGATAGACAAATCTAGTGTTACTACTTACTACTATTACTAACTCTATGATCTTCAATACGAGCGCGTTTGCTAGGCTGCATGCAATTTCTGGCTCACCGCGTCAGTGAGATGGGACTCACATCTCGTTTCGGACGAGCTACGGTACACATACAAAACGTATTTCGTTTTGATAGCCTGGGTTGCATCGGTTGGTACTCAAGTGACACTTTGATTGGTTGGTCGCATAATTGTCCTAGCCTCACCTATATGGCAACATGGTGACCTTACCTCACCTATCATAAGACCACCATGGCACCGACGTTCACAAGCTTCGGCACGTCGGCGATGGCACCGTCGGTCACGCCGGTCACAAGCATGGGCACGTCGCCGACCACAAAGATGAAGACCACCATGGCACCGTCGTTCACGCCGGTCACAAGCATCACCACGTCGCCGACCACGAAGACGAACACCACCATGGCACTGCTGTTCACGCCCGTCACAAGCTTCACCATGTCGTCGACCACGAAGACAAAGACCACCAGGACACCGCCGGTCCACGCAGGTCACAAGCATCACCACGTCGCCAACCACGAAGGCAAACACCACCATGACACCACCGTTCACGCTCGTCACAAGCATAACCATGTCGCCGACGACGAAGCTGAATACCACCATGGCACTGTCGGTCACGCTGGTCACAAGCATCACCTCGTCGCCGACAACGAAGATAAACACCACCATGACACCACCGTTCACACTCGTCACGAGCATAACCATGTCGCCGACGACGAAGCTGAATACCACCATGACACCGTCGGTCACGCCGGTCACAAGCATCACCACGTCGCCGACCACAAAGACGAACACCACCAAGCTGCCTCCACCATGGATTATCACCTCTCACTTCTCACACATCGTCACCACGTCGCCGTTCATGAACATGGCAAGCGAGAAGTTGAGCAAGAGTATTCCAAACTATACTCACACATACATACACATTACAATATACTAGCGAGTCATTTATCTATCCGTGTATGTACACCAAAACAAAAAAATGTCAACATGAAAGTCATGCGGAATGGTGAGGTGAATCAACTCCTCAAAGGAAATTTCAAATGGTTAAGCGTGTGCCACGAATTTGGCAAAATTCTCTTAAAACTTCATACACGAAATTGACGATTTACGACGACAAAACTCGGAACCGATTGTGGGAATTAATTCATATCATCGACACACATCTTTTTCGTGGACAACTTATTTTGATTCGGGGTATGTTTGTGTTGATTTGAAGAGAGGGTGCGTGGAGTAGTGTAAGCGAGAGTGAGTCTAAGCAAGAGCACGTGTAGCCATGGCATCAGTCGAGACAAGGAGTAGCGAGAACGGGATATGCCCCCTAGGAACTGCCGAACCGGGCGTTCCTCCAGGGCCTGTCCTAGGGGTGTTTTTAAGACCCGTGCTATGCAAGAACGTGAGTGAACCCAGACAACCAAATAGGCTGAAAATTGCTGGGCCGATGCGAGCCAAGGGACGCCTAGCCTACCAAACGCGCATTACATCGCTCTCAGTCTCGACAGCTCTTGTATGCTACCTCATCACATTGTCTTTCCTTATTTTTATAATGGGAAAGCAGACAAAATGAATCTTGCAACTCTTGACTGAAGAAACAAAAGAATCTTGGAACTCTTGACAGAAAAACACAAAATAATCTTACAACTCTTTCAATCTATAGTAGTATTTGACCATGCAGTTAAAGTGAATAGCCCGGGGTGGCGGATCGCGAGATCCGTCTACTCCGACGATGAAGATCTAGTCGACGATGAGCTAGCGGTGAAGGGGCCACCGGTGAAAACCGCGCCTTGACATCGTTCTTGGCGGATGATGGCGGCAGCTATTGGCGTCGTTCCCTTGCGAAGGCATCATCTTTTCTGACCTCTACGATGGCTCTTGCCGAGTTGGGGACTAGCGACTGTCGGTGAAAACCGTGCCATGATTGGCGGGCGATGGCGGCGTTAAGCGTCGCTTCCTTCTTGAAGGCATCATCGTCGCAGTCTGCGGCTACTCACTCGTGCTGCTCCGGGGAAACCCTAGATCCGGGTCTCCCGGATCGGATGATGACGGTGCTTCCTGCGTCGTTATACCTCTTGGGGCATCATTTTTGGAGCAACGGTTGGATGGAGGTGGATCTTTGGTGGAGTGGTGTTCATCTACCACGTTGACGTTGATGATTCTCGGCGGCGTGGAGCTGCAGGGTATCGAAGATGGGCGAGGACCGCAGGACACGTGCATGATGGTGGAGCTGCCTGGCGTCATGGTGACATCGACGTCAGGTCTGGCAAGGTCAATGCGGTGATCCCTCTTGAAGATGGGTGCGAGGAAGACGGCGGTAGCGATTTCTATGGCGTGTGTGTTGGCGTGCGCTAAGAATCTGCTTCACTGAATGTGCTTCTCACCTGCTATTGGGTGGCTTGGGAAGGCATTTGGTTGTTTGGATGATGTGAGTTCGTGTATTGTCACCCCCTTCATCCCTCTGTAGGTTTAGCGAGGTGGATTCGAGTTTGATCTTTTGTATTGCTCTTGTATGATGTTGCGGATAATCTAATAAAAAAAATCCGTGTGCATCCCTTGGATCCTTGGATGCAGAAGCTGGAACGATTTTTTCCCCCATTTTGAAAAAAAAGTTAAAGTGAATAGCCCAAAATGTACTCATGTGATGTTACTTGAAGATATGACCAGTTAGAGGTTAGTAAGATTTGGTCTGATATGTAAATATTTTCTTTTTCGAAATGAGGAATAGTACCCGTCTCTGCATCGATGCACACATCTTTTATTAAGAAGTTCATCATCCAATTTATTATATCTCACAGATCAAAGAAAGTGAATATATGAAGCAACCGTCTGAAAACAACGAGCATATATCAACTAAGCATCATCAAGTCTACTAGTATGCCACCAGTTAGACCGGCTGTAGATATCCTAAACAACCATCAACAATCGGATGTATCCAGACGTAATAGATTGCCGCTGGTGCGGTAGCAGGGGAAAATACCACTGCTGGATCTAGTGAATCACCCAAAAGGTAACCTAGGATAAGTTAAAATCTACCGTCTTATTAGAAACGATATTATAATTTTTGCAATTTCATACCAATTAACAGAAAGCTGAAACACATATACTAACCCTACCCTTAGTTCTATTATTGATTCTAACTAATTTTTTTCTTGAACATATGTGATATGAATAACACGCCACAAGCAAAAGAACGTTAGATAAACATATGCTTCGTACAAACAAGTTGAGTCTTTTCCCTAACAATTTAAAATTTTCTTGGACATAATAGATAATTATGCAATGATAATAATAATACTTTATTATTTTGGACTTTTCCTACTTTCTGTGGCCGAAAAGAATGCCTTATTATCCCATTCTATTGGCTGGCTTTGTACATAATTCATTATAAAATTAAGAAATCAGGTTTTGCGATCAACAAGGAAAAACTTTGTGAGAAGACAGTGATCTTGATCGGTCTAGCAAGATGGATATTTGCACTCCTGAAGGAGATCACTTCCGACAAGATTGCTCATGTTGGGGATATGACTGTTGAGCTCACTGTAGCATACTAGTACAAAACCAAGTGTAGAGTCGGTTCCACGCCACTTCCTTCGGACGGTTTTACCATCCAGCTCAAAGCCACGTTTTTCTTAAACGAGGGCAAAAGCTTTGCCCATTCATTGATTAAGAGAGGAGTTCACAAGAAAGTAAAGGTCTTAAGTATTACAAGTTCTACTCTCGCGGCATCAAATTACTCAAGCTTTTAGCACCCGCTATGACCCAAAGGTTCGTTTCTTTCTTGATTCTCTAAAAAACGACTTGCGTAGGTGTGCTTTTGTTCTTGAAGACTCTATCATTTCTCTCATTCCAAACCTCCCAAATAATGAGCATGGCGAGAGAAGCCATACCCTTGCGGTTTTGACCCGATGATATCATGATCCACCACTCCGGGAAGGATAAATTTGCCCAATTATTGACATGAGAAACCGGAATGTCGAAACCTTCTTTGGCCTTGTCCCAAAGACGCAAAGCCACGGTTTATAATACTAGAGATATTCACAACAAGTTTTAAATTTCTCATATATTTATATGATATATGAGCTAAAAAGTTATGGAAGTACTCAAATATGAAGTTTCCATGCATATAACATTACAATTTTCACTCACAGGGACATGAACCTCACTCAACTGTTATTGGATACAAGTGAATATTAAACCAAAATTAAGCAACATCTCTTTGAAAAAAACATTAATCAAAGCAAAGCGAGCTGTAACTCCTTTTCAACACCTGGCACTTGTCATGAATCACTGTTGCTCAATGTAAGGTGGGAGCACTCCTTGGAGGAAATAGCTCAACATTGTCAGGGCTCGCTCGGGCTGGAAGGATGGAACCATATGGCCAGCTCCCCTCACAGAGAGAAATGTGAATCCACCGGAGTACTGCTGAACATAGCCACCGACCTTCAAGTGCAACCAGGGAAGCCGTCAGCTAGTTTCACGGTGAAGCATCATCTATTTAGATGCATATAAATGTTCGGAAATTAGGAATTTCGTACCTCCTCTTTTGCAGTCCATGGGCGCCATGAAGTGGTGACAGGGAGGCCAAGGTCTTGGATAGTATACCTCGTGCCCGGAAGCGAGCACACATAATCAAAGTCACCACTGCGAAATAATAGGCAGTTAAATTTTTACCGCTATATATACTTTTCAAGTGTGTGAAAATACCGGGTGTGGTGATTCAGTATGTACCTGAATATCCAAACTGGGAGCTTGTGCTCGATTAAAAATTTGATTGTTGGGAGCATGGACATTGGCGAATCGTTCCAGTCCAAGTCTCTGGAGGAAAACAATAAGATGAGTTATATGCTTGTGGATGAAAAGTTCAGGCAAAAACATTAGCACAAATCAAAGATCTTACGCGCAGCCTGCCCACTCAGTTGTTCTAGCGTGGAAGGCGCTCTGCACCGCCGGGTCATTGAGGTAGGCGGTGGTAGGATAGTCGCTACATGGATCATACCCAGGTAACTGCAATTTGATGATCAGAAAACCACAACCGTTATAATATGACAAATTTTATTGGGCAAATAAATATTTAGGCCTTTCGCAGAAACATTTGTTGTCTGTTGGAAGGAAACATATATAGGAGTTGTTGTCTTACGTAGCTGCTGGGGTAGTACGCTCCATTAGACGCGCGGAGACAAACTGGAGCGTATATGTTGTAGGCACTAACATGACCTGAGTGGAACCCATCCAAAGCGCCACGGCATGCTGGCTCCGAGAGTGTACCATTCAGGTTGTCGAAGTCGCAGTTTTTAGTGACATTCTGGTACACCTCGTCGGACATCATTGCATGGGTCCAGAGGAAGTCAAGCCCTCCCTTAATGTTCCTGTTCGCATCAAGGTATGGATTTCCGACCTTCAACACCAAAGAGGCCGATTATTCAGAGTGAAAAAGGAGAAACATGAATGTTTTCGTTCATATACAGCATTTTATTGTGTAAATTTTACATACCAGGACGCCCTGCAGGTTCACGATGGTTCTGTTGTTGTAGGTGTTGTGGAGCAGGATGGTGGCGGCGAGCTCTGGCACATAGTGGCCGGCGAAGCTCTCGCCGGAGATGTAGAATGCGCGGCCCTTGTATTCCGGGAACCTCTCCAGCCATTTGACCAGAAAGACATATGCGTCATCAGCTGTTCTCTCGTCTCCGCTGAGATTGTAGTCCGAAGATGTGTTCGAATAGGAGAATCCCACACCGGCAGGCGACTCCAGGAAGATCACATTAGCGACTACCATTTTCAGAAAAAAAAAAATCAGTGCTCTACCGAGCCGGCTAAGTGATTCCCAAAAGGGAAGGGTTAAGCCTTCGGTTACCGTTGTTCCAGGCGTTCACGTTCCTAGTGAGCGTTTTGTTGTCTTCAGATACGCGGAACGGGCCGAGCTCCTGCATTGCCCCGTAGCCGAGCGATGAGCATCCTGGACCTGTCGACAGACATACATATCCAGCGCATGAACAATTAACAACGAGCAACAAAATTCCCCAACTAAGCAATGCAGAAATCTTCACAAGAGATAGATTACGACTATGAGTTTATAATTCTAACCTCCGTTGAGCCACAGGACGAGTGGCTTTTCTGCAGCACCGGAAGGCGCTTCCACGAGGTAGTAGAAGAGCGCGCGGCCGTTCTCCTCATCCACGGTCACGTACCCACCGTACTGGTCGAAGTCCACTCCTTGTGGCTGCCCCGGCAACGCCGTGATCTTGTCGGCTGCCTTCAGAGAACTCTGGTCAGAGAGAGAGCTCTCTGTACTCAGGCTGGCGGCAACCCTGTCAGCTATGTTACGGACTTTGAATGTATCCGTACTGCTAACGCTGTTCTTGCTAGAAGAAATGAAGGCTTTCAACTGAGCCTCCTGGGATGCATTGGCGTGCATCTGCAGCGCAGCCAGGGAAATGAGAAGCAGAGACAAAAATGAAATGGTCTTCATCTTTGATGAGATGATTGTTGATCTCTGACTGTGAGATGATATATATCATACACATGCAGGGCTTATATAGGCGCAGAAGAAAGGGAACGGAGCAGTTTGCAACAAGGACTTTTGGATTCTTGCATTTGTATATTTCAGGTAAAAACGGTGAATATGCTTATGTTCTTGTTTTCGCGAGGAGGATCACTGCTTATTCGCACCAATGCTTTGATCCGTCAAAGCGGCCATGATTGGTTGAATTGACATGCAGCCGGGTATTGAGAGCGACAGGGGCACTTAAGCCGTTAGTTATCCTTGTAATGTCGAGTTTTAGCCTGTAATTTATCCGCACTAGTCTTGTTTACAACGATGATTTGGAAGTTAACCAATGGCAATTCGTGTATGTATTGTGTTCTCTTTGGCACTAGATCTATGCTTTGGAGAGATGTATGGTATAGCGAGGAAATTTTCATTTCAGATACGAGTGACAAGTGGAAGACTGCGAGAGGGTCATGCAACATACACAAACTTCATGCGGTGATTTTCTTATTATACAATCTTTAGTGTTAAGTAATAATTCTTTTAGGGCTTAGCTGACTCTTGTACCCAGGAAAAATTTCCTGCGAAGCATGCCTCATATTTTTATGCCAGGCTTTATAGCCCATAATAAGTTTTTTAGGACCACATTTAAATACTATTGATTTTTTTTTGCAAATACAACTTCTATTTTTTCTAACAAACATTTCATTTTTTCAGATATACCATGTGAGCTGAAGTTCTAGAGAGATACTTATGTTTGTTGGTTTTTTTGGACCCTATCTGGGATAAGGATAGTTCAAACCAGAATTAGTTGTAACAAGGAAACATAAATTTCTTTAAACTGGTAAATAGCTAATAAAAGTTTTAAACTAATATACAACGACATAATGTAGATATAATAATAGAAGAATATTTCAAGTGGCTTCATTAGGGTGCCTTATTTAGTTATTGACACTAAAAAAAACTTAATGCAAGAAGTGGAAATCCAAATTCACATTCTTTAATAAAAAAAATCAAAGGAAGGTGCAGTCAAAATTAAAGTGGAAACAATGATGAAAATATTAAGCCAAGTATAAAGTAGGAACTTTAAGTTGAAGTTGAGGAAACAGTCAGGAGATGTGTCCATTTGTGAACAATGTAGAGTTCAAATTTTGCATGAAGTTTTAAGCTTTGCCTGCTAAGTTATTTTGCCTATACTATAATAGGACTCCATACGAAGTTTCAGTTTTTTTTACCACATTTCAATATTTTTATTAATTGAGAATGACTTGAAAACACAAGTTTGATTTTTTTTTTCAAATGAAAATTTCATTTTTTACATCTATATCATCGATATGATCAAAACATGTACATATGCCGTCACATATTTTTGATTATCCTCAACCTTATTTGGGATACTTATAGGTTAAATTCAAATTAATTATAACTAACATAAGCACAAGAACTAAACCATGATATTTTCTTTATTTGAATTTAGTACTCTGCAACAAAATGGATGTGTGCATCTATTGATGCAAGGGATTGGGTTATATTCCCCTTTAAAAAAAGGGGAATTCATTAACCTCGCTCAAGGACCAAAATTAAGCAAATAAGCATTTAAAAAGAGAACATTAATCAGCAGATTGCGACTCCTTTTCACATGTTGTTCGAACACGTTTTCACATAGATAGACATATCATAGAGAAAAAAAAATGAAAATATTCGGAGAAGACTATGAAAAAACCTATCTAGATCCTCGAATTGAAAGAGACATTGAGAGGGATGAAGAATCCTAATTCTGCCTATCTGGGATGGAGCTAATTCTATCTAATCTGACTTAGAGTGATCGTTTTTCTCTAAGCTGGTAGCAGCCCATTGAGGAAAGAGCTCAACATTATCAAGGCTCTCTCTGGCTGGAAGGATGGAACCATATGACCAGCTCCTCGCACAGTAAGAAATGTGAATCCACCGGCGTACTGCTGAACATATCCTCCCACCTGCAAGTGCAACGGTGAAGCCATCAGCTAGTTGATGGCTAGTTGTGAAGAATCATGCATCTATGCAGATGAATATCCTAATTGTAAAACTCGGAATTACCTCCTCCTTTGCAGTCCATGGGCGCCATGGAGTCGTGACAGGAAGGGCAAGGTCTAGGACAGCGCGTCTCGTCGCATGAAGGGGGCACACAGAATCAAAATCACCACTGCAAAAATGTCAGTAAGTTGGCAAGTCTGAAAATGTCAGTAAGTTGGCAAGTCTGCAATACTTCTGAAGTGTATGCTAGAGAATATTAAGTCATGATTTCTTACCTGAATATCCAAACGGGAAGCTTGTTGTCGACTAAAAATTTGACGGTGGGGAGCATGGACATTGGCGCATCTTTCCAATGCAAGGTCCTGCGAAGTTATAAGGATTGAACTTGTCGGTGAAAAACAAGTCGATCTGGTTACTAATTACTGATATAAATTGGCATACAAATTATTTCGTGCATGGATCTTACGAGCAGCCTTCCCACTTTGTCGCTCTAGCGTGGAAAGCATTCTGCACTGCCGGATCATTGAGGTAGGCTTCGGTAGGAATATCACTGCATGGATCATACCCAGGAAACTGCGATTTGAAGATAAAAAGGATGCGTTAGCAAATATAAGAACATGGGCTAGTTTGCCCCGAAAAGAATACTTGTTGTTAAGAAGAAAAAAGAAAACAGGAGTGGTTGTCTTACATTGGAACTCGGGTAATACTTTCCATTAGGCCCTTCAAGGCAAACTGGAGCGTAGATGTTGTAGGAATCAATTTCGCCTTTATCGAAGACATCGAAAGCGTCGTTGCATGCCGCCTCTGAAGAGGGTGTCTCCACCGCGCTGTCAAAGTTGCAGTGCTTGGTGACATTAGCATAGACCTCATCCGACATCACCCCATGGGCCCAGAAGAAGTCGATCTTCCCCTTACTATTAATGTTGTCGTCAAGATACGGATTTCCAACCTTCAAGCCAAAACGAGACTCATTTATGTTATCATCATCGCTGCTTTCAACCAGTATTATTTTCTATCACTACACCATGTACATTTGACGTACCAGGACGCCCTTCAGGTTCACAATGGTCCTGTTGTTGTAGGTGTTATGGAGCAGGATTGTGGCTGCGAGCTCCGGCACGTAATGGCCGGCGTAGCTCTCCCCAGAGATGTAGAACGCTCGGTTCTTGAACTCTGGAAACCTCTCCAGCCATTTCACCAGAAAAATATACGCATCATCAGCCGTTCTCTGGTCTCCGCTGAGATCGTAGTCGGCAGACGTGTTGGAGTAGGAGTACCCAACACCGGCGGGTGACTCCAGGAAGATGACGTTAGCCACTGCCATAATGTTTGACAATCAGGGTATTAGAGTTTGAGTTATAACCAGTTGAGATCAATCTATAACCTGCTCATTCAGGGAGGCTAGGCGCCTCAAAGAGGACGGATTAAATTAACGGGTAGAAGCCATATATAGGTTACCGGAGTTCCATGCGTTCAGGTTCCTGATGAGCTTTTTGTTGTCCTGGGACGATACACGGAAGGGGCCGAGTTCTTGCATTGCCCCGTAGCCGAGTGAAGAGCATCCTGGACCTGTGTATTTACATACATATATATCTCAAGAGTGATCAATTAGGAATAATTACATATGCAAGTATCAATATACAAAATATTCTGCAGAAAATTTCACGAGAAATGTCCGACTATTTCTTTTTTGAAACGAGGGCAAAAGTTTTACTCATTTCATTGATTAAGATAGGAGTTTTACAAGAAAGTAAAAGAATTTTTACAAAGGAATGTCCGAGTCCGACTATGAGTTCATAATTCTAGCTAACCTCCGCTGAGCCAGAGGAGGAGTGGCTTTTCGGCAGCACCGGAGGAAGGTGCTTGGACGAAGTAGTAGAAGAGCGCACGGCCGTTGTCCTCGTCGACGGTGACGTAGCCGCCGTACTGGTCGAAGTCGACGCCCTGCGGCTGGCCCGGCAACGCCCGGATCTTATCAGCCGCCTTGTGCGAGACTGTGGATCTGTCCTTGGCAGCATTCAGGCTGCTGGCAACCCTGTCAGCTATGTTACGCGCTTTGAACGCGCCGGAAGAGCTGATCTCGCCATTCCTCCTGGATGAGATGAAGGCTGTCAGCGCATCCTCCTGGGATGCGTGGGTGTGCAGATGCAGCGCAGCCACGCAAACAAGAAGCAGCTGGGACAAGCAGGAAATGTTCTTCATCAATCTTTTGGTGAGGTGATTGTTGATCTATGAGATGTTGAGAGATATCAATGGCATGCAGCCGTGCAGGGGTTTATGTATTATAGGGTCAGGATAATGAGGGGAGTACCATGCAGATTGAGATCGGTGAG
Source organism: Lolium rigidum (assembly GCF_022539505.1). NCBI lineage: Eukaryota > Viridiplantae > Streptophyta > Magnoliopsida > Poales > Poaceae > Lolium > Lolium rigidum. The sequence continues at coordinate 219,002,791 of NC_061512.1, read as the reverse complement.
ATTGATATGGTGTTGTAAATTGTAATACAGAATCTTTAACGGTCTTAATTGGTGCATGTATTAGAGTGCTGACTTCTTGCTGTCGGTGGATTAATTTGCTGAAAAGAAATCTACAGACGGACAGCCGCCTGGGCCCTTAATTTCTGGAACGCATGCAGGACCGACCGTGCGGATTAAGGCACGCATTAATTCTCCTCAAAATCTCTCCTTACCTGTACATATTAACTGTCTCCAACTCTGTCCCTGTTCATTAGTAGGAAGGGAGACGGATTTTCGGCCAGTAATCGAAGATAGAGAAACGCATTAGCTGCTCAATTATTACTCCTTAATTAGGTTTCATATCAGCGTTTTTGTGGGACCAATATGTTGATGTGGAAGCTAATTAAATGTTGAGTATCTTAGACTAGTCATAATGCATAATATCATATAGAAGTATCATGCGTATGATAGTACCTCCTCCATCTCAGTTTACTAGTCTTCTTCGTATCTCTAGGTCTCTAATTTCAGAAACTTAATTCGGCTCCCGGGTGCGCATGATCCCTCTACCATAAAAACATCTTTTCAAGTGTTAAATTTTTTTGACAAAAATATTTACATGTACAATTTCATAATATATACGTGTTCGCTAAGTTTCACGAAAAAAATGACATTTTGTAGTCTATGTGAAAAAGAGAAATTTTATCTTGTGACAAGTCTTTGTTTTAGCACTGAATTTTGTTTTTTTACACACGTCACGCAACAATTCAATTTTTCATGAAACGACTTTGTGAGCTTCTATCACATGAAGATGTACGTGCGAAATTTTTGTTTCAATTTTTTTGATATTTCAAAATATGTCTAACATGCATTTTGAAATAAAGGAAGCATACGCTCCCATGTGCCAAAATATCACTCCCCTCTAATTTCACCTATATAATTTAAACTATATAATGCAAAATTTATATTATTAGAAAATAGAATATCTAAACTTTTTAATGATATAATTTTTGTAACATGTAAATAATGCTAACTTGATCATATTTGCGGCCTAGGATTACACGTACGCCTAATAAACTGTGAGAGAGAGAGTCCTACATGTTACTATGTCTACAATAAATGGTATCATATACTAGTATCATAGTATTCTTATATTAATTTATTTTGTAGAATCTCAATGCAAATCTATGTACAATATGTATTTGATATTAAGTTTGTAGTAATATGTGTTATGATACGGTATCTATCTATGATACTCCTACAATCCTCTCTCTCATCTTTAATTGCACTACCACATCAGTTTTTTGCATGAGGTGCATGATACTGCCTATAATACTCATATTGTGAGTAGTCTTAGCTAGTATATCATGCATATTAGTCCTATAAAAATACTGATGTGACAGCTAATTAAGGAGTAGGGAGGAGATTAGAGTAACATAGGTGGATACTTATCATAGCGCATATTACGAGAAAAATTTAATGCCCAACATATCTTGTACACAAATTTACATTAAAAAACAATAAATATATCAATGCCTATGATACTACTCAATAATGCTCCCTTTATTTTAAAATACAACTTAGACATATTTTGAAATGTCAAAAAAACTGAAACTAAAAATTTGCACGTACATGTTCACGTGCTACGTGTCAATAAACACGTTTCATGAAAAATTGACCTGTCGTGTGATGTGTGTAAAAAGATAAATTTTGGTGCTAAAATTAAAGCTTTTGCCAAGACAAGTTTTCTCTTTTTTAAATAGACAACAACTTTTTTTTGTGAAACTTGACAAATGCACATATATTATGGAGGTGTACATGTAGAAATTTTTGTCAAAATTTTTTGATACTTCGAAAAATGATTTTATGGTGGAGGGAGCATATGCACCTAGGAACCGAATTGAATTTGTGCCACTATAGAGATAGTATCATACAAAAGTATTATATGCATGATACTATTACATGATACTTACCACTATGACCAGTCTTAGCCCCCTCATCTACACATGTATGCAATTATTGTTATATTACTGTAAGAAAAGCAGGCACTAAAGAGAGTTAATTCTCCGGCGTTATATTACCAAAAAATCTGAAAAAGCTCTCCAGTCCTATAATTCCATCCGAAAATCGAAAATAGGGAGTAGCAAAGTTGTTGATCGATCCATCGCGCCGTATACCGAAAAGAAATAAAGAAGAGGGCAAACAGACTTACTCCTCAGTCAGGATTATAAGATCCTAAAAATAATTATAGCTAAAATCAAAGACTTGATAACTCAACTCATTAGTTATGCACCTATAATTTCATTTGCACGTGAAAAGAGATAGAAAGGACAACAAGCATTAATATATGTGCATTCGGCTTCTTTCCAATCTGATCGTCCCGATGTTTAGAGTTAGACATATATTAGATAGTATTTGGATATCGCAGGATGTGTATATAATTTGTAGTTGCCTTCTGACTTATATAGAAGAGCCTTCTTAGTCTTCAAATTTTGTACCTTATATATACTCGTCTGAGAGATTTACTATTTGATACAACATCTACCTCATTACGCCAATCTCTCTCCTCTCTAACGTTCTATAGGCCAACGTGTGCTAATGAGAAATCCATGTAGTGTTGATTTCTGAGATCCTTCCGCACTCTTAACAACACATCAGCATGATTACGCGGTTGATTGGTTTGAACTTCAGTTTGGCATAAGATCATGCACATTAATTAATTTGGCACTGTGTTGGATTACATGAATTAATTTATATTTTTACGAGATGAGAGTTTTTAAAGTAAATATCTGGTGCACTGATGGCGTGTACTCGGCGTATGCGAACACGCTGTTGGGGAACCCCAAGAGAAAGGTATGATGAGCATATCAGCAAGTTTTCCCTTAGTAAGAAACAAATGTTTAATTGACCAAGAGGGAGAAAGGCATGACTTCTAAAGGTGTTGCTGGCTAACTAGTGGCAGAACGCACTACCGGCATCGACAACAACATGGAACCTGCACACAATACAATCAAAGTATTTTTCCCCAAGTTACAGTGAGGTTGTCCGGTTTGCTGAACAAAAAGTATTAGACGTATCGAATGGAAGGAGATATTTGTAGATTACAGTTGAATTTATCAGTAAAGAAAATATGGCCGGGGTCCACAGTTCACTAGAGGTGTCTCTCCATAAAGAAATAGCATGTTGGGTGAATAAATTACAGCCAGTCAATTAAGCAATATCGACCATACATGACAAGATGATTACTATGAGATTTGTTATTGGGCATTACAACATAATACACAGCACCATAATCCAACTACGTTTATGACTAATAATTCAACTTCAGGTTATCACCCGAACCACTTTCGCATTAAGTTGCAAGCAATGTGACTATCACATTAAACAATGTGTGTAAAGTAAACAATATAATTACCCTTCCATAAAACATTGTTATTTTCTCCCTAGTAGCAACAACACATCTACAACCTTAGAAGTTATAAAGTCACTCTCCCAGGAAACAAGAGGCATGAACCTACTATCGAGCATAAATACCGCCTCTTGGAGTCACAAGTGTCTTGGGCAGAGTTTCTACTAGCAACGGAGAGCATGCAAGATCAAAAATAACATATGATGAATACATAATCAATCTTAACATAGTATTCAACATTCATCGGATCCTAGCAAACCAAACATATAGGATTACATAAAGATGATCTTGATCATGTAGGTCAGCTCAAAATATCGATACATGAAGCACAAGGTGGAGAAGGCAACCATCTAGCTACTGCTATGGACCCATAGTCCAGGGATGAACTACTCGCGCATCACTTCGGAGGCGGGCATGGCGATGTAGATGCCTCCGGCGATGGTTTCCCCCTCTGGCAGGGTGCCGGGAAGAGTTTCGTAACCCCCCCCCGAGATGGGTTCGGCGATGGCGGCCGCGACAGAATTTTTCGTGGATGGAGGCGCGGGTATGTAGGGTTTTCCCGAGAAGATGTATAAATAGGCGGATGATTGAGGTCGGTTGGGCGCTCAGTGGGCTCAGACCTACCCTAGGCGCGGGCTGTGTCCAGGCCGCGCCTAGGGTCGGTCTGGCCGACCTGTTGCGCCTCTTCGTCCCCTCTCTGGACTTCGTCTTCGTTTCGGTAAATTATTGACTTCGGCTTTTGTTTCGTCCAATTCCGAGAATATTTCCTGTAAAACTTTTCTAAAATACAAAACAACAGAAAACAAGAAACTGGCACTATAGCATCTTGTTAATAGGTTAGTGTCGGAAATCATGTAAAAGTGCAATGAAGTGTAAGCAAAACATATATGAATTGGTGTAAAATAAGCATGAAGCATCAAAAATTATAGATACGTTTGAGACGTATCAGCATCCCCAAGCTTAACTCCTGCTCGTCCTCGAGTAGGTAAGTGAGAAGAAAAACATAATTTTTGAGGTGACATGAAGCCAGCACAATCTTGATCAAACATGTAAAATATTGTGTGCTGAGATCTAAGTACTTTAACATAGACATGATAGATATAATTCAATTGAACTTAGGAACTATGTTATAACATGAAGAGTAACTCAAACAAACATCATGAATAATAGTGCATTGAAAGCAACTGTGTGTTTATGATCATAGAGTAAACATAACAAAGTGGTACTCAACATGTCCTTTATGCAATAGCAAAACATAAATGCAAGGACACATTCAAAGTTTAAGAGGTGACTAGATACAAGCAATTTGAAAACGAGCAATTAATAGCACAATCATGAATAAATCAATAATAATTTTGGGACTATGCACATTGCACTAAGAATGACAATTATGCTCTCTTAATTGGTGCATAAGGTAGAAGATGAAGACTCAACATGAAAGTAAAAGAAAGGCCCTTCGCAGATGAAAGCAGGGATTACCCATGTGCTAGAGCTTTTTATTTTGAAAGCAATAGGACTATTGAAAATATTTATTTTGAGAGGTGCTACTTATGTCAAAGGTAGTGATAAATAGTACTCCCTCCGTTTCATTTTATAGTGCCTATAGTTTTTTGGCACGTAAATTAGCGCAAGAGTATTCTTTACATAAGACCCCTGGCTTAAAGATTTAAGATCGTAGTAATTTGAGGAAAATCGATAACTTCCTAAATTAACATAACAAATCCCACAAATCTCTCTGGTTGACTCTCCATATATGTGCAGCCAGGTTCTACTATTAAGAAAAAAATGCTTCCTAAATCTAAGGAATCGTTAGGGTTATGCATTAGGAATCTCAATTAATTGTTTCTCTTTTGTATGGATTTTTTTTCATGCATGTCGTGTGGAAGCTGACCAGTAGACAGGGTAATTGAAAAAAAAGCCAAGCTACAACCTTATATTCTAAAACAAATGCTAAAAATCTATAGGCATTATAAAAAGGAACGGAGGGAGTATGACTTATGCATAATTACTTCCTATAATTTTGCTTGCCTCATGCATAATATACTAATAGTGCTCACACCTTGTCCTAATTAGTTTGGACTTCCATGGATTTTCATCTCATACATATGTTTTAACCAAGTATCACAAAGGGTTACCTCCTTGTCTCCTGTACAAAGGTCCTAGGAGATAAATCTTATTTGATTTCTCAATTTTGATGAATCTCAACTTTTTGGACATCCATACTGGGAAAATAAGGACAACAGATATTTTGACTTTTGCCCAGCTGAAACTTCTACCATGTGAACATGGCTTTAGTTGGCGCCCAATGTTCCTCTCTAACAATATGCATACTCCGATCTTTGCAACTCATGGTAAATCTCCCTTAATTACTTCAAACAAGATGAGCATGCATAGTATTTCACATGATATTCAATAAAGGCATATTGATGGTGTTCCCCATGACAAAGATGGTTATCACACAACAAGCAACTTAATAAGAAATAAAAATGCATAGAGCATAATATTTACCGCAATATTTTTTAGACTACTTTCCCATGAGCTATAATTACACAAAAACAGGTGATTATTTTTGAAAGTTTAAAGGTAACACACAAGCAATTTACTTTGGAGTGGCGGTGAAATACCACATATAGGTAGATATGGTGGACACAATTGGCAACTTTGGTTTTTGGTGGTTGGATGCACGAGTAGAGCTCATATTCAAGCACAAGTGAAAGCTAGCAAAAAATTGGGAGCGACCAACTAAGAGAGCAATAATAGTCATAATCATGCATAGCGACAAAACTTTATCAATCAAAGCATAAAGTGATATTACAAGTCAAAAACTAAATGATCATAGAGGCTTTAGTTGACTGGTTATAGTCATAACATGGTGTAAGCGTGCGCCAAGTCAACCCAATAAAGCATCAAAGGAGAATACCATAATATTATGCTTTTATGATGGAAACAACACATGATTTTTTAAATGACACATTATGCACTCTCACCCATTTAAAACAAGTCATGATACAACAATAAATACTAAGCATATGACAAGAATAACATCCAACATGACATGCCAAAGTCTATGCCACAGTCTAGACAAGCTTCCTTTTGCATCACTATAGTCATGATATATTTTACTCGTATCCAACACCAATCAATTTATTTGAAATAACTATCAGAGATGAAATATAATATGGATCAGAGAGCTAATCATACATAAATAAAGAATACTAACATGCTCTGAACATAATTCAAGTGAAAAAACAAGAGTTAAAAGTAGTACCAGAAAACTAGAACACTCGCTGAACAATAACAGCGAAAACTAGAGCTTTCTATGCAATTAAAAAGGAGCGGGTCTGTCTCCAAAACAAATGTGCCGGGATCGAACATATGCTACAACAAACAAAACAAAACTAAAAACAAAAATAAAGACGCTTCAAGAACAACGCATAGCTTATGAAGCAATAAAAATATAGCGTATAGAGAGATGACATGTTGCTTTGTTGATGAAGAGGTGATGCCTTGGGCATCCCCAAGCTTTGACGCTTGTACCTCTTGAATATGTCTTTGGGGTGCAGGGGAATCCCCAAGCTTGATCTTTTGTTCATTCTCCATCTCATCACATCAGTCTTCTCTCCCTACACTTAAAAACTTCCTTCATAAAAAAATTTCTCACAATTCTTCATTAGCAGCATTAGTACAATCAAAATAAACAAATCCACTTGTGTTCATTACTAATATATATAAAAAAACTATTAAACCATAAGCTACTTTAGCAACCTTTCAAATAGTTCTCAGATCAAAATAACTCAAAAAGAAAGAGATTTAAGAGGCAAATGCAAATAGTGCAGAAATCTGTTAAAACAAAACAGCACGTAAAGATCGAAATTTCCGAAAATGCTCTATTCCTTATCTCGAAAAGTGGTCCACTAACAAAAGTTAGATAATAACCTGGTACATATGCATAAACAATGACAGCTCAAAATTCCACTCAGGATATTTATAAGAATTTTTATGGTAACAATACATAATATGTTTCTCGACAACAACTTCTCCAAACATTACTTTCTTCCTATTGGAGGCTATTCTTGGCAAAAACATGAAATAAAAATGATAAGAAGAGGTCATTACAGTATTAATAACTTCCAAAACTCAACAAAAATAAAAATTACAGGAAAATAAACATGGGTTGTCTCCCATAAGCGCTTTTCTTTAAAGCCTTTCAGCTAGGCGCAGTAAAAATGCGAGCATCGAGTATTATAAAGTGAAGAAACATTAAGATCAATGCAAGAAATATTTTCAACAAGGATTTGTATTGTATCAATATGAGTTTTAGAAGACCCTTTCCCTGCACTTTTGGGTTCACTACTTTCATCAAATGGATTTTCGTGAACAATCCAATCAAAATTATTTTTCCAAGCTTCATGCATTGCTACTAATTTATAAAGTATTGGTATATTACCGTCTTCACTATTTTTAGTTTGTTCAACTGTACCAATGATATCTACACATAAGCCTAGCTTATCAAACCGATCAAAAACTTTCCTAGCTTCTATAACCACATCTTCAAATTCTCGGAGCAAAGTTTCTAAGATAAAATCTTTCTTTTCATCATCTTCATTTTCATGGAGTTAAGAAATATTAGCTGCATAAATGGATTAAGGCTAACAAATCTAACCGCCAACAATTGAACTAAACAAGCTGCAAAGTAGTTTCATAATCAGGAGCTAGTTCTACCAGGGATTTATCCTCAATATCTTTATGCTTACTAACATGATTGAAGAATTTTTCAATATTATCTTTCCCAATTATAGAACCACTACCTACATATAGGTCCTTCAGATCGTACTTAAACATAATGAACTAGAAACAAAATAACAACTATATAGAAATTAATTTTTTGTGTTTTTGATATAAAGATAACTATGAAAGTAGTTTTTTGTGTTTTTGATAAATAAAGCAAACAAAAAAATTAAACTAAGAAAACTATAACAAAGTAAAGAGATTGGAGATGAGAGACTCCCTTGCAGTAAATCCGCTTTTCTCCCGGTAACGACGCCGTAAAACAAACTTGATGGCGTGTACTCTGCGTATGAGGACACGCTGTTGGAGAACCCCAAGAGGACGGTATGATGAGCACAACAACAAGTTTTTCCTCAGTAAGAAACCTAGGTTTAATCGACCATTAGGAGAAATGCGTGACTTCTGAAGGTGTTGATGGCTGACTAGTGGCAGGGCACACTACCAAGCACAAGCAACAACGCGGAACATGCACACAACACAACCAAAGTACTTTGCCCCAACTTACAAGTGAGGTTGTCAATCTCACCGGTTTACCGAACACAAAGGATTAGACGTATCGAATGGAAGGAGATGTTTGCGTAAAGTAAACAGTAACATGATTGTAGTTGAATTTATCAAGTAAAGGAAATAGGACCAGGGTCCACAGCTCACTAGAGGTGTCTCTCCATAAAGAAATAGCATGTTGGGTGAACAAATTGCAGCTCGCAATTGACAAAATATCGGCCATACATGACAAGATGATTACTATGAGATTTGGTATTGGGAATTACAACATAATACATAGACCGTAATCCAATTATGCGTCTATGACTAATAATCCTTTAGGTTATCATCCGAACCCTTTCGCATTAAGTTGCATGCAAGAGACTATCGCATTAAGCAATGTGTGTAAAGTAAATAATAGAATTACCCTTGGATAAAACATTGTTGTTTTCTTCCTATTAGCAACAACACATCTACAACCTTAGAAGTTATAAAGTCACTCTCCGAGGAAACTAGATGCATGAATCTACTATCGAGCATAAATACCTCCTCTTGGATTCACAAGTGTCCACTTGACCAGAGTTTCTACCAGCAACTGAGAGCATGCAAGATCACAAATAACATATGACATGAATATATAATCAATCTTAACATAGTATTCAACATTCGTCGGATCCTAGCAAACCAAACATATGGGATTGCATAAATATGATCTTGATCATGTAGGGAAGCTCACAAGATCGATACATGAAGCACAAGGTGGAGAAGACAACCATCGAGCTACTGCTATGGATCCATAGTTTAGGAATGAACTACTCACGCATCACTTCGGAGGCGAGCATGGCGATGTAGATGCCACCGGCGATGATTTCCCCCTCCGGCAGGGCGTCAGGAAGAGCTCGTAACCCCCGAGATGGGTTCGGCTATGGCGGCCGCGACGAAACTTTTCATGGATGGAGGCTCAGGTATCCAGGGTTTTCCCTGGTGGGCCCAGACTTACCCTAGGCGTGGGCCAGGTCTAGGCCGCGCCTAGGGGTGGTTTGGCCGAATTGCTGCGCCTCTTCGTCCCGCTCCGTACGTAGTCTTCGTATTGGTAAAATATTAACTTCGGCTTTTATTTCGTCCAATTCCAAAAATATTTTCTGTACAATTTTTATGAAATACAAAAACAACAGAAAAGAGGGAACTGGTACTGTGGTATCTTGTTAATAGGTTAGTGCCGGAAATCATATACAAGTGCAACGAAGTGTAATCAAAACATATATGAATTGATGTAAAACATACATGTAGCATAAACAATTATAGATACGTTTGAGACGTATCATACACCATCAACTTATCGCAGTCGATTGGTTTTAACTTTCTTCCTGCTCTAAAAGGAGGAGGCAGTAGCGGCAGGGTTGCTTAGAAATATCAGGAACATTCTGAGCAAATAGCAAAGCAGTTTTAGTGCATGACCTTTCTTGTAAAAATAATATGAACGATCTTGTTTTATTTTTGTTTCTCTATAACCAATATATCTCTTTTTTCCTTGCAAAAAAAATATATTTGCTTGTTATGTTGAAAATCATATGTTTACGAGGAACTGCATAAGACTCTTAATAAAACTAGCACAGGGGCCCTCGCAAATGCCAGGGCATCATCTTTGGTATTTTAAAATTGTTTAGCATTTACGTCTTTGGTTCGTGAAAAGTACACGATCTTTATCGTATGCATATATTCCTTAATAATTAACTTTGAAAATTTTGTACATGAGTTCATTTCCAAGAAATAAAAATTAATTATTATGAAACAATTTTTATGGCAAGTATTTAATATTTTGCCATAAAGGATAATCTATATATATTTTGTGAGATGACTGGAAATATTTTCCTAGTGTATATTGATAGGGCAATGAATATATAAAATGTAAATCTTCTTGTAAAAGGAACAAAAAAAGTTGGTGTTGCTATAGTATATAGAAATGTTTGAATCGCTTAATCGCTTCTTCGAGATTTTTTTTAATTGCTGACTCGCTGACGTTTATTCATTTACAACGTTGCAATAATATATAGAAATGTGTTGCTAATATATTATTCACATCATCACGAGACATTACTTTGTGGCATGTAGACTTAAATCCGCAAATTTCATGGGTCCATCCAGCTAGAGTCGTTCAATCTGGGCCGTCCTAAAAACATGAATATGAGCTAAACTAAAATTGCGGGAATTCACTTGTTCGTATGTACCATTTTCCTTCTATTTTTTTTCCTTTCCAAGGTCATCTTGGGAGATGAAATATTCTTTAGTGGGAGGCCACGCTCCTGTCAACAGCGAGGCGCCTGGAGTGATTTCGTCAATCTCAAGAGCCGCCGGATTAATTCTTCGAAGCTGTCTCTTGAAGGTGCTCGTAGGGTAAAGTGTGTATGCATTCATAGACGTAAGTGTGTGCGCATATATGTGAGCATCTTTGATTGTACTGTGTTTCAAAAAAAAAGTTTTATTTGTTTGAAACTTGTTGGGATTGGTTAGCTAGATTACATACATGTTATGTATTTTTTTGGATGCAAGCAACCAGGTGCACGGACCCTACTTTTAAAAGAAAACATAATGAGATTGGCTACAACACTCGTTGGTCTTTTTCTATACAACACGTAAATGGATATTTGACACGGGCTATCATATCTTGTATGTTCATAAAATATACGGTGGTTCAGTTACGTAATTTTTCTAAATCTTGACAATTCGAATTACCCTAATAGCTAAATAATTCTAATGACGTGGATTATCGTGGTGGCTCTTTGAGACATCAATATATTTCTTATATAATACAATATATAATAGATAATAGATAGATAAACTGTACAACCTAGTGATTTGTTGACCACTCACATCACCTAGGTAAAATAATACTAGCTAATAATATTTTGTAATCTACAACTCCCGTACACATATACTGGATATATAAAAATAGTTAGATTTGGTATAATTCAATATTATTATTTTTTAAAACACATAATAGGAGTTCAATCCAAGGAAGAAATCAAAATCGCATTGCTCAAAATACGAAGTGGCTTCCATGATTATATATTTTCTAAGTTTCTTTTTGTTTTCGGACTTTTTTTCATGTGTCCACGGCGCGGAGCTAATCCCATACAGGGAAAAGTTTGTCCACCGCATGGAGATCCCAATTTTAATTAGGGAAGAGTGTTGGAGTTGTGTACGTTACCTTCTAAGAGCAGTTATGATAATTTGGATTCAGAACGTGTTATGTCTTTTTGATTGAACTCGTTGGATGTGCATGTACGTAATTCTTTGGATGACTAACGTGGCAGATTTGGTATGTCCAAAACATGTTGAGTTTATGCGTGTTACGTAAAACTTTAAATCCTAGCCGTAAAATTTAGATCGAACACTTAATATAATTTAGATGATGTGGATTAATCTCGTGGCTCTATTAAACACCCGCATTTTGCTTTTAATAGATAATAATAGATAGATATAAAAGCTTTACTGCAACCAATAAATACTAGGATTAAACCATACTAGAATTTTTTGTTTTAATTTAATACTATGTAATAAGAGGGTTGTGTGTGTATGTATTGATTCAGTGGACAGGGTTGTATTCCCCCTTTAGAAAAAAGGGGCATAAAACCACGCTAAACTCTACAGGTCCAAGTGGATACAAGACAGTAATTAAGGAAAAAAAACATTCAAAAGGAAAACATTCAACAGCTGACTGCGACTCCTTTTCACGTGTTGTTTGAACCCATTTTCATTTATAAAAGCATATCATATAAAAATAAAAATAAAAATATTTGGAGACTATGAAAACACCTATCTAGATCCTGGAATTGAAAGAGACATTGAGAGGGATGAAGAATTCTAATTCTTGCTATTTGCTATCGATCTAATTATATCGAGTCTGACTCTTAGTGATCATTTCCCTAAGGTGGTGCCACCCCATTCAGGAAAGAGCTCAACACTATCAAGGCTCTCTCAGGCTGGAAGGATGGAACCATATGGCCAGCTCCGCGCACAGTAAGAAATGTGAATCCACCGGCGTACTCCTGAACATATCCTCCCACCTGCAAGTGAAACGGTGACGCCATCAGCTAGTTGTGAAGAATCATGTAAGTAGCTGAATATTCTAATTCTAGAACTTGGACTTACCTCCTCCTTTGCTGTCCATGGGCGCCATGGAGTCATGACAGGGAGGGCAAGGTCTAGGACAGTGTGTTTTGTCGCCGGAAGCGGGCACACGGAATCGAAATCGCCACTACAAAAATATCGGTAAGTTAAATTTTTTTTTTTGCGAAAAGGTAAGTTAATTTGTTACCAAAGTCTGCAATACTTCTAAAGTGCTTTTTTCTTGAGAATATTCAGTCAAGGTTTTGTACCTGAATATCCAAACGGGAAGCTTGCTCTCGATTAAAAACTTGATGGTTGGGAGCATGGACATCGGGGCATCTTTCCAGTTCAAGTTCCTGCGAAGTGACAAGATGTTTGTACATGCGCGCGCGTTAAAGACAAGACGAATTGGTAACTAACTACTGATATACATATGCGTCAAAATTATTTCTTTCATGGATCTTACGAGCAGCCTTGCCACTTTGTCTGTCTAGCGTGGAAAGCGTTCTGCACTGCCGGATCATTGAGGTAGGCGTTGGTAGGAAACTCACTGCATGGATCATACCCAGGAAGCTGCAATTAGAAGATAAACAATGAGGTTAGCATAACGTCGAGTAATTTCCCTAGAAAAGAATTGTCTTTTGTTCAGAAAGAAAACCAAACAGGAGTTGCTAGCGGTCTTACATTGGCACTTGGGTAATACTTTCCACTAGGCCCTTCAAGGCAAACCGGAGCGTATATGTTGTAGGCATCGATGTCGCCTTCATGGAACACATCCAATGCACCGTTGCATGCCGCCTCTAAAGAGGGTGTCTCCACCGCGCTGTCGAAGTTGCAGTGCTTGGTGACGTTACTGTAGACCTCGTCGGACATCACACCATGGGTCCAGAAGAAGTCTACTCTGCCCTTAATATTTATGTTGTCGTCAAGATACGGATTTCCAACCTTCATCAAGCCAAAAGACTCATTATTATATTATTATCGCTGTTTTTGTCAACCATATTTTCTGTCACTACAATAACATGTAAATTTGACTACGTACCAGGACGCCCTTGAGATTGACGATGGTTCTGTTGTTGTAGGTGTTGTGGAGCAGGATGGTGGCGGCGAGCTCTGGCACGTAGTGGCCGGCGAAGCTCTCCCCGGAGATGTAGAATGCGCGGTCCTTGTATTCGGGGAACCTCTCCAGCCAATTCAACAGAAAAATATACGCATCGTCAGCCGTTCTCTGGTCTCCGCTGAGCTCGTAGTCGGAGGACGTGTTGGAGTAGGAGTACCCAACACCGGCGGGCGACTCCAGGAAGAGGACGTTAGCCACTGCCATAAGTTTTCACAAGCAAGCTATATATGAGAGTTTAGTCTTATAACCAGCTGTGATCAATCTAACATGGTAAAGATGGAGGAATAATTAGCGGGTAGAGAAGCGATAGGTTACCGGTGTTCCATGCGTTCAGGTTCTTGGTGAGCGTTTTGTTGTCCTGTGATACGCGGAACGGGCCGAGTTCTTGCATTGCTCCGTAGCCGAGTGAGGAGCATCCTGGACCTGTGGATTTACATACACATCTCGAGCGTGATCAATTAAGAAGTACTCCGTAGATATATGCAAGTATCAATACAGTTAATCCTGCAGACAAGAAATGTTCGACTGTGAGTTAATCCTGCAGTTAAAATCAAACCTCCGTTGAGCCACAGGACGAGGGGCTTTTCGGCAGCACCGGAAGGTGCTTCGACGAAGTAGTAGAAGAGCGCGCGGCCGTTCTTCTGGTCGACGGTCACGTAGCCGCCGTACTGGTCGAAGTCGACGCCCTGCGGCTGGCCCGGCAACGCCCGGATCTTGTCGGCCGCCTTGTGCGAGACTGCAGAGCTATTCTTTGCAGCCAGGCTGTTGGTGACCCTGTCACCTATGTTACGCGCTTTGAAAGTGCCGGAACTGATCTCGCCCTTCTTCCTGGACGAGATGAAGGCCCTCAGCGCATCCTCCTTCTGGGATGCATCGGCGTGGAGCTGCAGTGCAGCCAGGCAAAAGAGAAGCAGGGAGAAGAACGAAATGTTCTTCATCTTTTATGAGGTGATGGTGATTGTCGATCTATGAGATGAGAGATATCGATGGCATGCAGCCACCGAGGGGTTTATATAGGCTCGGGAGGAAAGGAATAGAACGGACGAACCCTGACTAGATGGGAAATCGGTGAGATTATTTGGTGTTGTTACAAGGTTGTTAGCTAATACAGAATGCCAACAGTCTTGTTACATCTGTTATAGCAAGTTGATCCGTACGTGAGCTGTATAGATTGGGAGTAACAAGACTTATCTTTCTACACAACTGTGCGCGCGCTTGTATGTGGACGTTCTCGTTTTCGCTAAAATCTTGCGAAGATTACCATTTCTTTCCACCGGTGTTATGCTTCGCGAGAGAATACGGTCAAGATTAAAGATTTGTTGAACTGACAGCTAGGGGATTATATGCGAGTACAAAATGGAAGTCTAGTTGAGGTCAGACCTCAGACTTATGTAGTGATGTTCTTTTTGTTCATTGATAATTGGGCAAGACTAGCGAGTGCGCAGTTAACCCACCCGGGTTCAAATCCCACTAGTAGAAAACCTCTCATCCATCTAAGCCTTTCGTACCGGTTCCCTTACGAACCGGTACGAAAGGCGTTATTAATACCGGTTCCAGGGGTGGGACATTTATACCGGTTCGTTATGGATCTTTAATACCGGTTCGTAACACGAACCGGTATTAAAGGGTTTCTGCTCAGTTTCTGTGCGGTGGTGGGGCCATAGGCTGCACCTTTAGTACCGGTTCGTTTAAGGAACCGGTACTAAAGGGTCCATGCCCTATATCAGCGCGCGGCAGCGCCCGAGCTCCCTGCATATCTCATTTCCTTCTCATCTCTCACATTTCCAAAAATTTTGCACCTCTCACACTCCAATAATTTTCATTTTTCTCCACCATTTTAACAAGATTAACGACATACATCTATCCAGGGTTAGCAATATCATCCTTCCTTCCGGCGTTTCTAATTTAGCTCAGTTCTTTGGTAGTTTTAACTCGTACTATTTTTGTAGTGCAAGCAAGGTGTTCGATGAAATGCCTAAGTTAGTGATTTTATTTTTTTATATGCAATTTGAGCTGAAATTATGGTATGTTTTGTAGGTTTTAATTAGTATCATCCCCGTACTTACCGCTGTCGATCGCCAGCTTCGTCCCCTAGCCGGCACGGTACCACCTCGGTGAGCCCCTCTTCTTTTTAATAAAAAACAATTATTTTTATGTGATGAACTTGAATATTAATTAAGTTGGTCACTCATATATCCATGATGTTGTGTATTTAATGATTTTTGATATACATATAAAATGCAGATGAGTCGACAATGGATGTACGGTGACCGGTGCCATCCCGAGTTCATTAATGGCATGCATTATTTTCTCAACGTGGCTGAGGCAAACAGGCGGTCGAATGGTTTCATGTATTGTCCATGTAGTTCCTGTAAGAATATGAAGGATTACTCTACCTCGAAGACCCTTCACGTCCACCTGCCGGAGAACGGTTTCATGCCCAGCTATAATTGTTGGACCAAGCACGGAGAAAAAGGGGTTATATTGGAAGACAACGAAGAAGAAGAGGATAGTGACAACTATCCCTTATTCACTGAAGACGGTGGTAGTAGAATGGGGGAAGACGAAGCTGAAGAAGAGCACATTTTCGATGAGCCGATTTTTGATGACCCGGATGACGATTTGGGTCGGGCCATTCTTGATGCGAAGATGAACTGCGGAAATGAAAAGGAGAGGTTGAAGTTGGAGAAAATGTTAGAGGATCACAACAAACTGTTGTACCCAAATTGCGAAAATGGTCGAAAAAGTTGGGTACCACGCTGGAATTGCTGCGATGGAAGGCGAGAGAATGGTACTTCCGACAAGGGATTTGAAAAGTTGCTGAAAATAATAAAGAAGATGCTTCCAGTGGGAGAACGTGTTGCCCTCTAGCACGTACGAAGCAAAGAAGGTTGTCTGCCCTCTAGGATTAGAGGTGCGGAAGATACATGCATGCATCAATGACCGCATCCTCTACCGCGGGGAGTACGAGAATTTGAATGCATGCCCGGTATGTAGTGCATTGAGGTATAAGATCGTGCGAGATGACCTCGGCGATGTTGAGGGCGAGTACACCCCCGAGAAGAGGGTTCCTCGCGAAGGTGATGTGGTATGCTCCTATAATACCACGGCTGAAACGTTTGTTCCGGAACAAAGAGCATGCCAAGTTGTTGCGATGGCACAAAGAGGACCGTAAGAAAGATGTGATGCTGAGACACCCCGCCGACGGGTCGCAAGTGGAAAAAATCGACAGAGAGTTCAAGTCATTTTCAGATGACGCAAGGAACTTAAGATTTGGTCTAAGTACGGATGGCTTTAATCCTTTCGGGAGCAGAGCTCCAGCCATAGCACTCCGGCCGTTGACTCTATGTATCTATAACCTTCCTCCTTGGTTGTGCATGAAGCGGAAGTTCATTATGATGCCGGTGCTCATCCAGTGGCCCGAAGCAACCCGGCAACGACATTGATGTGTACCCGAGGCCATTGGTTGAAGAACTTTTAGAGTTGTGGCGTGACGAAGGTGTACCGTGTGGGATGACCACGAACAAAAGGAATTTAACCTACGAGCGTTGTTATTTGTAACCATCAATGATTGGCCTGCTCTTGGTAACATTTCAGTGGCAGTCAAACAAGGGATACAATGCATGCACACACCGTTTAGGTGAGACTGATAGTAATTATTTGGGAAACAAGAATGTGTACCTGGGGCATCGTCGATTTCTTCCAAAACAACATCACGTAAGAAAGAGAGGAAAGCATTTCGGAGGTGAGGCAGATAACCGAACGAAGCCTACCCGCCCCACTCGGGGAAGTTATATATGATATGGTCAAGGATTTAAAAGTGATCTTTGGAAAGGGTCCCAGCGGACAATCTGTTCCGCATGATGTTGACTGGACACGTACCCATGTGGAAGAAGAAGTCGATATTTTGGGAGCTACCCTACTGGAAATTCTTAGAGGTTCACTCTGCAATCGACGTGATGCACGTGACGAAAAATCTTTGCGTGAACCTGCTGTTATCACCAGATTTTAGCCAAATCAGGAGAAGGGCCGTAAGTAAAGATGGGCTTAAAGGTTACACGCGTGGAGCATCTTTGAAGCGGCCTTGCGCGAAGAGTTTGGGCTAGATTGCCCGTGTATCTGTAATATAGTAGATCGCATCTTAGTTTGGAATTAACAGATAGAGTTTTAGCCCGTGCACGGTTAGGTGCACGCCTCAATTAGAAAGTCCCCTGGACTATAAATATGTATCTAGGGTTTATGGAATAAACAACAACCAACGTTCAACACAAACAAATCTCGGCGCATTGCCAACTCCTTCGTCTCGAGGGTTTCTCCGGTAAGCACCATGCTGCCTAGATCGCATCTTGCGATCTAGGCAGCACTAAGCCTGCCCACGTTGTTCATGCGTTGCTCGTCGTCGAAGCCTTTTGATGGCGAGCAACGTAGTTATCTTAGATGTGTTAGGGTTAGCATTGTTCTTCGTATCATATGCTGTCGTAGTGCGACCCTTATGCATCTAGCCGCCCTTACACCTATCTCGGGTGTAGGGGCGGCACCCCGCTTGATCATAGTTTAGTAGATCTGATCCGTTACGGTTGCTCCTTGTTCCGCAAGGATTAGTTTAATATCCGCATTAGTTAGGCCCTACAAAGGGTTGGAGGATCCAGCGGCGTGTAGGGTGAAGTTTGCTAGCCCTAGAAAGGATGTTCCGGGGATCAACCTCGTGTTGGTTTTTAGGCCCTGTCTAGGATCGGCTTACGGTCACCGTGCGCGAGCGCGAGGCCCAATCGTGAGTAGGATGATCCGATTATGCGGTGAAAACCCTAAATCGTCGTAGATCTCATTAGCTTTATCTTGATCAAGCAGGACCACCATATATTCGGACACCTTGTACGAATCATGGGTGGATCGGCTCTTTGAGCCGATTCACGGAGATAACCTGAGAGCCGATCGAGGCTCGTATTTAATGTTTACGTGTATGCCATGCGAGAAACTAAGCGAGGCATCATCCAACACCTTCCCGACTGGGTATAGGTCGGGTGGCACGCCCTTGCGATAGCATCGGACGTGTGACCGGGAGGCTTTGCGGGCCGTCGCTCGAGGGCCCGGGGCCAGCCGCAGCCCTAGTTGTTCCCGGCTCTCTCGTGTTGCCCGTTGCTGCCCGCCGATGGGTTTCGACGTCAACACATTCTGGCACGCCCGGTGGGACATCTTCTGCAACATCCACGTCAAAACCGACATCCGAGATGGCAGAGGAACAGATCAGATGCGAGGATCTCCCTGCGGAGCACGAGAAGAAATACGGTGAGCTGAAGGCCATCTTTGAAGCCAAACTCATCGGCTCCTTTGAGAAGACCCGTTCGCACGGTATCAAGCTCAATGGAAACACACGTCCATTGCCTGGCGTCGACATGGTGGATCTCAGCCACTCCACATGCGAGCCAGAGTTCTCCTTTGGTGTCAACATGGCAGGGCTTGCAAGCCGCCATGGCAAAGATGAAGCAGAAAGCAGCCACTCCCGTGGCAAGGATAAAGAGGAGGCCGATCCACGTGACCGGCCCCAAGATGATGACAGACGGTACCTGACAGAGGAGGAAGTGAAAAGCGTGCGGTATCAACGTCCACTCTCCGTGCATCTCCTCAACAAATATGAGCAACAGTACGACCGACGTCGGCGCTACGACGTAGATGGTGAGAGATATCGTCGGTCTGATGCAGAGGACAGAAGGTATCGTCGGCATGACGGAGTCAACGACGGGTACAATCGTCACGCTAGAGGGAGGTCAAGGGAGCAAGACGACATGGATAGACATTGGGACTGTCCTTTCTTCAAACATTGCTGGGACTCAGGGATGAGCCGATTGCCAACAATCGAGAACTGCCCAGAATGCAGACAGCAAAGGAGGAGGACAAATGAAGTTTCAGTGTTCGAGCGTCTAGGGCCTCTCCCACCTCAGAATAAACGAGCTGAGTCATCTCAAGAAGAAGACTTCGAGGAGTCCGATGGAGAAGAAGATAGGTATCACCGACCAAGGTGGTGCCCTGATGGACTCAGCCATTCTCAGAAGCGTAGAGTGCAGCGGCTACGAAACCTGGAGGAAGCCGAGGCACAGTACCTGTACACGTTGAGGAAGGCACGGCCCGATCTGGCCGTGAAAATGCAGCAAACATTGGAGACAAAGGCGCGCCCTACCAAGAAAGTGTGGCGCCCTAAACAGACGAAAGCCGATGCAGAGGCATCGGCTGATACAAACATGGTGTCCATAATCCGGACAGAGTAGCAATGTCCAAGACAATGGACGTACGTGGCGAGGCCGATCCCTGCGATCGGCCCCAAAAAATGGAAAATAAAGATCTTATCTCAAGCATGTCACGTCGCTACAGCGGAAATCCGAGAAGTTGCAAACCATCTTCAAGCATTGCAATGGAAAAGGAGGCCGATTCTAGCAATCGGCCAAAAAATTATCCTCGACATACGTTTTGCCTGTGTTCAGCATTGATCCAACAGAGGATGCCTGAAGAGCCGACACCGTCAATTACTTGACAGAATCGGCTCGGGGGGCACTTAGAGGGACAAGACACGAGGATACGAAGTTTGAAGCAATTCAAGATATATTCTCTGATGAAGTATGGGGCCCGTTATATGAGTAAATCGGCCGTGAAAAATTTAAAATTTTTAAACACAGCCGATGCGCAGACATCGACTTAAGGATAAAAAGCCGATGCATGGTCATCGACTCAAGAGGCTCAGCAGTTCCAGCAGAAGCGTCAGTTTTGGTGACCAGAATTGCCGTTTTCTCATTGAAGACGCTAATGTTTGTCCGCAATATCAGCTGGAACAAGTCTGAGGGATCACAACCCTGACCAACAACAAGAGCAGCATGGACGTGTAGATCAGGTTAAGGGTGAGCCCACGAAGGGAGCATATCTCTTCTAGGACTATGAGAATAGCCGATGACGAAGCAATCGGCTGTGGCGTTTCTGCCTGGGGGCTTGGCCAAGGTGGCGACTTGATAGCTGTCACTTTCAGAGGTTGTTACGTCCAAAGTGTTGGAGGGCATCAGAAATTCAAAACATCCTCACCGGAAGTTGCATCAGCCTGCCAAAGATGATGAGCCGATCTGATCAGCAAGGCGCAAGAATTGAACTGAAGAAGCTCGGGGGGCAGCTCACCCTGAAGGTTCTCTGCTCTTGGGGGCCGATTCTGTTGGGATCGGCTGGCCCTGCTCTACAAGTTGGAAACCAAGGATGGCTGAGTTGGTCGGCTCACTGCTGTCCTCACTCTGACTGAGGCTCGGGGGGCAGTTTGCCCTGAAGGGTCCTTTACTATAAGGAGCCGATCTTGCTGAAATCGGTTGTTGCTGCATCTCAATTTGATTTTGAGAAATGGTTGCTGTAAGAAAACAGAGCAGGATTATAAACATCACTGCAGACTGTCACAAGGGAATTTGTGGGCAAGTGATGCCTGTTCTGCAGAAGTGGCAGCTTCGACGCTTGAATTGATCCGGCAACAGTCCTAGGGCTCTCCTGAAGGCAAAGAGGATCTGGAAGAGAATGATGCGGCAGAAGAATGTCTGAAATTTAACATTAATGAGGAGGCTGGACATTATTTCAGGAGTTTTGCCGCTAAGTTTAACATGCCATTCGGTTGGATCTGCATTTACAAGATCTAGGGCTTGCACGATTTTGGCTTGGCCCTGTTTGACCGGGAGTTTGGGGGTCCGGATGGATCTATCTCGAAATTTATCGTGAGAGACCGATGCGTTGCCATCGGCTCATTGAACATCGATTAAGCTAACAATCGGCAAAGCCAGGATGAGGAGAAATCGGCTAAATTAGCATACAAGGAATCGGCAAGATCAAATTAAGGGAAATTCTTCATTGATAGCCAGATTTCTTACACAAAGAGCCAAAATTGCTCTCAAAAGGGGTTGCTAGGGGATACATTGCCCCATCTACTACTACTGATCCTATTCTAGGGATCCTATCTACGGGCCATTGCTGCCCTTGTCGTCGCCGTCATCGCCGCTGTCGGCGCTGCTCCCTGCCGGCTCGTCGTCGCTGCTCCAGCGGCCGCCGGCAGGGCCTTCGTTGTCCTCATCCTCCTCGTCAGCGTCGTCGTCGCTGTCGAAGTCGCTGAGGTTCCCCGGCCAGGGGCAAAAGCGCTTGGCCGGGGGCTCGTCGGAGGAGCTGTCCTCCTCCTCTTCCTCCTCCTCCTCGGAGGAGGAGGTGAAGTCTGCCCAGGAGAAGCGATCGTCATCGCTCTCCTCCTCCGATTCCCCGTCAGCGAGGAAGCGGAGGTCACTCTCCCCATCAGTTAAGGATTTGTCATCCTCGGACCAGATGGAGGAGTCGTGGTCTTCTTTGTCCCACGCCGTTGGGGCAAGGATGTCATACGCCGCTCGCGTACCCCACTCGGGTGTCGACTCTCGGATGGGAGAGGACACGTAGGAGAGACCCGATGAAGAGGAGGGGGAAGAAGAAGAAGAAGACATGGTGGCAGAGGAGGGCTTTTTGGAGTGCTAATGCGAAGGGGGTGAAGAGGAGAACTGTTCGATGCGGTTAAATAAAAGGAGATGGAGTAAAGATTTAATACTCGAACAGTTTCCGAGGAGGTGGTGCCAAAACTGTCAAATCGTGCGAGAGAAGTTGAGGAAGCAAGTCATCATGATGAAAGACTCTGCGACGGTTCCGCTTCCGCCACGACATGACCCTTCGAAGAAAAAACAGAGTGGTTTTGAAATTATCATTACCAAAACCAGGGGGGCATGTGTTATCACCAGATTTTGGCCAAATCAGGAGAAGGGCCGTAAGTAAAGATGGGCTTAAAGGTTACACGCGTGGAGCATCTTTGAAGCAGCCTTGCGCGAAGAGTTTGGGCTAGATTGCCCGTGTATCTGTAATATAGTAGATCGCATCTTAGTTTGGAATTAACAGATAGAGTTTAGCCCGTGCACGGTTAGGTGCACGCCTCAATTAGAAAGTCCCCTGGACTATAAATATGTATCTAGGGTTTATGGAATAAACAACAACCAACGTTCAACACAAACAAATCTCGGCGCATCGCCAACTCCTTCGTCTCGAGGGTTTCTCCGGTAAGCACCATGCTGCCTAGATCGCATCTTGCGATCTAGGCAGCACAAGCCTGCCCACGTTGTTCATGCGTTGCTCGTGTTGAAGCCTTTTTGATGGCGAGCAACGTAGCTATCTTAGATGTGTTAGGGTTAGCATTGTTCTTCGTATCATATGCTGTCGTAGTGCGACCCTTATGCATCTAGCCGCCCTTACACCTATCTCGGTGTAGGGGCGGCACCCCGCTTGATCATAGTTTAGTAGATCTGATCCGTTACGGTTGCTCCTTGTTCTGCAAGGATTAGTTTAATATCCGCATTAGTTAGGCCCTACAAAGGGTTGGAGGATCCAGCGGCGTGTAGGGTGAAGTTTGCTAGCCCTAGAAAGGATGTTCCGGGGATCAACCTCGTGTTGGTTTTTAGGCCCTGTCTAGGATCGGCTTACGGTCACCGTGCGCGAGCGCGAGGCCCAATTATGCGGTGAAAACCCTAAATCATCGTAGATCTCATTAGCTTTATCTTGATCAAGCAGGACCACCATATATTCGGACACCTTGTACGAATCATGGTTGGATCGGCTCTTTGAGCCGATTCACAGGATAACCTGAGAGCCGATCGAGGCTCGTATTTAATGTTTACGTGTATGCCATGCAGGGAAACTAAGCGAGGCATCATCCAACACCTTCCTGACCAGGTATAGGTCAGGTGGCACGCCCTTGCGATAGCATCGGACGTGTGACCAGGAGGCTTTGCGGGCCGTCGCTCTGAGGGACTGGGGCCAGCCGCAGCCCTAGTTGTTCCCGGCTCTACTTTGTTGCCCGTTGCTGCCCGCCAGTGGGTTTCTGACGTCAACACCTGCTAAACTTCTTGGGCGTGTATGGGAAGACAAAAGATACACCGGATGCACGGCAGGACCAGCAAAGTATCCACGAAAGAAACAACCTGAATCCAGAGAAGTATCAAGGTCCTGCCGGCCTACGCTCTTACCAAAGAGGAGAAGGAGATCTTTTTTGAAGTCCCGAGTAGCATCAAGGTCCCGTCCGGCTTCTCGTCGAATATAAAGGGAATAATAAACATGTCGGAGAAAAAGTTTCAAAACCTAAAGTCTCATGACTCGCCACGTGATTATGACACAATTACTTCCGGTTGCATTGAGGGGCTTCGCCGGAAAATGTTCGAGTACCCATTGTGAAGCTATGTGCGTTCCTCAATGCAATTTCTCGGAAGGTGATCAATCCACTTACTCTACAAAATTTACGAAGGATGTGGTCCAATGTCTAGTCAGCTTCGAGTTGGTGTTCCCACCATCCTTCTTCAATATTATGACACATCTCCTAGTTCACCTGGTCAAAGAGATTGGCGTTCTCGGTCCTGTATTTCTACACAACATGTTCCCCTTTGAGAGATTAATGGGAGTCTTAAAGAAGTACGTTCATAACCGTGCTAGGCCAGAAGGAAGCATCTCCAAGGGCTATGGAACAGAGGAGGCCATTGAGTTTTGTGTTGACTTTATTCCTGACCTTAAGCCGATCGGTGTTCCTGAATCGCGCTATGAGGGGAGACTGCGTGGAAAAGGCACGCTAGGAAAGAAATCATCAACGTGTATGGACGGACATTCTTTCACTCAAGCACACTACACAGTTCTACATAATTCCATCTTGGTGGCTCCGTACAAAGAGGAACACAAGGATATCTTACGCTCTAAATACCGGAGCAACGTGAAGATTGGATTGATGGAGAACACATGAAGACTTTCGGCGGTTGGTTGCAAACACGTCTCATGAATGTCACCGATGACGAGCAGCTTGTACTTGTTGGCCAAGCAACCATCTTCTACTATATCGACTTTTCAAGGGTACGAGATTAATGGGAACACATTTTACACTTTCGCCCAAGACAAAAAGAGCACCAACCAAAACAGTGGTGTCCGCTTTGATGTAGAAGATGGCAATGGGAACAAGGTCACATATTATGGGTACATAGAGGAGATATGGGAACTTGACTATGGACCTAATTTCAAGGTCCCTTTGTTCCGGTGCAAATGGTTCAACCTGAAAGACGGGGTACAGGTAGACCCGCAGATACGGAATGACTACGGTGGATTTCAAGAATCTAGGGTACGACACCGAACCATTCGTCCTAGCCGGTGAAGTGGCTCAGGTTTTTTATGTGAAGGATATGTCTAGCAAACCGAAAAAAGAAAAGAAAGGCAAGAGGACACATCATACGATGAGCCAAAGCGGCACATAGTTCTTTCAGGAAAAAGAAACATCGTGGGAGTAGAGGACAAGACAGACATGTCAGAATATTATAATAAGTTTGACGATATTCCACCCTTCAAGGTAAAAATTGACCCAAGCATCATCTTAAACAATGAAGATTGTCCATGGTTGCGTCGCAGTAAGAAGAAAGGGAAACAGACGAAGAAAACTCAGAAGACTAGCTAGCTACATATAGGGATCATAACTTGTGTATCTCAATATGGAAATCACTTTTTTGTAATGATGTTACTGTATGTAAGATATTAACAATGGAGATGGTTGGCTTGTTTTACTAGTTAAGTAGCTTTCACGGGCTTGCAGGAAATTTTTCTGAGGCGGAACTTCCGAATATGCCATATATAGGGCATGTGCACCAAGGGCATATTCGAGAAGTTCCGCCACGAGAGATTTCCCAACCCTTTCCCCAACATTGTTTGAGAAGATGGAGTCTTTCACGGGCTTGCAGGGAAATTTTTCCGAGGCGGAACTTCCGAAGATGCCATAGGGCGTGTGCACCAAGGGCATCTTCGACAAGTTCCGCCACGGGAGATTTCCCAACCCTTTCGTCCATCCATGGTGATGAAACTCTCCATCCATGCTGGCTTGTTGAGCTGCTTGCCATGGCGTATCGATGCTCCTTTTATAGGCACGGCGCCGCTTCTACATTGTCTTCTTCCTCCGACAGGGCGTCGTGCGCTACATGCTTTATCTCATCGAGCAGGGCGTCCTTATCCTGCCGACGGCTTTAGTACCGGTTGCACCCACCAGCCGGTACTAAATGTTACCCACGCGTCCTTATCCCACCGACAGTTTTGTTACATGACAGAAAAACCACCTTTAGTACCGGTTGCACCCACCAGCCGGTACTAAATGTTACCCACGCGTCCTTATCCCACCGACAGTTTTGTTACATGACAGAAAAACCACCTTTAGTACCGGTTGCACCCACCAGCCGGTACTAAATGTTACCCACGCGTCCTTATCCCACCGACAGTTTTGTTACATGACAGAAAACCCACCTTTAGTACCGGTTGCACCCACTACAGCCCGACTTGGGAAAGCTTCTTCATCAATCGGCGTGAGAGGGCGCTTGCCAGGCACGAGGAGGGCGGCCCGCCTCCTTCGAACTTCAACGCGGCCGGCCGTCGGCTGTGGTGGCGCGGCCGGACTCTCCAGGGCGTCATGGCCTACCGTGGCCCCCGCCTGCGCTACCCTCAGTCCCAGCCCACGCGTGCTCTCCCGCCGAGGTTCGACTACCGCGACCCCGATGCCAGCGACGATGATGACGGCGACTACGACGACTACGAGTGGCGAGTACTATAGGGCTAGGCACGAGTATGACCGAATGACTCCAACGGTCAAATCTGGCCATGTATCTTAATTTTCAGTTGAGCTATGTAATTTTAATTCGAGTTCAATCGTAATAAAATTTTATTCCCGCCCTTTCTTTCTCGCCTTTTTTCTCCCACGCGCGGCGTCGTGGCGGGAAAGTTTCCCGCGTGACGTCGTACGTGGCGGGAAAGTTTCCCGCGCGGACGGCGTCGTGGCGGGAGTAAAGAAAAGAAATAGAAAATATATAGAAAATAAATAGAAAAAGAATTAGAAAAGATATAGAAAAGAAATAGAAAAGAAATATAAAAAGGATATAGAAAAGAAATAGAAAAGAAAACAAACGGAAATAGAAAAAGAAATAGAAAACAAATAGAAAATAAAAAAGAAACAAAAAAGAAACAGAAAAGAAAAGAAAAAGAAACAGAAAAGAAAAAGAAACAGAAAAGAAAGAACAAACAGAAAAGAAAAAAGAAATAGAAAAGAAACAGCAAAAGAAAAGAAAACAGTAAAAGAAAAAAGAAAACAAAAAAAAACCCTTTTGTACCGGTTGGTACCACCAACCGGTACCAAAGGTCTTTCGTACCGGTTGGTGGTACCAACCGGTACCAAAGGGGTTCCCCTCTGTTTCACTTAGCCAGAATTCCCCAAATCGCACGCATTTCTTCAGACGCATACGCGCGCGTCGTCCGTCGCCGTCGCGCACCACGCTGTCGCCGCCGTCCGTCGTGACCGCCAAGCCGCACCACGCCGTCGCCGCGTCCCCTGCACTCCGTTACCATCACCGGCCGCTCCTCCTCCGCCGGCAACCAGAGAGGTACGTCTCCCGCCTCCTTCGACATCGCCTCCCTTGTCCCCTCCTCCGGCAGCGCCTCCCGCCGCAGCGGCTGCCGCCGCCTCGCCTCCCTGGGCTTCAACCGCCGCCTACGCCACGCAGCAACGGAGGACGCGCGCGTCTGCGGGTAGTGGCGCGTGCCGGCGCCCTCTCAACCGCGGCCGCCCACCACGTATTCGACGAAATGCGGCCGTGGTGGAGGACCGCTGCGGCACCACCAAGGGGGTCGGCTCCGGCGAGGAGCAAGTAGCGGACGGCCTCCCAGCCAGCGAGGTAGGGGAAGAAGCAGGTGAGGAAGGCGACGAGGCCGTCGAGGGAGCGCCGCGCAATATCCCGCAGCTCGGCTTCGTTGACGACCCCTGCGGCCAGCACCTCATCCCTGCCAACGGGCCGAGTTACGCCGGTGAGGTGCGTGTTGGCGATGATGTTGGAACGGGCGTCCAGCAGGCCAAGGCAGATCCCTTCGCCGAGGAAGCGCTCTAGAATCATGACGCCGCAGCCGCACTTCTCGGTGAGCCGTGAGAGGGCGTCCTCGTAGTGTTGCTGGATCTTCTCGAGGGCGTCATGTGGTGCCCGCTGCGGCACCACCAAGGTTGATGCTGCTGCGTGCCGGGGAGTCGTCGTGGCGATGTTGAGTTTTTCATCGCCGGCGACCCGCACGTCTTGAACCGCTGGATGTTGTGTTATTGTCGCCGGCTGTTCTATTGCTCGATTGAAAAAACCAAATAGTGCATCGATCGGTTCACGGGATTCAGCGAAAAATAGTGAAATAATCCATCAATGTGTTGAAGATCGAACGGGAGCATGCTACCGCATGCCAATTGATGCATATATATTGATTATTTTCAGCATGTATGCATCGTTCATGGTCAATTTCCTTGTCCTTCCGCGTGAATGCATGCCCATTGATGACTTTTTCCCGCGGGTGAAACCATGATTTCAACAATCTTCTCGATCGACAAAACTTCGTAGTCTTTTGCCCAATTGCTCGTTGATGGAGAGCAAAGTGCTAATAATGTGTTGTAGTATCAAGAGAAGAGACACAAAGAAGTAACTAAATCCATCAACCTTTTGTGCTCGAAAAAATAGAAACGAATCCATTGAGAGAAGAGCGAGAGGAGGAGGGGGAACACCGTGTCCGTGGCCGTGGCGGTCCGTTAGGGTTTTTTTGCTTTCTTCATTTCAATTGTTATCCATCTAGCAATCTGTTATATGATCATGACATGATGAATGAAATACAATTGCTTTCTTAATTTTGTAGTGACATTGAGGTATGGAGGACGGCACCTTCGTCCGAGATGAGGAGGGGGAAGAAGCGGTGCAGAAATTGATCTATGAGAGTGCCCGTGGTCCGGAACCCGACGATGGAGATGACAACGAGTTCCAAGACTTTCCGAATGATTTCGGCGAGGGACTTGAGTCTGAACAAGTTAGAAAAGACAACGAAGTGTCCATCACAAACTCCGGCGAGGTGTATATCTATGTATCAATTAGTCTATGTTCATCCCTAGATGCATTCATTTATTTGTATTGCACTTATTAACGAATAATTTTTTTCTTTTAGCCTTCTGGATCATCGAGCAAGTCTGTTAGAAGAAAACGAGGCCCGACGCGGGTGCTAAAGTGCGAGGGCAGGTTGTTCTTTATGATAAATGGCAGGTATACTGCTGAAACCCATTCTCTTCGCTCTGTTCTGCAGATTCAGTATCTAAGCCTGAAGTGGTTACTCGTGTACCGGTAGAGCACCACCGGTCGGACCGGTCACTACTTAGGTGGTTGTGCTTCACCAGTGGCACAGGTAGACTCTTGCTGGTTTAACGCGTAAACCATGTCAAACTAAGACCGATCAATATCCGAACGGAACGGATTCGAACTTCTCCTAGAAAAGTTTCCGGTGCTAAATTCTAGCCCTCACGGCATTCAAGGCTAATGGTGAACCAGAGCATCCCAAAGAGTTTTGCCGCAAATTTACAAGTCAAGCCGGAGTTCTTGTTAGGGATCATGTACCGATCAGCATTCAAGAGTGGCATAAGCCGAAGACGCGGAGAGTGGTGCTAGTTATGTCAACGAGACGATGAAAACATTTCTTTGGGACACGCTACTGACAAAGTTCAGCCTACCGGAAGACATGACGGAAGGCCAGAAGAAAAAAGTCAAGGAATGGACATTGAAGAAGATGGCCATACAATTCCAGACCTGGAAGAAAAATCTATGGGACAAATATAAGAATGAAGATCCAATATTCGATGATAATCTAGTGAAGATAAAAGCTCACTGGCCCGCATTTAAGGAGTATAAGCAATTGTCTACTTTTCTGTCCCGATCGAAGAAAAATACCGAAAATGCTTCAAAGAAGAAACTTCCGCATCATTTGGGGTCAGGTGGCTACAAGAGTGCCATTCCGAAGTGGACAACGTTTGAGAATAAACTGATGAATGATGGAATCACTCCACAGACATGGGACTGGCCCGAACGGTCCAAGTTCTGGTTGTTCGCTCATGGGGCAGGGTTGGACCCAAAGACAGGGCTGATCGTTGCGAAGGGAAAATGGAAGGAAAAAATTGAGTCAATTGTACCGAAGCTTGTAGATGCAATTAATAAGGTCAGAAAGGGAGAGTACATTCCCGATCGAGAGAATGACGAGCTGACACTCACTCTGGGGAACCCTGAACACGTTGGACGGGTACGAGCTCGCCCAGAGTCTCACCATGAAGGAAGCGTGGCCGGACAGCGCCGACACTTATAGAAGCCGTTCGCGAAAGAAGAAGAAGGACGCCGACATTGTAACGAAATTGTTAACTAGGGTGGAGGCTCTTGAGAGAAATCGAGGGCACCCGATCGGCCCGCTGTTTCTACAGGATCCACATGGCGATGCTGCCCCATCTCAGCGAAGAAGCTAGGTGTCGGTTCCTCGCATCTTGACGGGTGTGGAGGAAGCTACCCCGTGGATTATGTCACGGAGAAGACAGATTGCGAGCTACATATGTTATTCAGGACCGCGTCCGTTAAGGTGGCGGTCGGCTATGTGTACCCAAGTGAAGATGGAGCAATGCACCATCATATGCCCATTCCACCTGGCTCGTGTTCGTGTCGGGGTGGATGAAGTGGTTTCGGGTTTTGAAACGGTGGAGCTTGATATTCCTAGAGGTGAAGATGAGAGGACACCGGCCGATGTCAAGCACGGTTTCGCCCTATGGCCGAAGAAGTACGTCGTCCTTTTGCAAAGGCCACCGACTCCTACACATGAGCAAGCAAATGCCATCGACTCCTCCCGGTGGCAGTCCTGGTGAGCAGCCAAGTCCACACCTACCCGAGAGGGACCCCGCGCGTGAGTCCACCATCTCGAGATCCTCCGCGTAAGACGGCGTCCGTTAAGCGGAACGGTACGCCGCCTAGGAAGAAAGCTAGAAAGGAGAAACAACCGCCGCCTACCGAGAAGTTACCTTGGGAAAAAACTCCGGAGGGAAAACGCGGAGGCCGTTCGGGCCGAGGTGAAGAAATTTTTTTGCACCGAAAGTGCCGGAGATACCTTTCGAGAAGACA
>NC_061512.1:218942614-218971784 GCF_022539505.1 Lolium rigidum | reverse complement strand
AAGGTAATATTAAATATCAATTTCCTCTCAAGGAAGGTATGGAACACTTCCCTAGAAAGAGAATGAAGTTACCTTATGATTCTATTATTAGAACAAATTATGATGTTGATGCTTCATCTCTTGATGTTACTTGAGTTACACTTTCTGCGCCTAGCTGAAAGGCGTTAAAGAAAAGCGCTTATGGGAGACAACCCATGTTTTTACTCCAGTATTTTTGTTTTATATTTGTGTCTTGGGAGTTGTTTACTACTGTAGCAACCTCTCCTTATCTTAGTTTTATGTTTTGTTGTGCCAAGTAAAGTCTTTGATAGAAAAGTAAGTACTAGATTTGGATTACTCGCGCAGTTCCGCATTTGTTTGTCTGTCACGAATCTGGGTCTATCTCCCTGTAGGTAGCTCAGAAAATTACGCCAATTTACGAGCATGATCCTCAGATATGTACGCAACTTTCATTCAATTTGAGCATTTTCGTTTGAGCAAGTCTGGTGGCCTAATAAAATCCATCTTTACGGACTGTTCTGTTTTGACAGATTCTGTCTTTTATTTCGCATTGCCTCTTTTGCTATGTTGGATGAATTTCTTTGATCCATTAATGTCCACTAGCTTTATGCAATGTCCAGAAGTGTTAAGAATGATTGTGTCACCTCTGAACATGTGAATTTTTATTATGCACTAACCCTCTAATGAGTTGTTTCGAGTTTGGTGTGGAGGAAGTTTTCAAGGATCAAGAGAGGAGTATGATGCAATATGATCAAGGAGAGTGAAAGCTCTAAGCTTGGGGATGCCCCGGTGGTTCACCCCTGCATATTCTAAGAAGACTCAAGCTGTCTAAGCTTGGGGATGCCCAAGGCATCCCCTTCTTCATCGACAACATTATCAGGTTCCTCCCCCGAAACTATATTTTTATTCCGTCACATCTTATGCACTTTGCTTGGAGCGTCGGTTTGTTTTTGTTTTTTGTTTTGTTTGAATAAAATGGATCCTAGCATTCACTTTATGGGAGAGAGACACGCTCCGCTGTAGCATATGGACAAATATGTCCTTAGGCTCTACTCATAGTATTCATGGCGAAGTTTCATCTTCGTTAAATTGTTATATGGTTGGAATTGGAAAATGATACATGTAGTAACTCTAAAATGTCTTGGATAATTTGATACTTGGCAATTGTTGTGCTCATGTTTAAGCTCTTGCATCATATACTTTGCACCCATTAATGAAGAAATACTTAGAGCTTGCTAATTTGGTTTGCATATTTGGTTTCTCTAGAGTCTAGATAACATCTAGTATTGAGTTTTGAACAACAAGGAAGACGGTATGGAGTCTTATAATGTTTACCATATGTCTTTTATGTGAGTTTTGCTGTACCATTCATCCTTGTGTTTGTTTCAAATAACCTTGCTAGCCTAAACCTTGTATCGAGAGGGAATACTTCTCATGCATCCCAAATATTTGAGCCAACCACTATGCCATTTGTGTCCACCATACCTACCTACTACATGGTATTTATCCGCCATTCCAAAGTAAATTGCTTGAGTGCTACCTTTAAAATTCCATCATTCACCTTTGCAATATATAGCTCATGGGACAAATAGCTTAAAAACTATTGTGGTATTGAATATGTACTTATGCACTTTATCTCTTATTAAGTTGCTTGTTGAGCGATAACCATGTTTCCGGGGACGCCATCAACTATTCTTTGTTGGATATCATGTGAGTTGCTATGCATGTCCGTCTTGTCTCGAAGCAAGAGAGATCTACCACCTTCATGGTTGGAGCATGCATATTGTTAGAGAAGAACTTTGGGCCGCTAACTAAAGCCATGATTCATGGTGGAAGTTTCAGTTTGGACATATATCCTCAATCTCATATGAGAATAATAATTGTTGCCACATGCTTATGCATTAAAGAGGAGTCCATTATCTCGTTGTCCATGTTGTCCCTGTATGGATGTCTAAGTTGAGAATAATCAAAAGCGAGAAATCCAAAATGCGAGCTTTCTCCTTAGACCTTTGTACAGGCGGCATGGAGGTACCCCATTGTGACACTTGGTCAAAACATGTGCATTGCAAAGATCCGGTAGTCCAAGTTAATTAGGACAAGGTGCGGGCACTATTAGTATACTATGCATGAGACTTGCAACTTGTAAGATATAATTTACATAACTCATATGCTTTATTACTACCGTTGACAAAATTGTTTCATGTTTTCAAAATAAAAGCTCTAGCACAAATATAGCAATCGATGCTTTCCTCTTTGAAGGACCATTCTCTTTACTTTTATGTTGAGTCAGTTCACCTATTTCTCTCCACCTCAAGAAGCAAACACTTGTGTGAACTGTGCATTGATTCCTACATACTTGCATATTGTACTTGTTATATTACTCTATGTTGACAATTATCCATGAGATATACATGTTACAAGTTGAAAGCAACCGCTGAAACTTAATCTTCCTTTGTGTTGCTTCAATACCTTTACTTTGATTTATTGCTTTATGAGTTAACTCTTATGCAAGACTTATTAATACTTGTCTTGAAGTACTATTCATGAAAAGTCTTTGCTATATGATTCACCTGTTTACTCATGTCATCACCATTGTTTTGATCGCTGCATTCACTACATATGTTTACAAATAGTATGATCAAGGTTATGATGGCATATCACTTCAGTAAATTATCTTTGTTATCGTTTTACCCGCTCGGACGAGCGTAACTAAGCTTGGGGATGCTTGATACGCCTCCGACGTATCGATAATTTCTTATGTTCTATGCCATATTATTGATGATACCTACATGATTTATGCACACTTTATGTCATATTCGTGCATTTTCTCGGAACTAACCTATTAACAAGATGCCGAAGTGCCGCTCTCGTTTTCTGCTGTTTTTGGTTTCGTAAATCCTAGTAACGAAATATTCTCGGAATTGGACGAAACGAAGACCCGTGGGCCTATTTTTCCACGTGAGCTTCCGTAAGACCGAAGAACACACGGAGTGGGGCCACGAGGTGGCGACACCACAAGGCGGCGCGGCCCAGGGGGCCCGCGCCGCCCTATGGTGTGGCCCCCTCGTCCGGCCCCCGACTCGCCCTTCCGCCTACTTAAAGCCTCCGTCGCGAAACCCCCGATGCGAAAAACCACGATACGGAAAACCTTATCGAGACGCCGCCGCCGATCCCATCTCGGGGATTCTGAGATCTCCTCCGCACCCTGCCGAGAGGGGATTCATCTCCCTGAGGACTCTACACCGCCATGGTCGCCTCCGGAGTGATGAGTGAGTAGTTCACCCCCGGACTATGGGTCCATAGCAGTAGCTAGATGGTTGTCTTCTCCTCATTGTGCTTCATTGTTGGATCTTGTGAGCTGCCTAACATGATCAAGATCATCTATCTCGTAATACTCTATGTTGTGTTTGTCGGGATCCGATGGATAGAGAATACCATGTCATGTTAATTATCAAGTTATTACACATGTGTTGTTTATGATCTTGCATGCTCTCCGTTTCTAGTAGAGGCTCTGGCCAAGTTTTTACTTTTAACTCCAAGAGGGAGTATTTATGCCTCGATAGTGGGTTCATGCCCGCATTGACACTGGGACAAAGGATGTAAAGTTCTAAGGTTGTGTTGTGCCGTTGCCACTAGGGATAAAACATTGGCGCTATGTCCGAGGATGTAGTTGTTGATTACATTACGCACCATACTTAATGCAATTGTCTCGTTGCTTTGGCAACTTAATACCGGAGGGGGTTCGGATGATAACCTCGAAGGTGGACTTTTTAGGCATAGATGCAGTTGGATGGCGGTCTATGTACTTTGTCGTAATGCCCAATTAAATCTCACTATATTTATCATGTCATGTATGTGCATTGTTATGCCCTCTCTATTTGTCAATTGGCCGACTGTAATTTGTTCACCCAACATGCTTTTATCTTATGGGAGAGACACCTCTAGTGAACTGTGGACCCCGGTCCATTCTTTAATACTGAAATACAAATCTGCTGCAATACTTGTTTTTACTATTTTCTCTGCAAACAATCATCTTCCACACAATACGGTTAATCCTTTGTTACAGCAAGCCGGTGAGATTGATGATACGTCTCCAACGTATCGATAATTTCTTGTGTTCCATGCCACATTATTGATGTTATCTACATGTTTTATGCACACTTTATGTCATATTCGTGCATTTTCTGGAACTAACCTATTAACAAGATGCCGAAGTGCCAGCTCCCGTTTTCTCGCTGTTTTTGGTTTCAGAAATCCTAGTAACGAAATATTCTCGAATCGGACGAAATCAACGCCAAAGTTCCTATTTTCATCGGAAGCATCCGTAACACCCGGGAAGGACCGCAGGGGGCCACAGGGCCACCAAACCCTAGGCCGGCGCGGCCAGAGGGGGCCGCGCCGCCCTATGGTGTGGCCCCCCGTCGCCCCTCCCGCGCCGCCTCTTCGCCTATATAAAGCCCCCGGATCGAAAACCCGATACCAATTGACGAAACCCACGTAAACCTGCCGTAGCCGCCGCCATCGCGAAGCCAAGATCCGGGGGACAGGATCTCCGTTCCGGCACCCCGCCGGAGCGGGGAAGTGCCCCCGAAGGCTTCTCCATCGACACCGCTGCCATCTCCACCGCCATCTTCATCACCGCTGCCGCTCCCATGAGGAGGGAGTAGTTCTCCATCGAGGCTCTGGGGCTGTACCGGTAGCTATGTGGTTCATCTCTCTCCTATGTAGTTCAATACAATAATCTCATGAGCTGCCTTACATGATTGAGATTCATATGATGATGCTTGTAATCTAGATGTCATTATGCTAGTCAAGTGAGTTTTACTTATGTGATCTCCTGAGACTCCTCGTCCCACGTGTGTAAAGGTGACGAGTGTGTGCACCGTGTGGGTCTCTTAGGCTAGATTTCACGTAATACTTATTCACTGTTGAATGGCATAGTGAGGTGCTTATTTATATCTCTTTAAGATTGCAGCATGTTGTATCACAATTTATCCATGTGCTACTCTAGTGATGTGTTATTAAAGTAGTTTTATTCCTCCTGCATGTGTGCAAAGGTGACAGTGCGTGCACCGTGTTAGTACTTGGTTTATGCTATGATTATGATCTCTTGTAGATTATGGAGTTAACTATTGCTATGATAATATTGATGTGATCTATTCCTCCTACATATGCATGAAGGTGACAAGTGTGCATGCTATGCTAGTACTTGGTTTAGTAGCGTTGATCTATCTTACACTAAAGGTTACTTAAACATGAGCATTATTGTGGAGCTTGTTAACTCCGGCATTGAGGGTTCGTGTAATCCTACGCAATGTGTTCATCATCCAACAAAAGTGTAGAGTATGCATTTATCTGTTCTGTTATGTGATCAATGTTGAGAGTGTCCACTAGTGAAAGTGTAATCCCTAGGCCTTGTTCCTAAATACCGCTGCGTTACTACGTTGCTGAGTTACTACCGCTTGTTTACTCGTTTTACCGCGTTACTACCGCCGCAATACCACCACCATCAACTACACGCCAAGCACTTTTCTCGGCACCGTTGCTACCGCTCATACTTATTTATACCACCTGTATTTCACTATCTCTTCGCCGAACTAGTGCACCTATTTGGTGTGTTGGGGACACAAGAGACTTCTTGCTTTGTGGTTGCAGGGTTGCATGAGAGGGATATCTTTGACCTCTTCCTCCCTGAGTTCGATAAACCTTGGGTATCCACTTAAGGGAAACTTGCTGCTGTTCTACAAACCTCTCGCTCTTGGAGGCCCAACACTGTCTACAGGAAAGGAGGGGGAACGTAGACATCAAGCACTTTTCTCGGCGCCGTTGCCGGGGAGGAAAGGTAAAAAGGCTCTCATACTACGGTCTCGTGTAAAGTATTTTTCCTGGCGCCGTTGTGTGTGTGCTCAAAGCTATTTCCTTTAGATCCTGCAATTGCATCTTGTTGTTTCTTGTTTACACTAGTTTGGCATAATGTACAAGAGTGAGCTTCTTATTCTATTTCCTGATTTAAAACATGGATTGTTTGATGCGAAAATTAAAAAACCTATGAAATCTTATTTGCATGCTCGGTAGTAATATTAGTATGAACGCTTTGAACACCATTGTTGATAATGATATAGAAAGTTCTAAGCTTGGGGAAGCTGGTTTTCATGATATTTTTAGTCCCCCAAGCATTGAGGAGAAAATTTTCTTTGATGATACTTTGCCTCCTATTTCTGATGATGATAATGATAGTGGTCTTTTGATGCCACCTACTGCTGAGAGTAAATTTTGTTGTGATTATACTATGCCTCCTACACTTGATGAGAATAATAATGATAGCTACTTTGTTGAATTTGCTCCCACTACAACTAATAAAATTGATTATGCTTATGTTGGGAGTAGTAATAATTTTATGCATGAGACTCATGATAAGAATGCTTTCATTTGATAGTTATATTGTTGAGTTTGCTCATGATGCTACTGAAAGTTATTATGAGAGAGGAAAATATGGTTGTAGAAATTTTCATGTTACTAAAATGCCTCTCTATGTGCTGAAATTTTTGAAGCTACACTTGTTTTATCTTCCTATGCTTGTTACTTTGCTCCTCATGAACTTGTTTATTTACAAGATTCCTATGCATAGGAAGCATGTTAGACTTAAATGTGTTTTGAATTTGCCTCTTGATGCTCTCTTTTGCTTCAACATCTATTTCTTGCGAGTGCATCATTAAAACTGCTGAGCCCATCTTAATGGCTAAAAAGAAAGAACTTCTTGGGAGATAACCCATGTGTTATTTTGCTACAGTACTTTGTTTTATATTTGTGTCTTGGAAGTTGTTTACTACTGTAGCAACCTCTCCTTATCTTAGTTTTGTGTTTTGTTGTGCCAAGTAAAGTCTTTGATAGTAAAGTAAGTACTAGATTTGGATTACTGCGCAGTTCCAGATTTCTTTGCTGTCACGAATCTGAGCCCACTGCCCTGCAGGAAGCTCAGAAAATTATGCCAATTTACGAGCATGATCCTCAGATATGTACGCAACTTTCATTCAATTTGAGCATTTTCATTTGAGCAAGTCTGGTGGCCTAATAAAATCCATCTTTACGGACTGTTCTGTTTTGACAGATTCTGCCTTTTATTTCGCATTGCCTCTTTTGCTATGTTGGATGAATTTCTTTGATCCATTGATGTCCAGTAGCTTTTATGCAATGTCCAGAAGTGTTAAGAATGATTGTGTCACCTCTGAACATGTTAATTTTTATTGTCCACTAACCCTCTAATGAGTTGTTTCGAGTTTGGTGTGGAGGAAGTTTTCAAGGGTCAAGAGAGGAGGATGATATACTACGATCAAGGAGAGTGAAAGCTCTAAGCTTGGGGATGCACCCGGTGGTTCACCCCTGCATATATCAAGAAGACTCAAGCTGCCTAAGCTTGGGGATGCCCAAGGCATCCCCTTCTTCATCGACAACATTATCAGGTTCTTCCCCCGAAACTATATTTTTATTCCATCACATCTTATGTGCTTTTTCTTGGAGCGTCTCGTTTGTTTGCTTTTGTTTTTGTTTGTGTTTGAATAAATTGGATTACATCATGCTTGTGTTGGAGAGAGACACGCTCCGCTGGTTCATATGAACACATGTGTTCTTAGCTCATAATATTCATGGCGAAGTTTCCTCTTCGTTAAATTGTTATATGGTTGGAATTGGAAAATGATACATGTAGTAATTGCTATAATGTCTTGGGTAATGTGATACTTGGCAATTGTTGTGCTCATGTTTAAGCTCTTGCATCATATACTTTGCACCTATTAGTGAAGAATACATAGAGCATGCTAAAATTTGGTTTGCATAATTGGTTTCTCTAAGGTCTAGATAATTTCTAGTATTGAGTTTGAACAACAAGGAAGACGATGTATAGTCTTATAATACTTGTAATATGTCTTTTATGTGAGTTTTGCTGTACTAGTTCATCCTTGTGTTTGCCTCAAACAACCTTGCTAGCCTAAACCTTGTATCGAGAGGGAATACTTCTCATGCATCCAAATACTTGAGCCAACACTATGCCATTTGTGTCCACCATACCTACCTACTACATGGTATTTCTCCGCCATTCCAAAGTAAATTGCTTGAGTGCTACCTTTAAACAATTCAAAATTTATTACCTCTTATTTGTGTCAATGTTTTATAGCTCATGAGGAAGTATGTGGTGTTTATCTTTCAATCTTGTTGGGCAACTTTCACCAATGGACTAGTGGCTTCATCCGCTTATCCAATAATTTTGCAAAAAGAGCCGGCAATGGGATTCCCAGTCCCAAATTAATTAACAAAAATAGACACTCCTCCATGGTATGTGATTGTTGGACTGGCACCCGAAGGATTCGGTTAGCCATGGCTTGTGTAAGCAAAGGTTGGGAGGAGTGTCATCATAATAAAACTAAAATAAAAAGGTACTCCTTCATGGTATGAGATTGTTGGCGAGCACCCGAGGATTCTGGTTAGCCATGGTTTGTGAAAGAAAGGTTGGAAGGAGTGCCATCCAAAAATAAAATAAAATGGGAGCCGCTCTTTGAAGGTTTGTCCGGCAAGGGGGTTAGAGTACCCGCTACCATTCGTTGACAACAACAAACACCTCTCAAAACTTTACTTTTATGCTCTCTTTATGTTTTCAAAATCAAAGCTCTAGCACAAATATAGCAATCGATGCTTTCCTCTTTGAAGGACCATTCTTTTACTTTTATTGTTGAGTCAGCTCACCTATTTCTCTCCACCTCAAGAAGCAAACACTTGTGTGAACTGTGCATTGATTCTTACATATTTGCATATTGCATTTGTTATATTGCTTTGCATTGACAATTATCCATGAGATATACATGTTACAAGTTGAAAGCAACCGCTGAAACTTAATCTTCTTTTGTGTTGCTTCAATGCTTTTACTTTGAATTATTGCTTTATGAGTTAACTCTTATGCAAGACTTATTGATGCTTGTCTTGAAGTGCTATTCATGAAAAGTCTTTGCTTTATGATTCACTTGTTTACTCATGTCATACACATTGTTTTGATCGCCGCATTCACTACATATGCTGTACAAATAGTATGATCAAGTTTATGATGGCATGTCACTCCGTAAATTATCTTTGTTATCGTTTTACCTGCTCGGGACGAGCAGTAACTAAGCTTGGGGATGCTGATACGTCTCCAACGTATCGATAATTTCTTGTGTTCCATGCCACATTATTGATGTTATCTACATGTTTTATGCACACTTTATGTCATATTCGTGCATTTTCTCGGAACTAACCTATTAACAAGATGCCGAAGTGCCAGCCTCGTTTTCTCGCTGTTTTTGGTTTCAGAAATCCTAGTAACGAAATATTCTCGAATCGGACGAAATCAACGCCAAAGTTCCTATTTTCATCTGAAGCATCCGTAACACCCGGAAGGACCGCAGGGGGGCCACGAGGCCACCAAACCCTAGGGCCGGCGCGGCCGCAGGGGGCCGCGCCGCCCTATGGTGTGGCCCCCCGTCAGCCCTCCTCGCGCCGCCTCTTCGCCTATATAAAGCCCCCGGATCAGAAAACCCGATACCAATTGACGAAACCCACGAAACCCGCCGTAGCCGCCGCCATCGCGAAGCCAAGATCCGGGGACAGATCTCTGTTCCGGCACCCCGCCGGAGCGGGGAAGTGCCCCCGAAGGCTTCTCCATCGACACCGCCGCCATCTCCACCGCCATCTTCATCACCGCCGTCGCTCCCATGAGGAGGGAGTAGTTCTCCATCGAGGCTCGGGGCTGTACCGGTAGCTATGTGGTTCATCTCTCTCTTATGTAGTTCAATACAATAATCTCATGAGCTGCCTTACATGATTGAGATTCATATGATGATGCTTGTAATCTAGATGTCATTATGCTAGTCAAGTGAGTTTTACTTATGTGATCTCCTGAGACTCCTCGTCCCACGTGTGTAAAGGTGACAAGTGTGTGCACCGTGTGGGTCTCTTAGGCTAGATTTCACGTAATACTTATTCACCGTTGAATGGCATAGTGAGGTGCTTATTTATATCTCTTTAAGATTGCAGCATGTTGTATCACAATTTATCCATGTGCTACTCTAGTGATGTGTTATTAAAGTAGTTTTATTCCTCCCGCATGTGTGTAAAGGTGACAAGTGCGTGCACCGTGTTAGTACTTGGTTTATGCTATGATTATGATCTCTTGTAGATTATGAAGTTAACTATTGCTATGATAATATTGATGTGATCTATTCCTCCTACATATGCATGAAGGTGACAAGTGTGCATGCTATGCTAGTACTTGGTTTAGTAGCGTTGATCTATCTTACACTAAAGGTTACTTAAACATGAGCATTATTGTGGAGCTTGTTAACTCCGGCATTGAGGGTTCGTGTAATCCTACGCAATGTGTTCATCATCCAACAAAAGTGTAGAGTATGCATTTATCTGTTCTCGTTATGTGATCAATGTTGAGAGTGTCCACTAGTGAAAGTGTAATCCCTAGGCCTTGTTCCTAAATACCGCTGCGTTACTACCGCTGAGTTACTACTCGCTTGTTTAATCGTTTTATCACAGTTACTACCGTCGCAATACCACCACCATCAACTACACGCCAAGCACTTTTCTCGGCACCGTTGCTACTGCTCATACTTATTTATACCACCCGTATTTCACTATCTCTTCGCCGAACTAGTGCACCTATTTGGTGTGTTGGGGACACAAGAGACTTCTTGCTTTGTGGTTGCAGTGGTTGCATGAGAGGGATATCTTTGACCTCTTCCTCCCTGAGTTCGATAAACCTTGGGTATCCACTTAAGGGAAACTTGCTGCTGTTCTACAAACCTCTGCTCTTGGAGGCCCAACACTGTCTACAGGAAAGGAGGGGGAACGTAGACATCAATTGACAACCTCACTGTTTCGTTGGGGCAAAGTACTTTGGTTGTGTTGTGCAGGTTCCACGTTGGCGCCGGAATCTCTGGTGTTGCGCCGCACTACATCCCGCCGCCATCAACCTTCAACGTGCTTCTTGACTCCTACTGGTTCGATTAAACCTTGGTTTCTTATCGAGGGAAACTTGCCGCCGTGCGCATCACACCTTCCTCTTGGGGTTCCCAACGGACGTGTCAACTACACGCATCAAGCAAATTTCTGGCGCCGTTGCCGGGGAGATCAAGACACGCGGCAAGGGGAGTCTCCACTTCTCAATCTCTTTACTTTGTTTTTGTCTTGCTTTATTTTATTTACTACTTTGTTTGCTGCATTATATCAAAACACAAAAAAATTAGTTGCTAGCTTTACTTTATTTACTATCTTGTTTGCTATATCAAAAACACAAAAAAAATTAGTTACTTGCATTTACTTTATCTAGTTTGCTTTATTTACTATTGCTAAAATGGCTACCCCTGAAAATACTAAGTTGTGTGACTTCACTAGCACAAATAATAATGATTTCCTATGCACACCTATTGCTCCACTCGCTACTACAAGCAGAATTCTTTGAAATTAAACCTCGCTTTACTTAATCTTGTCATGAGAGAGCAATTTTCTGGTGTTAGTTCTGATGATGCTGCTGCCCATCTCAATAATTTTGTTGAACTATGTGAAATGCAAAAATATAAAGATGTAGATGGTGACATTATAAAATTAAAATTGTTTCCTTTCTCATTAAGAGGAAGAGCTAAAGATTGGTTGTTATCTCTGCCTAAGAATAGTATTGATTCATGGACTAAATGCAAGGATGCTTTTATTGGTAGATATTATCCCCCCGCTAAAATTATATCTTTGAGGAGTAGCATAATGAATTTTAAACAATTGGATAATGAACATGTTGCTCAAGCTTGGGAAAGAATGAAATCTCTGGTTAAAAATTGCCCAACCCATGGACTGACTACTTGGATGATCATCCAAACCTTCTATGCAGGACTAAATTTTTCACGTGATCCTTGACTCCTACTGGTTCGATTAAACCTTGGTTTCTTACTGAGGGAAACTTGCCGCTGTGCGCATCACACCTTCCTCTTGGAGTTCCCAACGGACGTGTCAACTACACGCATCAAGCGTTGCTCGCGCACCCGATAGATATGAAACCTCGAGAAAGTAAGACAATATAGCGACATGAGGCATTAGAATGTTGAGCCTACAACCAAGCACAAGTCCTTGGTTGTAGCCTCGGGGGCTACTCCCATCGGGAACGCTGTTCGCGTGCCCGATGAAATTATAAAAAAAAAGAAGAAGAGAAAGAAAGAAAGAAAGAAAGAAATGAGTATATTTCGAGTTATACAAATAACTCTACATATACTCCCATCGAGAAAGCAACATAAGTCATACATTGTCTCGATAAAATGTGCTATTCCAGCAGCCGAATAAGCACTCGACAATATATTCTCAGAACGTCAAAGTTGCGAACAATTTCTGAATGCCGCAAAACTTTGCGAAGGTAAGACCCCAGATCCGTTCTGTGTGGCGTGGTGCCGTCTCTGACATCGGTTTGCTAATTTTTTCCGTATCAACAGATACGAAGAAAAATCCTAACAGACGCGTTAGGTACCCGATAAATATGACTGGGACTCGACAGAATGGTAAGACCTTAAGCGGCACTCGTCGAAGTTTACACCAAGTATCCCGAGATCATGTCCAGGGACGTGATTTTGAAGTAGGTTTTTGCGGATTGCCACTAGAGCAGCTTAACTAGTACCTGATCCGTCAGATGAACTAGCCCCAACTACCATTATCCCTGTACAATATAGAAATTCGTATGCAAAGATATGTGGTAAAGTTCAGAGTTGTAGAATAAATATAAAGGTTGAGATTTTCCCTGATTTTGCGATTCAAGCAAAATCTCGGGGGCTACTGACATAGGCATCCCTAAATGGGCCTGCCGAAGAAAGTACCCGGGGTTTACTGAAGGCCCACGACCCGAAGGATAAGAAGATTCGGAAGCCCAAGATATTATT
Organism: Lolium rigidum; assembly: GCF_022539505.1. Lineage (NCBI taxonomy): Eukaryota > Viridiplantae > Streptophyta > Magnoliopsida > Poales > Poaceae > Lolium > Lolium rigidum. The sequence goes on along the minus strand of NC_061512.1, from coordinate 218,958,837 downwards.
AAGGAAAGCTAGAGTTGTAATAGGAGGCATTATTTGTAATCTTGCGGGAAGGGTTAGAGACCCTCCCGGACTCTGTAAACTTGTGAATCACGAATCCCTCGGCTCCACCTCCTATATAAGGGGGAGTCGAGGGACAAAGAAAGGATCGAATCATTGTCTCTCAAACCCTAACTTTTACATCGTCGAGTACTTTTCGGCTGAAACCTTCGAGATCTACTTCCCCTCTACATCCAACGAAACCCTAGTCTACAACTTGTAGGCATTGACAAGTTAATACCTTGTCATTTTCCCCTTTAATTTTGGATCTAGGGTTGATGTTGAAGTTGGGAAAATTTGCAGAATCTGAAGCATTGCAGCCATTTCGAGTGGATTGATGCATATATTCGTAGGATTGAAAATGATGTCATGTTTACGACCGGTGCCATTACGGGGTGCAGAGATTTGGGAACCGATTTAGGGGCAGTGCAAAGTGTGGGCAGTGCAGATGATGAACTGAAAGGGGAATTGAAGAAGATAAATAACAAGCTGAAGGAAATGATGGATTCGAAGAAGCAGTCCAACATGATGGCTGGAGCAACAAAGAACTTTTTCCCTACGCGGTACACACTAGATGAAGCTAAGGTAGAAGGCCACGGGGATTACGACTAGACTAGCATGTGAGGAACTTGGTAAAGCATATTAGAGCACGTACTGCAGTCCTCTATCTGAACCAACCCCTATGAAAGGTAGATGCCTGGTGATAAATTCATGGTCAAAGATGGCATGAGACCGTTGGAAGCTCCTCGAAGCAAAAGGAGACAAATTTGGTTTCCAGCCGATTTTCAGTTTCTTTAGACGTTGGGCAAACCGTTGATGTTGCTGTTGCTGTTGCATATATTATGATGATACTTACTCATGTATGTTTTCACCGAAAAATACGATTGCATGTGACATACAAAAAATGAAAAATGGAAATTACTATTTCTTTGAACAATACAAATCTAAACATTATAGTGTCATTTGAATATTTTGTCATTTTTGTTTAAGCCACATACAATCGTATTTTTTGATGAAAACTTACACGAAAGATAATAGGTACATGCAAAAAGTTTATTTCATTTTTTTTGAAACTTGTAATAGATCAAAAAAAAAATTGCGTCCACGCACACCCAGGTTCCATTGGCTATTTCCGTTCACATGCCATGCTAAATAGTTTTATAATATAGTTTATAGGTACTTGTCTATTGTTAATATGGATAGATACCATGGTAGTACAGTTAATTAACATGCCACATTTGTATGCTATAGTTTGTATCGTTCATTAGCATCACAAACTTTTGTAGTATAGTGAAAAAGAGCCTATTTATTTTAGAGTTTAGGCATAAATTAAATTATTCTTAGCTAAAATATTATCAAAACGGGAGCCTATTTTGGTGCCGCTATACAAGAAGTTTCCTCCAGTGACATGCAACAACATGCTGGTGCTGGAGGAGCAACGAAGAGTCATTTCTTCTGGTGTTGGAAAAAAAACTTTTTCCCTACGCGGGTCACGCAAGATCTACCTATGGTAGAAGGCCACGGCGATTACTACTAGATGTTCATGTGTGGAACTTGGTAAAGCGTGTCATGGTAGTGCAGTCCTCGATTCGATCAGATCCCAACAAAAGGTAGATGCCTGGTGACAAGTGGATGGTCAAGGATAGCATGAGCCTCTTGGAAGATCCTCGAAGCAAAAAGACACAAATGCGGTTTCCCGACGATTTTCAGTTCCTTTAGACATTGGGCAAACTGTACTATCAACATGAGGTTGCATTTGTTGAGATCAATCACATATAGAACCCCTCTAAATTTTCACCCTTAAGCCTTCTGTGATGAAGAGTCTGTTGCACATAATATATGCATTTAGAGGGATAATATGTAAATATTGAGTCGTCGAAATTTCCCCAAGCATATTTGTGAAGGTACGGTTGACATCTCCATTGACATCACATAGTGGATAGAGGCACCTTGCATTGTGCGAGGTATTGAGGAGAATACATTGAACCATTGTTGCTATTGGTGGCATCATTGCACAACACCGCTCCATCGAAGAGTACCACATCCAAAGGTGAGAACTTAGGGATACATTCTCGTCTTTGTCGTGTGGTTATTCCTCTCCATTAACTTGTTTGCTTGCTATCTTTTATATCTTGTATGCCAGTCATATCCTTATCATATAGGTTGTTCACCTAGTTACATTATCTACATAACTTAAATTTCATTACCATTGGTATCTCTTGATATTAATATATTTCCTTTACCGAAAAATATATATATCATTACTTAAACCCCATGCACCAAGAAAAACATAATACATTGTATTATTGAGTAAACAACGACGTTTCCCTAACATTCTTTGGGACAACGCTCACAAAGGTGGAACCATACTTAAAAAAAAAAACTCAAATATCGCATCAGGACCTTGATCACACTTATTTTACTGTCCGGCATCCCTAGTAGTTCCTCCAGCCGGCCGGTTGCAATCTTAGAACTATAGTTGCCAAGCCATATGCTCACTGACTCACTTTCGGGAATGCAGGTGGCAGAACACCTTTTAGGAAGGAGTAGAATAGAACAAGCGATCGCTTAGGCTGGAAGCTAGGAACTAGATGGCCAGCTCCTCGCACAGAGGCAAACGTGAACCCTCCCTCATATTGCTGAGCGTATCCTCCAACCTATATTTGGTCATAGTCTAGTTCAGTATATAGTCCAATCAGAAAATTAGTACCATGAGAATTATTGTCTATATGATAGTTACCTCGCTTTGAGGGGTGTACCATGGACGCCACGGGTTTGTGATGGACAAACCGAGATCCTTCACAGAGTACCTCGTCGCGGTAATGGGGCAAACGTCATCCATATCACCACTATGATCGAATTAGCCACGATGGTATCAGTTACGGTTAGCAACTATGGAAAGAACATAATCTCCATTTTAAGAGCTTTCAAACAATTGTTACCTGTAGATCCAGACTCTTAACCCGTTGCCGACAAGCCAATCCAGGGTTGGCACCATTGAAACTGGTGCATCGGTCCAATCACGTAGGTCACTGTGAACAGACGTCATGGTAGATATCCGGTTCAGAAATTGGTAGTAGCATACGATGGAGCGTTTGTAAGTCACTGTGTTACTTACGCGCACTCTGACCACTCTGTCTTGGTTCGGACATGTATAGCCTTCTGCACCTCAGGTTTGTTGAAGTAGACGCTGACATGGGCACCGATGCACGGGTCATAGCCTGCTAACTGTCTCAACCATAGTAGCGAATCAATCAAATGAGATGTCCGGAGGAGAAAGAACATTTATATATAAAATTTATTTATATATAAACTCGTAGTAGTACGTAGTAGCTGCTGGAATAGAGAGTGCCGTTTCGCGACACGAGGCAGATCGGGGCGTAGATGTTGTAGGCATCGATGTGGCCAGTTTTGAACGAGTCCTTGGCTTGGCCACAGGCTTTGCCCTCAACCCGCCCGAAGCTGCAGTGCGCGCTGATGTCGCCCCATACCTCGTCGGACATCACACCGTGGTTCCACAGGAACTCCAGCGACCCCTTGTCGTTCTTGTAGTCATCAAGAAGAGGGTTTCCGACCTGCATAAATTAAGTAACCCCGAATTAGTCAGCAATGTTGATGCAGGACTTGTCTGTTCAAAAGCTCGCAACTTACAAAGATCCCCTTGAGGTTCATGCTTGTGAGACCGAGTTTATGGAGGGCGATGATGACAGAGGCGAGCTGAGGGACGTAGTGGCCGCTATAGCTCTCTCCGGCAATGAAGAAGTCCCGCCCCTTGTACTCGGGGAACCTCTCTAGCCAGTTGAGCAGGAAGATGTAGGCGTCGACTGCCGTCCTCCTGTCGCCGCTCACGTAGTTCTCGGACGACGTGTTGGAGTACGAGAACCCGACACCCGCTGGCGACTCCAGGAAGAGTACATTTGCCACTGCACGAGAAAGATCAGTTATCAGTGATTGCGACTGTTAGATGACACACGCAAGGGCTTGCATGAGGTTGACATCACCCACCATTGTTCCACGCGTGCCTGTTTCTGCTGAGGGTCTTGCCGTCGGGGTTCACACGGAACGGGCCGAGCTCTTGGAAGGCGCCGGCGCCCAGCGACGAGCAGCCTGGCCCGCCGTTGAGCCAGAGGACGAGGGGCTTGGAGGCGGCCTCGTATGGGGACTCGACGAAGTAGTAGAAGAGCGCGCGGCCGTGCTGCTCGCTCACCGTGACGTAGCCGGAGTACTGGTCGAAGTTGACGCGCGGGGGCTGGCCGGGCAGCGCCGCGATCTTGTCGGCCTCCCTAGTGCCGGGCGGCGGGGTGGAGCACTTGGTGGGAAGGTGCTTGAAGCTGCTGTCCGGGTCGGCCCATGTGTCCTCCTCCGCATATGTGTCTGGCCTGACGTGCTCGTTCGCCCTGGCTCTGGCTTCGATGAAGGTCTTCAGCACATCTCGCTGCTGCAGGATTGCAGCATTAGCGAGGGTTGCGCCCAGTAGGAGTGCGAGCACGACCGCGCTGCATGTGGTGTAGGTCCTCATCGTCATCTGATGCCGTTCAGGCCGGTGTCAGCTACTTGTTGAGATTACGTAGAACGCTGGTGCTTTTATAAAGAAGTAGAGAAGGTACATAGTTGTAAACTTGTGATCAGATGAGTAAAGTACTGGAAAATGTACGTTGTGTATCTCGGACATTCCAACAAGTTGGTGTTAGGATTCTCCGAAAATCGATACGGAAGAGAGTGTGCTAGCTAATAGCCATACATGGCACGTCGCGACGGTCACGTACCCGCCATACGGCCACGGATCCGCTGACAGCGCTAGCTGGGCTGCCCATTGATGAGTCGGGCCTGCTGCTGCGATGCATCTGCATGCCACGTGGCAACGTAGATGAGGAGATGGGCACGCTTGGCGGGGAGTTGGGTGCACGCACGCAAAGTCGACGCGGAGATGCGCCCTCCCGCGCGGCGTATATATTTTGTTCGCGACGGTCACGTAGCCACCGTACGCGCGGACTGAAGCTGACAACGCAGATGAGGAAGCGGGCGGGGAATTTGGTGCATGTCCACGCCAGACCGGGTACTCTGCTCTGCACGCGCGGTAATAAGTGCAGCGCATCACCGCCAGCGAACAAAGCCCTGATGATCGATCGAGCGTTATTAAACAAAAAAAAAGTAAAGAAAGATCGGTGTTACTTAATTAATTGCTCCATTCCTTGGCTTTTGGAATCAACGGATCGTTCCATCCAACTTGTGCCACCTCCATCACATCACCTACTACTACGTACAGTACAAACCTAGCTGGAGTGGATCGCCTTGTTGATCGATCAAGTCAACCAAAGACGACCTTCCTTCCTTGGACTCCGCCCGCCCATCAAGGAAAACAATAAAAACCCACCGGACCGGACGCGCGCTGATTTAATTACAAGGTGCAATAAAAAGGACACTTAGTCTCCTTCGATTTTTTTTTTCTGCTTCGTTCAACTCAAAGATGGGCGCGCGAGCGGCCGGCTAATCAACTTTCGCAACCTTTGAGATTCTCTTATATATTACTAGTAAAATGCCCGTGCGTTGCACGGTACCCTAAATTTAAAAAAAATCTTGTCGAGCACGCCAACATAGTACACATAAAAATACCACATGTACACAAAATATTTTTTTTTTTTTGAGAAACACAGTACAAACGCAGGCGCTCACATACACGCGCATATACTCACCCCTATGAACGCACACACGCACACCCTATCCCTATGAGCACCTCCGGAAGACCGAGCCGGCGGATTGGATCTTGAAATTGACGAAGTCACCACAGGCGCCTCGCTGTCGACGGGAACGTCGCCTCCCACTGAAAGAATATTCCGCCTTTATGAGACACACAGATGTCAAACCTGGGGTTTGAACTCTGGTGGGCTGGGGGTACAACCACCCTCCTAACCACCCAACCTCAGGTTGGTTCTCGTACACAAAATATATTTGTGTTGGTACATATTAACATTCAGATAAATTATCTGAGAGGAAAAAAATTAATATAGTAGAATCTAATTTCAAAGCACGATATCTCAAGTTGATGACAATTAATTTTAAATAATTGATTTGTAGTTAGCATGCCGTCTCCTCAATCTAATTCCAAAGCATGAAATCTGGAATTAATGATAATCAATTTTTAATAACGGTTTTTTCTTTGTGGTGCTGTCTCATGTACTTAAAGTGTAGCGAGTTTCCTTATTTTCATCACGCAAACCGTACATTACCACTCCGCTTTCTTCTCGGCTACCTCTATCCCTGCTTTGTTCCTTCCAGCTACCCTATCTGCAAGTGATGTTTGCTCTGCTTCCCATTGTGGGATGATTCTTGTGGAATGGACCTCGAAACACTTTCAATGTATCGTGCGATTTGGACCGCGTTCACTTCCATCACACATGGTCATTGCTTTTACATGTAAGGTGCCAAGACAGGCTGACATTGTTTTTAATGTTTTTATTTCATAAAACTGAAATTTATAGGGTCGGTATGTTTTCAAGATATAAACCATTTTTTGAACAGCGAACTATTTAGTTCCAAGGCATGAACATTTGTTTTGAACCGTGAACCTTTTTTGCCAAGACGTTAACCGGTTTTCGTAACATCTTTTTTTTTTGAATCATGAACCGATTTTTTCCGAAGCCGTGAATTTCCAAGGCATGTTCAGTTTTCAACACATGAATTTTGTGAACATATATGAACATTTTTGCAATAATGAAAAAGTACTTTAGTCATTTATGCGTGAGTAGCCGTACTTCCTCCGTCCATAAAATAATGTCTCAATTTTGGATAAATTTAGATGTATCTGGATATTAAAATTATTTACATATATATTTAAATTTTGACAAAATTGAGACATCCTTTTATCGACGGAGGGAGTATTATTTCGTTGTTATTGGTGTTATTAATTTAAGGTCGGGCCGATGGCATGTTATCTAAATAATGTGTGAATAGTTTTCATGTTTTTGTAATGAATTATTTTTATAAGTATGAAACCGGTTGTATAAATAATACTCTTTCCGTCTATAAATAGATGTCTGCGGTTTATCAAAATCTGGATGTATGTAGACATTAAATAGCCTCTAGATACATATAGATTTATACAAGTGTTAGACATCTATTTATAGAGAGGTAGTACAAAAATAAGACTATATTGTTAATTGTGAATAGTTGAACAGGCGTGATACAGCTAGCTTGAAGCATTCCCAAAAAACAAAGCTAGCATAAAGAGATACTGCGATACTTCCCCTCACTCACTCTAATCTCTTCTCGACCACTCGCCGGTCACTGCCCCACCGCCTGCTTCTCCGATGACCTCGTTGCCTCGTTGCTCTTCCCCACCCCAAGCCTCCTCCCTTCACTTACCTCACGCGGCATCACCCGGGCGCCGAGAGACGATGGTGCTATAGGTGGGACGCGGCGGCGTCCGCCGCACTTCCCTCCGCCTCCTCGAGCCGGGCATCCTCTCGGCGGTGCGATAGGGACGCTGCCGCCCGGCGGGCTGTCCGATGACCTGGTTCGCTCGTCGCCTTCGGCCCCCGCAAAACCCCTGCTCGGCCAACTTCATCGACGGTGAGCCATCCGAGATCCCCATTTACCCCACTATTTTCTGACTTATAATTTCTTGGTAAAATGATGACGACTTGGCCAAGATTGAACGAGTTTGTGGATTCGGTGATGTTTGTGCTGGGGATCTTTCAGGAATTCTTGTGGGTCATATTTCCACTTCAATCGAAATGCACTTTGACTCATCATAATTTAGGCATGTTTATCATTTTATCTTTCAATTGTGTGTCTGTGCTTTGTAATATCAGGCTACGTTTGGCAGGTCATTTTTTTTTAACCAGTCTTGGAATGCCACAGTTTCATATGCTATGACCATTCAATACATAGTTTTAGAATACTACAATTTGTGCTAAAAATATTGGGTGTTGGGCAACTGCAATATTCAACAAAGTATATTTTAGTCACTTGTCATGATTATTAGTCAGCTCACTGTCAAAGATTTAAAACATCAAGCCTTTAGCTTGGCCAAAGCTAACTTCTATATGTCAGTCAATCAACGAGATGCACATCATTTTGTACTCTGCTTGTACTACACTGTCCCAGCTCTCCTCCCTACACTCTTCCAGTCACACCAAGCCCACGCCTAACATACAGTCTCCATCGCTGCATATCACGGTGATAGTGATACTCTCTTTTTTTTTTTATCATCGAGGCCATCACTGGTCTGCATATGATTTAAGTTCCACAAGTATAACAGAAGAAAAGCGCCACAGATTCCGCCCGATTGAGAGTTCACATATCGGCATAGGGATTACTACAAAGTTTCTGTCTATTCTTCCTGCAAGATTCATATGCGAGGAAATACTACCTCCGTTTCAAGGAATAAGGTGCACGAGGATTTCAAGACGAACTTTGACCATAAAAATTAAGCAACAAAATCTTGATTATATTATATGTAATTAGTATCGTTGGATTCGTATTGAAAAACACTTTTTAATGATACTAATTTCATACAAACAATCTTTATCTATTTGAAATAATTCTTGGTCAAACAAAAAACACGTAAAACAAGGGCGCCTTATTCCTTGAAACGGAGGTAGTATAGATGTTGCTTGTCATGTAAAATGAAAATCTCTTCCCAGCTTGAAGGAACACTTCATGTAAGATGAAAATCTCTTCCCAGCTTGAAGGAACACTATTCATGTAATAAGAAAAGAAGTAATAATTTAAGTTTGATGGAGCAGAAGAGCGCATATAATACTTTCCTGTAAAAATGAAAAATGTGATTCGTGTTAGTAAAGGTTCAAGAAAGTAGAGTATTCAGTCGATGGTAAAAACAACAGATGCAGATACGTTTAGCTTCGTCTCTAACTTTGGTTTCAATCTTGATTTGGAGCTTTGAACAATAATCTTGACAGATCACTTCACATAAGATGGCATTGCAAGGTAAACCTAATTAAAAGGATTTTAAGTTTTGCTCGTTTTCGAAATCTACGAGGATTTAGGGCCTGCAAGAGTTTACAACCAATCAGGCAACAGCTGGTGAGACTGTCTATGCCCACTACCTACCTTATTTGCTAAGTATCTGTGGACTATCATAGCATATATATATACCTACTGAATGTGGTTACTATAATAAGTGTCGAACAATAGGAGTGTTCTGTTTCTCATTGGAGCAGGTTGCATTGATGCATATCAAGTTTATTTATCAATCCTACCTTTCTCATATGATGATGGATGAGCTCTTTTAACAAATACAATCCCTGAGTCTTCTAAAATCAGTCTAATTTTTTTTAACTGCATGGACGTCCTGAAAATTATACCACAATACTTTTAAACCATAGTTTCCATAGGAATTGGCATATTCTGTTACCTTTCCTGCTGTCAGTCAAGTAGATGTTGGGTGAAACGTAGTGTCCATGGCCCATTGGAATTCGTCTGTAGCGTTTATCCGTACAGCCATGTTGAAACAATCCATGTCTATACCTTGTGTATCCTTTAGCATGTCTTTAGTTGTTTACATCTTAAACTAATTGAATAAGGCTTGGAGCTCTGAACCCATACTTCTGTATGAAACAAACCACAAAATTAACCATAGGGGAACAATGATAATTTAAACTGGCGCATCGTATATAATTAAATTTCTTAGCCTCCTCGTTGTCAATGGAAAGGATATAGTTCCAAAGTTTGGAAACTACATTCTTGTTGACCGGCATCTTCAAATTTGGTGCGGGGTCATTGGCTACCTCACATGCTTGTGCTTGTGATACTTCAGAAGGCGGGGGATCATTCTTGTCCCACATTATGACATCACTTTTATCTCCTTTGACATCTGGCTAGCTGCTCATATTCTAGGGTTCCTATTAAAACATTCAAAACAGACTCTAGCAGAATAATAGATAACTGCTTCCTAAATAGTTTGATACCCTTCGGAAAATTAGCTATTCGAATTAATTAGCTGCATCATTGATCTTGATAGTAATATCATTTTTCAATCCCTGTAAAAATACCTGTGTTACATCATGATTTCACAAAGAGTTGATTAAATTGCTGATTGTTTTTAGCCAGTAGAAAACAAAAATGCTTGGAAGCATTGTCATCGCAATCAAAAGTGATGACACCTCGCAAATTATTCATTGCTTGTGGTTTCTTCAGGTAGGTGATGCATGTGATTTTTTCAATGTGAATTGTGAAATAACGCCACCATGCATTTTTGTAAATCTTGCGGAAATGAATTATTTAAATCTTGCATATGATGTATCAAATGGTAAAACAGAAGCTCATCATCAGTAATTTTGTACAAGGCAATAGAAGTCTGAATAGTTCATTATTTTTTTACATGGAATTTCTGAACTGCACAACCTTCTAGGAGAGGCAATGATATATCAACAATTCATCTCTCATGCAATATGTATATTCCTATTGTAGATCCAGCCTCAATGGTCCCAATGGTCCAGATGCTGCACTGGGACCGTCCTGATGGAAATTGTTGAATGCACATTAAAGATACAATACTTTGCGCCAATATCTACTCTGGTGAGATATCAATAACAATAGCAATGAAGACATTGTAAGGGGTACGGACCAAAAATATTTCTCACCAATCGGTCAGTGAGGATGCCTCGGTAGATAACACCACCGCCATATGAATTCCTAATATCTTTGATTTGTTCATAAATAATTCTTGCAGTTTTCTCCCGTGATCTGTTGTACATGTGCAACTCACGTTGCGGAATCTAACACCACCGCCATAAGAAAGACAAATATGGGGAAAATTATTATCCATGAGTTGTCTAATGATCTCCCACACTTTTGATGCAGGAGAGATTTCACGGTTACCTGGTGATTGGTGAAGGCAAGACGGCGGGAGCTGGGATAGCTGAGGGTGCCATGGCGGCAGCTTCAGGACGGATCACCTGGAAGTGCTGCGTGACGAGCGGAGCGGAGAGGGTGCTGGGATTTGTTGGGCTTGGCCCACTTGGGCTGGTGAGGGGCGATTGTGGAGGAGCGGACGAAGGTTTGACGAAAGAACGACGGACTGCCTGATTACGGAACACATTCCCCCTTTTTAAGTAGTAGAGATTATAACTGATTTTTTATTCAGCGATTTAATTAGCGGGTGGGCGCTTTTCTTTTTTCCCTGGTCACGTCCTTCGTTCGCGCGCGATGGTGACACTCCGCTCTCTCTCACGACACTTGACCCCGTCCTCAGCGTTTGGCCGTTTGCACGATTGTACAACGCGCACCTGCCCTTCGACTTTGTGATATCCTTTCTCTCACAACTCCACCTAGTGTGCAAGCTCTCCACCGTCGGGAGTCGACGTGCAGTGTGCAAGTACGTCGGCACCCTCTACGTGCCGCCGAAGCTCCGCGAGTTCGCGGCGGGTGGGCGCTACTACAAGGCCGATCCGCCGCTCAAGCCGATGAGCGGCGGCGAGATCGACAAATGGCGGAGGGATTGGGAGCAGCAGCGCGCGTGGAAGGCGGCATTGGAGGATAGCACCAGCGGCGGAGGAGCGCCGCGAGCCGGCGAGGAGGAAGAGGAGACGGAAGAGGGGAAGGACCCCCTCTACTTGCAGGCGGTGGCCACGTCCATGAAGGATGCCGCTGACAAGGCTCGGGCGGAGGAAGATGAGGCGGCGCAGGCCATCGCCATCCCGCACTAAGGTTAAAAGCCAATACAAAACTTTAACCTGCACTTCTTCACAAAAACATAACCATCCCGCACTAAGATTTTGGACTTGCAATGCAAAATTTCCACTTTGAAATGATGGACCCAAGTCTGTAAGTACTTGTCTTATTGGTTGGTCATGTTCCTATGACCTAATATAACAGAAACAAAGAGGAGGACACATGCAAAATTTCCACTTTGAAATGATGGACCCAAGTCTGAATTGACAAAAAGAACCACCTCTAAATGCAAATGCCAGAAAAGACCACTTATAGTGTGGCGGCACGACTCCCAAACGACACGTGTGACATGCCGTCGGAGCTCATGGCGGCAGGGCTTGCCGCCACCGTCCACGGCGGCACCCATCCGGCACCATCGACCGCCGTTTGCCCGCCGTCAGCTGTGGCGGGCCATGCCGCCTTAGCGTGAGGCGGCAAGCAGCGTGGCGGCATGTACGCGTGGGATTTCCGTCGTCCTGCCCCGGCCGGCAGCTCTCTCTCGCGCGCTGATTGCTTGGCCTGCATGCATGGCACTAATCTTATCTTTAATTATAATTGACGTCAGTACTTCGGTTGCTCCTCCCAGGCAGATTATGCATAGATGTTAAGAATGGTCAAAAAAGATGTCACAAAAGTTCCAACACGCACTTATTCTCTTTTCTAAGTGCTCTCAAAATATTTTCTTTTCTAAAGGCATCTCTAACGGAGCGACGGAGCGACCGTTTACCACCGCGCGGTTGAAAATTGCGTATGAAACCAGGCCCAGCGGTTCGACGCATAATGACCGAGCTGTCTGTAGAGACGCAAACACGGCCCAAATATGTATCTCGGATGCGTCTCCGCGAACGGTTGAACGACCGCGTCGCGTGACCGCTCGCGTCTGGGCGGACGATTCGTCGGGCTCGCCTGGCAGCGACCCTAGCTCGATGCTTCTTCTCAGCGGCACCTGTACTGGTGATGATGCGTCGCTTCGGCAGTCTGCGCCATGTTAATGGCGATGCCATGCGTGCCGCGCCCCTCGACTGCCTTTGGCGTATATAAAGAGGGGCACGCGCTCGGCTGCCCCATCTCATTTCCTCCATAGAAACCCTAGGCTATGCGTTGTTCCGGCTGGACACGGCGGAAGGCGCCGAGGACACGCGGCGCGACCGTTCAACGTCCGCGGAGACGCATCCGAGATACATATTTGGCCGCCTTTGCGTCTCCGCAGACGGCTCGATCACTACGCGTCGGATTGCTCTGCCTGGTTCCAGACGCAATTTTCGACCACGCGGTCGTAAACGGTTGCTCCGCGTCCGTTTGTGTCGCCCCGTTAAAGATGCCTTTAGAAAAGAAAATATTTTGAGAGCACTTAAAAAAGAGAATTAGAGCGTGTTGCGCTCAAACTTTTGTGACATCTTTTTTGACTATTCTTAACATCTCTGCATAATCTGCCTGGGAGGAGCAACCGATGAACAAGCGGAAGTACTGACACAAATTATAAAGATCAATCAACGAGATTAGTGCCATGCATGCTAGCAATCAGCGCGCAAGAGAGATGCTGCCGGTCGGGCCAGGACGAAGGAATCCCACGCGTACATGCCGTCTCACGCTAAGGCGGCATGACCCGCCACGGCTGATAGCGCGCAAACGGCGGCGGATGGTGCCGGACGTGCCGCTGCGGACGGTGGCGGCAAGCCCTGCCGCGAGCTCCGACGGCACGCCACACGTGTCACCTGGGGGCTCTGCCGCCACACTGTAAGTGGTCTTTTCTGGCATTTGTATTCAGAGGTGGTCTTTTTTGTCAATTCAGTGAGCAAAGTGGTCCTTTGTGGCAAAAAATTTCGGAAAACCTCCCTATTGGCATGGGGTCATATTGTGAGATATTTATTACCTATCATTTCATCAAGTGCCATTTCGAGGATGGTGCCTTTTTATGGTCCTTGTTTTGTGCTAGGAGATCGACATTGAAAACTTATGCATGTAACCTGCAATCGATGTGATTATGCAGGTGTTGGGAAGCTCTCAAGGAGTAGGCCTTTTCCATACTTGTACTTTTTGCGCTTTGGTTGTATTTCAGTATTTTATTTGGAATTTTTAGACAACGACACCCACCCTACTTTTCGTCCCTGTTTCTCATAGTAGCTCGATCCTCACTTTGTCTTCTTTGGCATGGGTGAACTTAGAGCATCTCTAACAGAGCCCGAACACGCGGCCGAAACTGAAAAAGTCCGGCGAGTTCAGGGGTTCGGTTCGGAGATGGGCCAGAACGGAGCCCAAACTTGCGGCATGGCTCGTAAAACGAGTTCGGGCCCCTGAGAAATCGAGCGGACGCTCTGTATTAAAAGGGGCCACGGCGGGGTGTTCGGTTCGTAAACCCTACTCCCCTCCGCCGCTTTCACTCCTGCCACCGTCGCCTGCCTCCGCTCCGGCGAGCGATTCCGGCCCCTCTGACGCCGCTCCGCCGCTTCGGCCACCACCCCTCCGTCCGAAATGGGGCGTGCAAGACGCATGGATAGGAGAGGTGGCCGAATCGGCGGTGGAAGATCAACTCGGTGTCCATCGGGTGTACGGGCGGAGCCGGAGCGCGCCAGGTGGTCGCGCTCCGACGGCGCATGGAAGCGGGCCGACCGGAAGTGGCCGGAACTAATGGCGCGCCGTCAAGCGCGCGAGGAGGCGGCTGCAGAAGGAGAAGCGGAGGCGCCTCCCGCTGCCGGCGCGTGCAACCTGCAGCTACCGGCGCTGCCCCCGCGCGGCGACGCCGACGGGCCGCCTCTAGCCTACGGGAGCACCTCCGAGGCGGCGGCCATCGAGGTGGCGGCGCTCATCGTTGCCTAGGAAGAGCCGCGACCCAAAACCCTCCGCCGGCGACATTAAGCGCCCCGGTGACAGTATAGTCACTCAGGGGACTAAATCTAGTCTAATTAGGTCCCTAGTATGGAATGTAGGTCGAAGATGCATGTATTTTGCCCCTATTTATTGTAAATTATGAACGCATTCAGCTTGATCGGATGAAATCGAGTGCAATCGCAAGTTTCGATTTCCCGCGATGTTTGCTTTCAGCGTTTTCGGTTCACATTTTCGGTTTGTGTTCTGCACCGTAGCTAAATCCGCTTGCAATTTATTTTTGGGGAGACTGTGAACTCACTTTTTTCGGTTCCGAAAAATAGGAGGCCGGTCTGCTAGAGATGATCTTAGGGTGTAGTCTTTATTCTAGGGAGTTTAGTTGGAACTTCAGTCAGTGATGGAGTGTGCGAGTGAAAGCACATATATTCTTTGACGATTCCAAGCACGTGATAGGAGGATGATATGCATGCAAGCGATGGCAGATTTTCCCTGCTCATCGAACCGTACTTCAATTGTTGCAAAAGCATGCACTAGAAGACCTTCATTTTCGTAACTCAATCAGAGGATCCATCACACAACACTATGTTTTCCTTCCTATATGGCTCCGAAATGTGTGTGCTACACTTATCTAAATTCGTGTGTATCTATACACGTCAGAATTTTTTTTATGAGAGCTACTTCGTCAATTTGGCCAATCGAATGCCCCAAAACGCAGCGACATGTTCCTTTAATTTCTCTAGCAATAAAAACTAATTGGGAGTAAAAAGGAAACGCAATTAGTAGGTTAAACCATGGATACCAAACGAGTGCAAGTCATAACGCCGGAGAGGTAATTACGCACAAACCACAGCTCCCAATTAGCGATCTGGGGAAGGCCCCGGATTTTTAATGCCCCCTAAAAATCAGGGAGAGAAGTAAAAAAACAAGTCACGCAGAGATGATCCATCCCTTACTCGTTCCCCTTCCAAAATTACGTCGCCGCAACCACCCAAATCTCCTCATTCCCGGCGCCTCCGGCAAGCCCTAGAGGCCGGCGTCGAGAACCTCCACCAGGTGCTGGTCCTGGGCATCCGGCGCAATGTGGGCCCAGAGTTGGGCGCCGCCGTCCACCCGCAGGTCACCTCCACTCACCGCCATGGCGCCTCCATCGACCTGGCCTACCGGCGCCCCTCCGCCTCCCTCCTTCCCTGCCTCGATTCACCGGTCGTACAACACCTCCTCCACGCCGTCCGCTTCCCTCCACTGCGGGGAGGCAAGGAGGAGGAGATGGGGGCAACGTCGTCTTCCCGGTCACCGGCCACATCCTGGACAACCTCCCCGAGGTACAGATGCCAGCCACGACCCCGACCTGCTGCTGCGGGAGACCACATCGTCCCGCTTCCGTCGGCAACCTCCCCGATTTTGCACCTGCCCGGTGGCGGTGAGGTCCATCCCCTTCCCTGAACTTTATGAATTGATTAGTAACCCTGCAAGCATTCTGCACTTCTTTAAGCATCAACAGCTCAATCACCCAAACAGTCAACTTAAAGTATTACTGTAAACATAGACATCCTGAAGTTGTCAGTTGTGCATTTTAAATATGATGATTAGTTTAGGCTAAACGCATATGTAGCCAAAGAACTTGTCCTGAAGTTGTCAGTTGTGCTGTCGTAGGAGCCAAACTCCCAAAATTGCAGCCACTAATCATC
>NC_061512.1:218811564-218942514 GCF_022539505.1 Lolium rigidum | reverse complement strand
CACTACTAGGAAACGCCTATAGGTGGAGGCAATATGTGCCGGCGCACCACCTTGCACGTGCGCCGGTGGAAAGTGTTGCCGGCGCACCCCTTTTCCGCCGCGCCGGCGATGGAGCTATCTCGCCGGCGCACAAAAAAAATTAGTGCGCCGGGGATAAAATTCGAAGAGATCCGGCCGCCCCCAAAAATTCTGGGCACCTTACCCCCGGCGCACCTCTATGGTGGTGCGCCGGTGGTAGACAATTTACCACCAGCGCACCACCATAGAGGTGCGCCGGGGTAAGTTGCCTAGATTTTTCTCTCCACCCCATCCCACCACGGGAATCGCCTTTTCAGTTTTCGAAAAAATAATAGAAAATGATAGAAAATTCAAAAAATAAAATCCTTTGAAATGCCCATGTAATATGTGATCTAGTTTTAGGGAAAATTTGAAAATTTGAATTTCGATGTATTATGCAAAATGGCATCATCTTTCGGTAAAACGGGATTTACGGTTGCATACGACCTCCGATGAAAAACTTTTTTATATCAAAATCGATCTACTCGAAATTTCCTACTCGAATTCAACGGCCTACGGCCGTTTGGAGAAAAAATGGATTCGTCAAATTCAAAACAGAAACAGGACTTTTTTCGGATTTAAGATTTGGGTGAAAAAAAAGAAAAAAATAGCCCGGCGCACCACCCTACTTGGTGCGCCGGCGGTAAGGAGTGCTATATAGGCACAACTCAACCCGCGGTGCTCACTTTCCCCTTCTCTTTTCCTCCTCCTCCTCCTCCTCCTCCTCCTCCTCCTCCTGCTCCTCCTTCTCTATACCGAGCTTCTGCGGCGGCGAGCTACTCCGGCGACCTACTCATCCTCCTCCTCCACCGACGGCCACGACGTCCTCCGACCTCCTCCACCACCTCCAGCCTCCTCGACGTCCTCCGGCCTCCTCCAACATCTCCGGCCTCCCCCGTCACCGTCGGCCACCTCCGCCACCTCCGGCATCCTTCGGCATCCTCCACCTCCTCCGGGCTCCTCCACCTCCGGCCTACTCCTCCTCCTCCGGCCTACTCCTCCTCCTCCTACACCGGCCCGCCAATCTTGGGAGCTTCCGGCATCCTCATGCACCTCATGCACCTCCTACATCTGGCGCATAGACGACAACCACGGTTGACTAGCTAGATCTTGATCTAGATCTAGATCCGGATCTAGATTTGAATTTTTTTGTTTTCTTGTATAACTTACCGCCGGCGAACAAGACGAGGTGCGCCGGGGATAACGCGAATACCGCCGGCGCACCGAGCGGGTGCGCCGGCAATAAGCTATTATCACCGGCGCGTTCGCACCGGCGGGCTCTTGGTGCGCCGGCAATAGCCCATTTTGGTGCGCCGGCAATAAGCCTTTTCCTAGTAGTGTATGCAGCTGCTCATCGGCCAGATGTACCACAGTGGCTACGATGTCAACAAATGCAGGCGCAAGGTTCGCTTTCCTTCCCGGTTTTAGTGGAATCTTTGGTAAAAGGAGCTTCCTTTTACAGAGGGTTTGGTTCTGAATAGTTGACCTTTATGGTTCATGGTTACCTATTCATGAGTGTAATTAGATCTTGTTTGTACTAAATTCCGCAGCTTTCACGCACATCACACACCTGAATATGATGCTGCTGTCATAGCTACTCGCCACTTTCTAAGGCATGTGATTATTGTCCATGCTAGTTACTGTTGTTCTTGCATACAGCTTCCTATGTTGGAACATCAGTTTAGGGTTTTGCTTGTTTGTTAACACTGAATGACACACAGTGCAAGGTGCAAATTACATAATTATTTCGTCATAAAGTTGATGTTAATATATTATTAGTTTAAGTTAAATCAGAAGCTAGGTAGCTAACAATACTTATAGTAAATACCATTTTCCATAATTGTTTTCTAATAAGATTTTTCTTGCTTGCATTTTTTAATCAGATACCTTGCATACTGCATACAAAAAGAGGACCAGGAATAGAGAAGTTGACATGGATGCGTACAATAGAGCGAAAGAAAGTGATCCGGAGTTATACCGAGAGGCTTCCAGTCTTTAGTATGGGAAGGTACTGAAGTCACACCAACTCTTTTGTAATCTTATTTATGGTCCTATTAGAGCATCTCCACCGGCGCCCCCCAAATAGGCGCCGGTGGGGGTGCCGGCACTGCCATATGGGGGGCGCCGACACTGCATCCTTCATCTGGGGAAGGTGTTCCCACACCGGCGCCCCCCATACGACAGCCCCCAATAGAATTGAAATGTAAAAAAACATTTAAAAAAGAAATTCATACGATTTTAGTCTAGTTTTATACAAAAGTGACTCGAATTTGAACTAAAAACTAAAAAGAAACTATCGGTGCCCCTGGAAGGCGTTGTAGTCGAGGTTATCCGCGTCGTCGCCGTTGTCGTCCCTGGACAAGTCGAAGGACCAATCGTCCTCCTCCTCCTTTGCCGCCCGCGGCTTAGAAGGACCGGCGAGATCGACAAAGTTCTTGCCGTAGTCCATGGCGGACTACATCGCCGCCTGCCGCGGGTCGAGCGTGATCTGCCGGTAGTCCTCCTCGACGGAGCGGCCGACGATGAAGCGCTGCCCGGGGAAGTCCTCCAGGTCGTCGCCGCCACAGAGGGCTGCCTGCGCCTCCGCCTCCATCTCCCACCATTGCCTTTTCACTGGCGGAGGTGGTGCTGAGGGAGCAGCGTCCTCCTCCTTGACGCGCCGGTGTGGAAGCGTCCCCGGCGTCCTCCTAGCCGGGGCGGAAGCCGTGCGCCGTGGGTTGTTGTGGACGACGATGCCGGCACAAGGAGGCGCGTGTGCGGCCGAGCGTGTGCGACCACCGGCGTTTGACGAGCCGGAGCGCGAGTGGGCCGATGTGGTCCTTGCCGGCGGCCTCTGTAGTGGCGGCGCCTCTGGTGCCATGAATTGCGCCTGGGGGTAGTAGAGCGGGACGCGCAGGGGATCGACACCGTGGATGTGCGGGCGGTAGCCGTACTCCGCCAGCGTCGCGTCGACACGGAGGGCGGTGCCATGATTTTGTGGGTGGGAGGGTGACATGGCTCGGTCCGGCTTTTCCCAGCCGTTCTGGCTCTGGCAGTTCTGGTGCTATGCTGGCCGCAGCCTCACGTTGCCTGTCGTCAGCACCTGCTCCATGATACAAGTATGTCCATCTCTCGCGCAGACCACCATGAGGAGTGAACTTTACAGAAACATAGATCTGTTGTTGTAGGGAAGCTGAAATGTTTTGCTTAGCTATATTATTGCTTTAATTTTGGTTACTGCATGGGAATTATTGTTGACCTATTTTTCTCACAGGGTATCTGGGATGTTGAACAAGACAGCCTAGATGAAAACGGTTGCTACCTCAAGGTTTATATATTAATGTTGCTTTCTCGAAGAGAACCATATTTGGAGGTAAGATATACCAACTGTATCTTGAATGCTCTGGTGCTTTCAAACAGTTAACTTGATATTGCTACTGGTCACTTTAGCCTTGGTTTCTCAGTGGAAGGGGATATTGACTTTGATTTTCTCTGGCTCAAACTTCTGCATATGTGTTGATAAGCTTCAGGCCAAATAAACTCTTGAGTTTTTTTTATTTGTAGAGGCCTTGTATTTTAACATATAGGGTTGTACCTTGGTCCGCATTTCCAGTTTAGTTTTGTTCTCCTAAAATAGGAAGTAGGATGTTCCTGGCATACTTTTAATTCCATAAGGTTGACTAATATATGGAGGAGTACTTCTAAGTTTCATAAAATTGTTAACCGAATTTAAAAAATGGCATAGTGGTAAGAATCAAATCTTGAAGATAAGTAATGTGAGCATAATGTTAATTAGCTCTCTATACTGGAGATGTTTAAACTCTCTTTTGTATCTAAATCCTGAAAGTATCTTGATACTTGTAATGGGATGTGGTTGTCCTTTCCTCTTTCTTTAATTCCGTTGAATAAAGTGAGGTGGGTAGTTGACCCTCAGGCAATGTTCTAAAGGCATCCGCCTAGCCCGCCTAGCTAGTTCTGGCTAATAGGCATAGGCGATTAGGTGTTAGACTGTTAGGTGCCAGTCAACTGTCGACTAGTGCATAGCACCTTATGTGGTTTATTCTTGAGATAAATTAAATTCCTTGTTGTCTCCAGATTTAGTGGATAATCATGTTACCAGTGCCAGTTAAACCAACTTGTTCCATTGCTATCTAATAAACTGTTATGGACCCTTTTATTTTACAAGAAAACTGTAGAAAAACTTTGCACTGTAGCTTATTTTATCAATGAAGAGCTACATGTACAAACGCTAAATATACACAGAGTTATAAAGGGCTGAATTAGATTTTAAAGCTATGATGTACATAGATTGTAACCATGCGTTGAACTGAACTGTACTTTATTTTCCTGGCCCTATAACCGACCGTGATCATCCCATATTTGAAATATTGGTAGCACTTGTCACAAAAAGGCTTTACACGCCCTTGCGTTAAGCAGTAAACCAAAATATATGCTAGGGTAGTTACAGGCTTGTTGGTTTGAACTGATTACTACTTTCCTAATACCTAAATCAGTACCTAGGTGTGAGTGCCTGCTAATATTGGTTTGTGTGGTAGAGATGGCAGTAAAACAACACCATTCATGTTATGCCACCTGGTGGTAGCACACCTGGATGTCATGAAAATAATTGTGATGGTCTGGTGCTAGTTACTTTTGCTCTTTTTGTTCTGCGGTCATGAACTCTTCCGCAACTGATCGGTTTTATAATTAAGACAATTGGTTAATCTTCTTTGATGTTTTGGTTAGTTTTGAGTAGCTCTAATTTCTAAAATAAATATAGCATGGAGATCTTTAGCCACTTATGAAATTTATAGCTAAAATTGCATCGAGTTACCTCCTTTAAACTTTACCTGTATATAGGTGCGGGCTTCCATTTGTGCTTTCGTCTTACATATTAGTCATAGTACCGGCTTGATGTCATTATCAGAACATGGTGGACGAAAATAAGGGAAAAACGAATGAGCTTTGTGTATTATGTACTAGCTAAAAACTCTGGTCTGGAAGTTCTAGTGGCCTGACCTCTGCATGAAACGATGTTTGGAGACAACCTATGCTTGAAACATAACTTCCTAAATACGACAACACCCTCAGCTATTATCTTCATTAACTGAAGTGACTCTTTTCTCTGAAATATTTGGCAAAGGAAGGTCTTCAGACTTGGAATGTGGATCCTTGGGGAATTCCGCTCGTTGGCTAGATGTTATTAGTGTGTTTAGGTAGTCATGATGGTTTTATTTGGAGTAGGGTGACATCGGAGGTGCATCGAAATTAAGATCTGTTTTTTCTTAAAAAAATATACTATGTGGCCTAGACATCATGTTTTAATTCTCCATCTGATTCAAGTGAGAGCCTGGTTTTTTTATGGTCAGAGGGCCATATCTTGTGTTTGCTGTGGTTAAGCGCCATTTTGATGCTGAGTTATGCATTCCCGGGCGTTTTCTTATGACATCTCTGTTCGAATAAGATGAACCGAGATAGTTTAAAAATTAAATTTCTGTATCCCTTAGTTTTATTTATTCAAGCTATAGTTGTTTTGTGTCTCTGATTACTTGGGGAGTTCTGTGTCTTCGATTACATTTCTTTGGTTTATTCTCCTGTGCACCATCTAGTTCTTTTTTGTGTGTGAAAATCTCCAGATATCTTCTTTCAGCCAGTGTTAAAATTTACATAATTGGTCCTGGTCCTTTTTCATTTTGTACCGTGAACCTGTGATGCTTTACGAGCCCTCGTTTTCAGTCTGGTTCTGCATCGTGTACAAAATATATTGAGAATCACCAAACATGATGCATATATCAAGTTTAGCCTCGAAATGTTGGTCAACATTTAAGTGAAAGCGAACCAAGTAACCTATGTATGATGCCTGTTGTGGACTTATGATCAAACCGATGTTCAGTTAAGAAGTTGAAACCAGTTACCTGACCCTATGCTTTGCTGCTCGGCATGCGTTTCTGTTAATGTATAAAGAACGGAATGGCATTGCTTTATCTAAACACGTGTTTGTGTTAATTGTCTCTAATTATAGTAAAATCATTAGCTGCCTGAGGTTGAAGGCTCTTGTACTAGACACAGTTGTTTGAGTGGATGTCTGAGAGGAGATAGATAGAATAACTTGTTCTCTTACTGTTGAACCATAAGACATTTCACCTTGTCTCCCAACCTTCTTTGGTTTTAAGAATTATGTATGACTTTTCATCAGCTACTAGAACTTAAGATTCCAGTACCGAGCTCTTATTTCTTGAAGATGCTCGGTAGTTAGGTGGATGGTACTTCATGAATGTATTGTAAAAGAAGTAGCACACAAATGTAATATGTGCTGCTGAAATTTTGTGGCAGGTGCTATTGAATCACTGATGCTCTGTTTTAGCCCTTGTCATGGCTCTCTTCAGGAGTGCCCCTGAACATGCAAGGTGTCGGATCTTTCTATTCTTGACTCTGAGATTGTATTCATTTTGAATAATGAGCATGTAGTTATAATGTTATATAGGTTCCTTATAATACTTGATGCTAGAATTTGCAACTTATGGTGCGTAGCTCGTGTGCATGAAGGTGATCGGTATTTTGGCATAGGCACTACATTATTGTTCAGTGTACACCATTAGGCCTTAACTTGGTACTTTTGTTTAGGCCATTTTTCTTGGAACACCAATGAACTGGGTTGTCTTCTTCCCCTTCTCTTCTTGTGATATGGATGGTGGCCCTCAATTGGTGCCTTGTGTGTAATATTACCAGCGATTTCTTTGTGTAATGCCTTCTCGATTAGATTGTTTGGTAGCAAGAGAGAGATCATATGCTGATATTTTGTACTATCTTTCGTTGAGTTCTGTCATTAGTTCATGACATTGTGCTAGTTTATAGCTTAAAGGTTCTGTTGCGTATCCCCTTCAATTTGACTTAGGGTGCTCTTTATATTAATCGATGGTTTTGCAGGGCAGCAAGGGAGAAGTGGAGCTGGCCAGGAGGGAGCCATGGCCATGGCGGTGTTCGCTGTTGTCCGCCCGGGGCTGCACTGCGTCCTCACAAGCACAGAGTGGAATCGCGTCGATGAACAAGTCCGAGCGCATCGCCAGTCTACTTTGTACATCGTAGCAAGGTATACCTCTGAGTTCACCCTTCTTGCTCGAGGGCTAAAAAATTGGAACTTTTGTTGTGTTTAGGTGCTGTATAAAGTATGATTCATCTCCCAGAACATGAGAAATATGCACCTTTTAGTGCTTACTTTAAACAATTAGTATATACACATGGATGTGATCAGAAATAGCGGTGGGAAGAAATCGCAAGAGTTAGCCATTATGAAATTAATTGTACAAGGTTCATGATTTTTGGATGGCTACATCGTGTTAGAACTCTGCTTCTCTAGATGTAATCTGTTGCTGTCCAATTTTTTGGAAGTTAACCATTTTCTACAACATTGATATGATTCTGTCGGGTCAATGTTCTGCAAACGTAGTAAAGTATCGACACGAGGAGGTATAAAAACGTGTGGCAGTAGCATATAAGATCACCCTTGTGCATGCCATGTTAGATCTTACACTTTTAGCAGGCTGAGTACTACCTTGTTTATTTTTATGTATAAGATCCATTCCTCCACTGATGTGTTACTGATTATTATATTTTTTCAGGGGCTGAGTAATCCCACTCCAGCCCTTCCAGTTTTCTATGTATGGTGGTTGCTCCACTGAGTCCACAGTGTTCATTATGGTCTTGTCAAATGCAAATAATACATACATTATATAAAAGTTGGTCAGATTAACGTTTTCAGATTGATTCATGCACTGTAGACGAGCTATTTATCGCTTCGCTCCTTCGATAGTTACGTGACGCGTGCGATGGTTGTCAGCGCTGTGTTGTTTCCTTCAAGCGGTAGTTTTTACTTCCTTTTTTTCTTTAGACGTCAGGTTACCGGCTACCGTCTTTATTCCGTTATTTCTTCCGGTGATCCGGTAAATGCGTTCTC
Organism: Lolium rigidum; assembly: GCF_022539505.1. Taxonomy (NCBI): domain Eukaryota; kingdom Viridiplantae; phylum Streptophyta; class Magnoliopsida; order Poales; family Poaceae; genus Lolium; species Lolium rigidum. The sequence goes on along the minus strand of NC_061512.1, from coordinate 218,934,524 downwards.
TGTTTACGATCGTGCTAGAGTTTAGACGTCTCATGATCTTCTTTCCCTTGCAAACGTGTCCCATTTTCAGCGGTTGAAGAGTCTAGGTGTCTCATTCTCTATTTCGTTGCCGCTGATTGGAACCTCATCTCCTCCACCTTCTATCTCCCGCACCGACTCCCATCTCTCTTCCGAGGAAAACGAGGCTCCCGGGTCTGGACTCGGAAGCCGGACATCATCATCGATGGAGGCGCTCGAGGGTCGGCGGCCTGTAGCCGTGGAGAGGTGGAGGAGCTCACGCCCGAGCGGGAGGGGCCAGTCGGGAACCTAGCCTAGGGGATCTGGTGCAGATGAGCAACGTACACCGTGGCCAGCGTTGTTGGGCGAGCTAGCGGGAAGGGGACAGAGAAGGTGAGAGATTTCGGCGGGAGGAGTGCGGCCGGTTGTGGGATGTGAGGAGCGCTGGGATGGAGGTGGTTGTGCGCTTCCAGCAGCCTATCTTTCATCCTCCCAGTCTTCCATCTGCTCCAGCATTGCTGCGATACAGGGTAAGCTGACCATGACTTTTCCTCATGCTAGATCTGGTGAGATTTCCTTATTCCAAATCCAGGTGATTCCCTTTGTTTTATTTCACTTTTGATTCGTCGTTTGTAGTATTTTCTTGATCAACCATGCCACAGAGGAAGGAGTAGATCTGACTATTTTACTAACTGTGATGATTGCAAGTGTAGGTCCTTTGTTTAATTTAAAACAAGGTTTTTCAGTTGCAACTTCCTTTTAGAACAAATCCACAAATTGCAGGTATCAATTATGTCCGATCAAGAGAAGCTTGGGAGCATATGATCTGTTTTATTTCTTGGTCGTTGGATATGAAAATCTTAATTCTCATTCATGGATCTTGCTGGCCATAGGAAGTCCATGGTTTCCTCTATAGAAGTATCATATTTTTTCCTCTAAAACGAAGCCAGTGGTGCAAAAGAGGTCAGACTTTGTTTTATCTGAATTTATATTCGCTTTGTAATTATGTTCACTTTGTAATCCCGTTTTCCTTTTAAATTGGCATCTGATCGTGTGTCTATGGTTTGATAAAGGTTTAATTTTGGCATTTGCAAATGCACCGCAAGAAGATGGAAAGAAGAAAACCTATGCGAAATATGCCAACAATATTCTAATACGCAGGTTAGGCACTCATGACGTATACCAATGTGATTTATTATGTTCTATAAGAATACATGAAACCACATGTGTTCTATAGCAGAATCAGTGTCACTGTATCTTCCGTAGTGTTGGTACAGCAGAAATGTACAAATGGCACACCTTCTAAATAGTGTGTTGCTTTTGCTCAAGTTCTTTCTCTACATAGGTTTCGTTCCTATATCTTTCTGTTAAGGGCGTAACTACTTCCATACACTGAAACTTCCTTTGAATATTAGAGAACTGTAGTGAGAATGGTTTGGTTATATTGCATTCTATTTAATTGGGATTGTTGAACTCCCAAAAAAATTTAGCCTCCCTGGAAGGTCAGTTAGATATACTTTATTGGGCACATATATACTACAGATGTCAGCATCCATTTTTTTTGAAAATTCCACCCATGTCTGTACACGGACTGCAACCTCAAAATATTTTGATTGTCTAAATATATACATGAGTGCACTAACTAGATAGTACTACGAAATTACATATGAGCTATGGAAGAAACATGTTCGTTTCCGACAAATAATTTCTTATCAGTGCGTATGGATTTAGCCAGCATAATATAATTCTTTCAATTTCGCTTATCACAAATCCTTCTTTCGAGACAGCATGTTTAAAAATGGCTTGAAACTCTTGACTGTCCAGAAGCATGAAGACCTACTAGCATTGTTGGGGTATCCTATAATTGTTGTGTTGTTACTACTCCCTACACAACTTCTCATAGGGCTGCTGTATTATCGTCGGCGTCTGGCTGTGCATCGGCATACTGCTTTTGTTCGAGCAGGTTGTCCCTGCTGTTCACTGATTGTAGGGTCTGAACTTTGCTGCACAGAAACTAAGAGAACATCCGCAACCTGACCTTCATAATGTGATACAGTTACACTGTACAACTATGTGCACAAAAATATGCTGTGTTCCAGGTTGAGCTTAACTTTTGGATTCTCAGGTCGAGATTGCATGTATAGTTGTCTTCTACTTTTTTACATACAAATACTTTTGCCCTCTTCTGTTCTGTATGTAGTCGCACGTGTGCTTCTCAGTAAATTTTCAAATATGTCTAATGCCTCTAATGATTTCTAAGGCCAAGCATAATATTTTATAAATATTTCTAGCATCTGCAAAATGCGGCCAAACTTGATTGTTCAGTGGCTTTCCAAATAACCCTTTTCTCGCCTCTCTTTGAGTGAACTGAACTGTCTTGATCTTTTTTTGTTGTGCAGGTGTTGTGCCGAATGTTCAGTTACCCATGGCTGCAGCTCTTGTTTGTCTTTTGAAGTGCAAGGATTTTCTTTGCTCTTTTGTTCTCCGGCCCAGCCAAGAACAACACCGACCCTGGACAAGTCTTCGCTGCCGAACCCATCCCTGCCGCTCCCCTGCCAACAATGAAGACAATCATCATCCTCTCATCTGATGATGATGATGACGATGACAATGCGGCATACTAAATCCTCTTCAGGTCGTTTGCGTCCAGAAGAGAACAGCTAATTTTGGGCACCAGCAGCGTCGCCAGTCTGAATCTCCCCTACGCCACTAAATCTGCCTGGCAATGTACACATGCAATGATGCACTTTTGTTTGACTGTAAAGTCTGTATTTTGCAGTTATAGTTTTGATGGCGTCATGACCAAGAACCCAGATCTATGTAAAGTACCCATGGCGAAAAAACCTACTATGTAATGATCTCTTCTTGCAGCAGTGCCTGTTTATATTTTGCACCATTGTCCATAATATCTTTTTTTTCTGCCACTAACAGCGACCCTCACCTGATGAAATAACAATATTCCATTCTGTTCTCACCCTCTCTTTGTTTCACTAACTAAATACACCAGAGACTACCCACCAAGAGCACACGATGATATGAAATGTCCACTCTTTTTTAAGGCAATTGTACAGTCATTCAGCTTCACCATAATCTTGAAAAAAGATAGCGCTCCACGGACGCGGCGTGTCGCCGCGCCTATGCTTTCCTAGTAGGTTAGGAAGGAATAAGGATTTTGTCAGAAATATTGTAGGGAAAATTTGTGTTTGAGGCAATTGTGAATGTATGTACTATGCGCGATAGAAGCACCTGTCTAGAACTTGCTCATGTTTTCTCTAGTCTGCAACCCTGATGTATCTTTTTCTCCAGCCCAGATTGTTGGTTATATACTTACATGATAAAATATTCATATATTGGTGCTGGAATGTGTCTAGTCTGATTGATCACCTAATCTAAGAGAGCTTTTAATTATTGAAGTTACATCCTGTTAATCTGTTTGTAAAAAGTAATGATAAGTAGGCACTAAAACTATACATGGTACCATGGGTACTGAATGTGAGTTTGCGAAGTTGCTTGAGGTCTAATGGTAGGTAAGTGAATAATCCCCGACTTCATCTGAAGGATTGCTTTCTAGATAAACAACGGCGATAGTTCATGTGTGAAACTATTGGTTTCATCAGAGCGAATGTGAAATTGTTCTCAGCAAGATTTCTATATCGGTAGTTGTGAGTTTTTCCTCCCCGCATGTTGACATCATTCTTTGTTTGCTATTGTGAACATCCGTTTGATTGTAGTCAGAGCCTGCTTTTTTATGGGCGGTTGGCCATAACTTGTGTTTGCCGGTGGTTAAGCGCTATTTTGGCGCTGACTGCTGAGTTATGCATTCCTTGAATTTTTTTTTTTGTATCAAATGTACATCTCTGTTTGAATAAGATGAACAGAGATAGTTTTAAAATTAAATTCTGCATCCCTTAGTTTTATTTATTCAAGCTATAGGTGCTTATTGTCAGTTGCTTGTTCTTCACCCGAGTTATCGTGTCCTTGCAGAGTTCCCTGTCTCCCATTACATTTATTTGATGCTGTGTTAGGCTTTTGCATGTCATTGTCTTATCATAGCTTGTCTTCTCGAAGAACGGAACTCCCAGTGATATATGACCACATAATTAGTCTTGATTTGCTTTTTTGGTAGTTAGAAATCCCATATTCTGTTTAGACGTTATCTGTTTCGCATATAACGTGTTTCTTATTGTCTTGCAGGTGTTGATACACAGGTTATTTCAGATTATGTGCGTTATTTTCTCCACCAACACACGTAAGTACTCTATGCAAAGCACTGTTTTGCTTTTGATAAAATTAGGTGACATTGAATGACCTAAATAGAACCTAGATCTCATAGATGTAAATGTTACTGTACAACCTAATTGTGTAGCTGATGTGAAATTTGTCCTTCGTGTACAGTATTCGTCTTGGGCAACCAGCTACAGTGAAAATTTCTTCCAACTTAGTTAGGTTTATGGACTATCTGAACAAGTACGTTTTGGTAGCATTTGTGAATACAAGAATATTGGTGGTTCAAAATGTTTGTTTACTTGCTTGAACACATGTCATCTCATTATGATACTTGTTATCAATTTCCAGAGCATGTTGCCAGCTGGAATGATAGTTGGTGGAGCCATGGTGGCCAAATATACGCAGCCCCTCTTTGTTGAACTATTCGGAGGCAACCATTTGCAATTGGAGGTAAGTGTATCATTCCTTTTCTACCTTGAGTTGAGATCCTTGAGTAGGTTGCATTACTCTCTTACAACAAACCTTGTGCACTCTATGTAGTACTGAGTAGCTTGTGGGTTTTATCACATTATACTGCGGTTTAGTCATACTTTTCCTAATGTAACTTTGTTGTATGCTATAATAAGATGCAAGATTTCACACTCTTATGGTATTGCTTACCTTTTCAGTATCTGGTTCTTGTTACCTGTATGGATTGATGGATCATGAATGGAGTGAGGTGGTGATCCATGAAGAAGCTGAGGTACCTTAGTGAGTTTCTCATTAGAAACCAGACATTAGTTGATCTTTTGCACTGAAAATGGAGTAACAGGACATAGTTATTTTAATGTACGACGCTGTCAAGTATGAATATTTTAAATTATGTTTTTTCATATTGTTGTTTCCTTGTTTGGTTGATGTTCTTTGGTTATGGGTGGATTATGGCTTCATCGTAGCGTTTTTTGGATAAAGATCATTGCTTTTTTTTATTGTTGATGCTTGTCATATTGTTTACATAGTCCAGAATCCTAGAGCAGAACAATTGTTTTCATTGTAATGTTTTCTATCCCATCAATGCATCTCCTTACATAGTTTTTTCTTATCCAAGTTTGGCTGAAGGTGGCTTCCCCTGCTATTGCCTGTGATGTAGTGGAGGTGTTGTCCGCACCGTTACTGCATGCCATCTTTTCATGCAATTTTTCTGCTTTTTTCCTGTGGTTCAGAAGCGCACAATAGAGAAACTTATACTTGCTGATTTGAAAGGACTTATTTCCAGTATAAAGATGATAAAACCATGCTCTTTGGTAACTTTGGAAACCAGATCAGTCAATACTTGAAGCCAATTTTTGACTGTGTTGTGCGATGGTGCATAAAATGAGATCACAGTGAATAACAGTGAACTGAGTTGTCTTCTTGTGGAATGATTTGAAAACTTCAAATTATTGTTTTCTTGGAATAACAGTTAACTCGGTTGTCACAACTTAAAATGATATGAAAACCAGTTATGTTTAGACCAGTTTTCTTGGAATATCAGTGAACCGGGTTGTCTTCTTCCCTTTTCTTCAAATTCTAGGGATGGTTTCCCTCAATTGGTGCCTTGTGTGTATTTACCAGCGATTTGTCATTCCTTCCATATTAGATTATTTGGTAGCAAGAGAGAGATCATATGCTGATATTTTGTTATATCTTTCTCTGAGACCTGTCATTGGTTCATGAAATTTTGCTAGTAAGTTGCCTTGATTTGTCTTGGTACCGAAGTTAGTAAGACCTAGTACTAAGCATGTACCTAACCGTGTTGGTGGTCGTTGATAGATCTGTGCAGTGGCGACTGTACGCTAATGTAGCTGTGTAGATGGTGTTTTTCAGTGTAATCTCCTATCGACGTCATTTTGCTTTTGTAACTTGTATATTTCAAGGTTAAAAGCATATCTTGTCATCAATGCATGTTGGCCGTTATTTCTTACATCTTGAGATGCCGCTTTGTTAGTAGCGCAAAGAAATCACTTTGTTGTTTTACTTTGCTAGTGTATAACCATACTATATAGTTCCTTGCACCTCAATTTCAAACATCATCTGTTCACTTGAAAATCTTGCACTTTGAAGCGGCCACCTCTTACGAATCCGATCTTTATTTACTTGTGTGCATCATCCGTTGCTCAGGTCGTTTAACAACCAACCAAGGGCACATAGGTCAAAGCCATACCGATCTTGCACACGATGATCAGTTGTTGCTTGGACCAAATATGAAGGAGCTGGACAGCCGACAAAAGCCACACGGGCCAGAGTTGAAGTGTTTTGAATTCATGTTGATATATTTTTTGTAGATGTGTTGAAGTGAGAAGATGTAGCAAAATCTGGAATGTGTTGTTGAAGAGACAGACTAACCGAACGAATGGAGATATTGTTAGCAGCTTGCAGGGATTAGAAACAAGGGTTGTATATTTATATCCAGTACTTGAGTCTTGATGAACATGTCCGTCTCTTTTATTATTTTTGGAAACTTAATTATGTGGCTGTGACTTGCAAGAGAAGTTAGTTTTTTGCGATTTCTAATCATTGGCACATATAATAGCTGATATTTTGACCTGACGTGTTATTGCTTGGAGCTCTTGTCTTTGTGCTTGTTGGTTTCATCTCTGATTGTTGTGACTGGCTGACTGCAAGTCAGCCCTGAGCATCAATGTAGACTGAATTTTGTCTTCTTCGGCGGTTTCTAGTTGCAGCGATCTGAATTTTTATTTCTTCTACCGTTGGTGCTAGCTGAAGCACTATTGGTCTTCACCTTGAGGCATTATTTGTGAACTAACGGCAGTGATCAGCGACAAGGGCAGTGATGAGCAACATCCATGGTAGCCAAGAGCTGACTGTGGCCATTTGTAAGTACCTAATTGATTGATCTAGCAAAAGAAGAAAACTTGGCAGATTGCAGCGTATGTAGTATGAATGCATTTCATGACCAGGAGGACACTCAGCTCGGCATGAGGCAACGGTGACATATAGGCAGATTACATAGTTTTTTTTTTCACGGCATGTTGGCGGAACATGAATCGATCCTCCATCCTTCTATCTTTTGTCTTTAAGTAAGTTTCTTTTCAAATTTGAACTTTATAGGAAAAAGTATTTCCTCCGTTCATAAAAAGTTATCTCAACTTTGCCTGAATTGGCAATGTATCTACATGTTCAAACATGTCTAGATACACTAAGATACATGCATATTTTTATGAAGTTTAATACATCCTTTTGGATATGAAGGGAGTAGTAGTATATGAAGCCCCCAATATTTATTATGGTTGTTTTTTCTTGATAAAGTTGATTAAATTTGTGTGTATAGATTCATCCAAATGTAGTTAAATTGTCGCGACATCATTTGGAACATAGGGAATAAATTTAGTTCAAAACTAAAGTGTGAAGTATGTGCTTGTAGCTTCTGCTACCATTGGAACCGATCCATTAATTTGGTAGATCGCTTGAAATATGGGACGTTGATTTTGTGGAGGAGGTAGTTAATTTTGAAGGAACGTTGCTTCCGTAGTCAGCACCACCAGCTTCCGAAAGCATTGGAAACCATCAATCCATTAGTTTGGTAGCTCACCTGGAATACGGAAGGTGATTAATGGGGAATTGCCACCGGACATGCATTCCTTTGATCGGGCCTGTAACTCCACATCACTGATTCGGGTCACCAATCCACAGCACGGAGTAGGTAACGACCCATAATTAAGTCTCTCCCCTAGAATCTGCATGTGTCCTCAATGGACGAGGCTTGCCTGTGCCCAAGCCGTGCCCCCATCTGTGCGCCCATGAGACGTGGCGTCCATCCAGCGGCTCCGCAAACATCGGCTAGCGTTAGTACGTTTCGGCAGGAAAAACAAACCGCGAATACGCAAATCCCACCCCATGATACTCGCACCTACTGATACGAACACGCCCTGCACGAAGCCCGACCACGACCATGACTCCATGAGTGTCCGAGGGGTCGTCGAGCGTGGGCATTGTCAACGTCCACGACGGCGACAAGGTGGGATCTGTGAACGTCGGCCGCGGCCCGCTGTTCGTCTTCACCCTCACCGTCTCGACCCTGAACAGTGCGCCGGACCATGGCATCCTCCGACCCGTAGTAGCAGGACGCCAGCGACTTCACGAGCTCTGTCTTGCCTACGCCCGTTGGGCCAGCGAACACGAAGCTGGCGATCGGGCGGCGGGGCTCCCAAGGCCAGCGCGCGCTCGACGGATGGTGCAGCACACGGCTGTCACGGCGTCGTCCTAGCCGATGACGCGCCGGTGCAGGGTCTCCTTCATGTTGCGCAGCCGGTCAGACTCGTCCACGGAGACTTTCTCCACCGGGACGCCTGTCCAGGAGGAGACCACGTGCTGAATGTCGGACTCGGTGACCACCGGTCCGACGGACGTGATCATGGACAGGAGTTCCAGCTCTTCGCCGCGAAGCTCTGCCGCCTGTAATCACATAACAAAATTGAATAAGCCGCAGGGTGATTGATCCATTCTAGTAGACATGCCGCTGCTATTGAGTGCTCCCCGAGCGGGTTCTGAATCGGTGCGCCGCCTTGTGGTTTGCTGCTCGACCCTAACAAAGCTACCCACCTTTACCGTCGAGGAGCTCCCCAGTTACTTAACTCGGTCGTCCCTCATCCTCAACTCGGAGCTCGGCGGCCTCTTCGGCGCTGCGCAGGACCGCGACATGCTGTTCGAGGCTCAGCCAGCGCTGAACTGCATGTCGCCGGGGCTCGACCATTCAGAGGCGGGGCTCTTCAGCTACAACCAGGCAACCAGACGGACAAGTAGAAGCAGTTCATCACCATGGCGTCACTGGAGCATATGGTGGAACGGTTGCAAAGCTCGGCTACTTGATGGTAGACTAGGGCCGGACTGCTGGCCAGTTCAAGTTATCATACATGCCGTGTGTCGATTCTGTGCACAGGAAGCCTTCGCCGGACTGTGGCATCTCCGGCCGTTCCCAGCTCCAAGTTTAGGCCGTGGAGACAGATAGAGAAGAAGTATAATCGGTGTGATGTACAAATTAGTTTTGTACTGATGTGAGACGACCGTGTACTGCCCGCATTTCCATTTTTCTTTTGCAAAGAAATAGCACACTTGCGGGAAAAAGAGGCGGAAAGGACGCGATGGAGGCCACATATCCACAGCGCACGGATCGTCGCACGCCGCGGGCGCAGGCAAGCCTCGTCCGTCCTCAATCAGCGCTACTACAATTCATTGGATTGACTAGGATTTCCCTCTCCCTTATAATCTGCATGTGTCCTCAATCAGCGCTCTGGACGGTCCTCAACAGAGTAATTACACCTGCAATTCATTGGATTGACTAGGATTCCCCTAGTGCCACCTCATTGATCCGTGGGAGTAGGCATCTGAGCTCTCCATCTCTATCGTGTAGAGGCACTAGATAGATAGCTCCCGTCTTGTAAAAAATTGAGCCTCTCTTCCCTCCATCCTTGGCTAGCTCTATATATAGTAGGAGGGGTGTGTTTCTACGCGTGCGTCGTGTGTGACGACTTAGACTTTGACTCTTGCTCGGAGAGGAGAGGAGAGGTGGGAGGGCTGATTCCTCGGCCACCTGTTTGTCATCATCCAGTTTGTCTCCGCCGGCTGGTAATCCTTTGTTATATGTGTTAGTACTAGAAGGTTTCATCCCATGTAGTTTTCATCCGTCTTAGATTTGTTTACGGATGTTGCCTTTCTTATTTAAGTCGGCAGACGAGGCTGCTGGGGCGGATCGGATGTTCAGCGGCGCCCGGCGGGGGCCAGAGCTAGAAGGTTTCATCCCATGATCAAGGAAGGTTTTGGACGGGTAAGCTGCCATCTTTGCCCGTGGCCGATTTTTTTTTTTTCCTTTGATTTGTTGGATTGGATGGATGAATCAACCCATCGATGGATCCTGGGTGATCTCATCCCGCCGAGATGTTGCCGTGGATAAAAGATGGGATCGAGCGAGCACGACTGGACTGGAGCCAGGCTGGCAGGTTATTACCCGCAAGCATCGCTCGATGGAGCTGCAGGATGCCGCCGGGTCGCTCGCTGCCTCGACGAAGTAGTAGAAGAGTACCCACCATACTGCCTGAAGCCGACGACAGGTTGCCCCGGCAGCGCAGGGATCTCATCGCCAGCCTTCAGCCTGGCCTGGTCAGAGACAGAGTACTCTGCTCCGAGGCTTCTGGCAGTACCAATAACTCGTAGCCCCGGCTCATCTACTCTGTAGGCATCACTACTCTTTCTGGACCGGATGAACTCTCTGAGCTGAGCCTCTTGTGATGCATCTGCATGCAACGCGGCCACGCAGATGAGGAGGAGTAGACCAAAGGTGGTTTTCCTCATGATTTCTTCTATGGGTAGCTCTTGCCAAGATGACTAAGATGGATTCAGTTGGGGTGTTATATATAATGGTAGTAGGGGCTTAGGTGTATTGGAATGAGTTTGGCTGGAGCAATCATGCTACCTCGTATTGTCTCACTTCAGTATATGGAGGTTGATTGCAAGTGGTAGCATGAAAGCTAAGCTCGCACATTCTAGTAGGTGAGGCAATTAAGTTGACCGATTTGGCTATGTTGAAATGGCACCGTTTCCATAAAAAGTAACTAATCTACCCACTGCAGGCTATTTAATTCTGTATCAGTTTTCGCAAAAAAATAATTCTGTATCAGTTAACTATAGGAAGTTGCTTGGTTGGTAGATACGGACGCGAATTTTTGGCTCCTGGGTGCTGGCGCACCCGATTTTAGCAATAAAATCGGAAAAAATACTAAAATTGATTCAAAAAAATCGGCATAAATCATGTGTGTGGGGTACATATGTAGGTATGTGTGTGTCAATTTTCAACCTAAAATATGAAAGTATGCAGCCTACACAAAAATAACAAATTGTACTGTTCATAGTATATTGATTATACGTATACTATTCACAGCATAACAAAACTTCATTTTCACTTTTTTGTATGAGTCACGTACGGCCGTATTTTTTTCTGAAATTTTTCCTAGATAAATATTGAGATGAGATGTACGCGAGGTAATTATTTCAACTTTTTTTGAAACATCTAAATGACGTTTTTCGAATTTTTTGAAATCAGGTGCGCTGGCACCCAGGTTCTCCACCATATTTTCATGGTAGATACTCCATATACTGAATATTAGTAGGCCTGATCGGATTTTCTGTTTAACTTTCACCAGGAATTTGGTAAGCAAAATATTAGTTATACCCCACAAAGAGTGAACCATTATATTCTTAGTCAAAGTAAGTTTTTTCGTCTTGATATTACTGTATTATCCTTTGTTGAAAAAATACCTGAAAGTCGGGATGGCCTTTTTGTTCGAAGGACGGACTAGAAAGCTACACGGGGGTCTGGTAGTTACGTTGATCAATTTGATAATAATTGGCTTTTATATAAAGAAACTAATTGATCATTTGTAGCATGTCTATCGTCTAGTTGCACTTGTGACACTTTACTGCAATGGTCATTGGAGCAGGAAATTGAGCCTTTTTTTGGGTTGTTCGAGGTGGTGCCATGTCAGTATAATAACTGGGCTATGTAATATTTTTCTTTTTTTCTCATTTTGTAGGTTGTTGCTTTTTCTGTGTGCTGTGATGCAACTCATGTATGAACATTGTAGGAAATTGGTTTGTTGCGTTATTTAATGCAGAGACCAAGAGAGGTTTATTTTCCAACCAAATTTCTTCTGAGCATGTTCCACCCACACCAAACTACACGCTTGGATTTTTTCCAAAATGGATTTGGCTGGTGGTATAATGCTTGGGCATAATTGAAGGAGTATTTTGAGATGGTAAGTCATGCCATCACGTGTCGTGTCTCACATTTTTGGACATTGGTTGCGTGAGGTAGAGTAGAAGCTACACTCACACAGTTAAGTCGGCCCACAATTTATATCGATGGATTTAGATATGTATAGATGACATAGTTTACGATAAAGAGAACAACTTACCCACCATTTGCAGGCTATTTAATTCTATATCCGTCTGTTGCTACTATGCGTTAGTGCCATCAATTTTGTAGATATAGGTTCAAGGATTTGTTGATCTTAATCTGCAACTATATATGATTTTTTTAAGCTTTTGCCTAGTAATTAAACTCATAATTGAAATAATATATGTTATGTAACTACATACATGCCATAAATTCTGACGGGAAATACTTGGACGTACCTGGCGAGGGTGGTAACAAACAAGAACACAATAACCAAACTTCAAATGCCAATCCACCCACCGAGCTATACGATTGGCGTGTACAATCTATCGACTACTTCTAATCAAATTTGAATACAATAGAAGAAGTTTAAAAAAAGTTCAAAATGAGATCAACTTGTGCATTGAGTCATCCTATGTTATTTAATTGCTTGTAAAAATAGAAACATAGGCATATGAATGTATTCGAATAGAACACTTCACAATTTGATATTGTATGTATATGAGTTTGCTTGACTTTCTGCCCAAGTGAACGTGGTGGCATGCAAAATTCATCCTACCAAACATTATGCATGTGCATCTCGTCACGGCAAACAACTTTGTGAGCTAGAGTTTCAAACTTTCATGCATACGAAAACGAGTTTCCAATTGTTTAGTCCCCAAAATAGAAATCAACTTTCCATTTTATTGGTGCACACAATACCAAATGTATGTTTTACTTTGTCAAGGGGATACGAAAAATGGAAAACCTGTCCAAAGTTTCCTTCTATTAAATCTACACCAACTACTGTATTTAGAAAGAAAACATCAACTGATTGTTGAAAATTTGCAAAAAAATGTTCACTAAAAAAAATCATAGCCATCCTCGAAATTTGTTCATGATGCCCATTTCTTGAATCCTATAGTCGGCTCACGTGTGGTGTGTCTTTGGAGGGAATACCGTACGTACTTAGGAGTATTTCATTCGAGCAGACTGCTTGCACACTGGGATACGATGCTGACATGACGAAGGGCGCAGAAGTTTGCGTGAATGGTTGTACTACCATCCGACCATTAGTATAATCATTGCGCGATAGCTTACACGAGAAGGAAAAGAGCCGAACAGTTGTGGATAATAAAGCATTTGGTTCTTCCAGGATCCTTCTTCTACTGCCTTCTCAAAGGAGTACTACTATTGTAATTTTTTTTATGTTCTGGGACCTTCGGGTCCCTTCCCCGTTCAAAAAAAAGTAGTATGGCGAATTTGGTAGCCTGCTAATAGCATGTGAAGATTACGGTTACTTATTTCCCTGGTTCATGTGTTTACTACCATATCTCTGTATACATAGTCAATGAAGTATTTTGACCACATTTTTTCACTACTCTATACTAAAGTACTACCTCCATCCCAAACCTTAAGGCTTACAGAGTGCTTTTTTGAATTTATATTTTGCATGTTAATGCTTTTTGGGTAAACTTGGTCAAACTTGACATAGTTTGACTTTTTAGAATTATAATATAAGCCTTAAGATTTGGGATAGAGGTATTACTACTCTACATTTGTACTTTTAGGAAAAATTTGTGTACTCGCACAATCCAAAATTTGAAACCCATCACACCCCGCCATACACTTACCAGTTCCCGCACTTATCCCTCTACCTCTAGAGCTCTCAGAACGGACGCTCTAAACACCTAATTAACGGCACAAACACCAAACACAATTCCATTACGAGCTTACAAGCGTCCCGCCTACATCGCAAAACCCAAACTCAGCTGCGCCGCCTACAATGACCCTGAACTTCAGCTCGCCTTACGATATGAAGAAGAGAAGTCATCCATTACCAGCGCGGCCGCGATACGTTCCTATGGGAAGAGTTTGGGATCTCTTCTGAGGATAACGGTTATTGAATCAGTTACGTGGTGTTGCTCCTAGTGTGTAATATTGATCGCTAGGTTGTTCCATTATGACATAATGTTCGATCTATTTATATGATGATATTTTGCAACAATTGTATTTTATTTGTACTTGTGCTCTGCTAGCCGCGCTGCCTCATTTGACCAGAATGTCTTCTACGCATATACGCCATCCATTCCAAAGCTTAAGTATTTATTATTTTTAGAAAGTCAAACTATGTCAACTTTGACTAAGCTTTTACGAAATATCAGTAACATGCAAAATACAAAATTAATATCATTAAATAGATAATGAAATTAGTTTATGTACGGTATCAACAAAACATTATATTTGTTGATAGATTGTTCTAAAAGTTTGGTCAAACTTTACCTGGTTTGACTTTTAAGTTGATAGATATTCTAGTAGGTGAGGTAATTAAGTTGACCGATTTGGCTATGTTGAAATGGCACCGTTTCCATAAAAAGTAACTAATCTACCCCCTGCAGGCTATTTCTGTATCAGTTTTCGCAAAAAAATAATTCTGTATCAGTTAACTATCGGAAGTTGCTTGGTTGGTAGATACTCCATATACTGAATATTAGTAGGCCAGATCGGATTTTGTGTTTAATTTTCACCAGGAATTTGGTACAAAATATTAGTTATACCCCACAAAGAGTGAACCATTATATTCTTAGTCAAAGTAATTTTTTTCGTCTTGATATTACTGTATTATCCTTTGTTGAAAAAATACCTGAAAGTCGGGATGGCTTTTTTGTTCGAAGGATGGACTAGAAAGCTACACATAGGTCAATTTGATAATAATTGGCTTTTATATAAAGAAACTAATAGATCATTTGTAGCATGTCTATCGTCTAGTTGCACTTGTGACCTTTACTGCAATGGTCATTGGAGCAGGAAATTTGAGCCGTTTTTGGGTTGTTCGAGGTGGTGCCATGTCAGTATAATAACTGGGCTATGTAATTTTTTTAAATTTTTTCTCATTTTTTAGGTCGTTGCTTTTTCTGTGTGCTGTGATGCAACTCATGTATTAACATTGTAGGAAATTGGTTTGTTGCATTAGTTAATGCAGAGACCAAGAGAGGTTTATTTTCCAACTAAATTTCTTCTGTGCATGTTCCACCCACACCAAACTACACGCTTGGATTTTTTCCAAAATGGATTTGGCTGGTGGTATAAAATGCTTGGGCATAATTGAAGGAGTATTTTGAGATGCTAAGTCATGCCATCACGTGTCGTGTCTCACATTTTTGGACATTGGTTGCGTGAGGTAGAGTAGAAGCTACACTCACACAGTTAAATCGGTGCACAATTTATTTCAATGGATTTAGATATGTACAGATGACATAGTTTACGATAAAGAGAACAACTTACCCACCATTTGCAGGCTATTTAATTCTATATCAGCCTGTTGCTACTATGCTCTTTACTGCAGTGCACATGGAGTAGGACTTGACGTCCCTTTTTAGGCGAAAGGAATTTCTATGATATATAAATTCCCAACGGCCAAAGTAGTGATTGTAAGCATGCTTCTGATATCAGCTTACAATAAACATTAGCAGGGTCAAACAGCCACCATGTGTCCATGTCCACTACACAGAGGATGGATTTGAGTACCACAAGTAAACAATTTGTTTCCTGGTTTAAATGCAGGTTTAATAGCAGTAAGGTTATTTTTTGTTTTCACTTTATGTAGCTTGTTACCTCCTATATCAATGTTCTAATAATTTTATGAATAAAATACACCCGAGTTCTAAAACAGTTGGTGGTGTCAAGTTAGTCCTAATTGTCCAAAAATGCATGTCTCGCTCCCAATTTGAATTTAACTGGTGGGTCCTAATCTCCTCGGAGCATCTTTGTCCGAGGTTTGACTGGTCGAGTAATATTTTCTCTTCCATTATATCAAAAAAAAAATCATCGGGCCTTGAAGAAATTTCAATATTTTCAAACCAAAATTATGTGTATACTCCATATAACTACAAGTGTGTTGTCTTTTTTATGATTTTTCATGAGAAAAGTTTTATGAGGGTCTGCCCTTTCATAAATTGGCTGAGATGATTTGGAGGTTAAACCCTAATCCAAAGGGGAATGTGGGTCAAGCAAACAATTTAGCATAAAAAGTGGATTTTATCGTAAATATCTGTCCCGACTGATTGAACGAAAAAAAGATGATTCCACAGCTACTCAATTACATTTCTCAGATACATGTTGTCAAGTTCTGTACAACCTTGTCACTTGGTCAGCCTTGTCAAAATTAAGAACAAAACACCATGTGACATGTTGTCCTGGTGTTGTATGAGTTTTCCATTGGTACATATCTGTGCCTTGTTGATATATGTCTGCCAAAAGAGTTGACTATGTAGGTTGTAGTGTGGCATAATCCTAGGCTAATAGGGAATGATGTGAAGGATGATCGTATAGTCCTACGAAATATTCCTCTTCCCAGAAAAACACTCAAATAATCACTTAGATTTTGACTTGCTGTGATTATCTTGTTTTCAACAAAAGAAAGTTCTAATGTCATGCAGGTTATTCATATGATTACCCATTTGGTCAATACGTAGTTGCACCACCGCTGGCGGCGTAATCTAAGTATTGGCAATTTGGCACTCCATCACCTCAGGTTATTTCTTCTTTTGTCTTACGGTGCCAATTTTTTCCTTCGTGTTTTTTGGGCTATCAACATCTTTTTATGCAAGGTATAACTCTTATGCTTGTACATCCTTGATGTGAATGCTACAGTTAATAAAAATCTCTTCATCGAAAAATGCAATAAATATGGCAGCCTGCATCAAAATGCAGAGACGATGGGTTTTGTGACGATATGTCTCGAGAAAATCATGACATGTATATATTTTCTCCTTAAGGAAATAGGCAGTTCTCCTGCCGGTTTCTCCAAAAAATACAGAGACCTGGTTGATACTCTTTTTGGAGAAATCTAGATCTTTGTAATCGACAGATACGCTCCTCATAATATCTTGTACCTCTAGATTTTTGTAAAGTACAGATACAATCCAGATACGGCTGCAAGATACCGAATGTGCAGTGCCCAGGAATTTCTTGCACATCTTTTTACTCAGGTTCAGTTTTACTGCCCCTTTTCATAGAGTGGTAGCAGTCCTTTCAGGAATGAGCTGACCAATATCAGTGCTTTCTCGGGCTCGAAGTACGGGACCTGGTGACCAGCTCCCCTCACGGATGCAAAAACTAAACCTTCCGTGTATGCCTGAACATACCCTCCAACCTGTGACAATTATCAGCGTCAGGACGAACAGACAAGTGAAAATCAGATCAGGTAGCAGGTTACCTCGTTGTTTGCAGTCCATGGCCGCCATGGCTCTGTGACGGTAACGCCAAGGTCATTGATGGTGTACCTCGTGGCGGGAAACGGGCACACGGAGTCGAAATCGCCGCTGAAAACATGACCTTGTTACTTGTTAGTACCAACTTTTGCATATCAGGTGCTTGTAGATGCAGTTCAATCTGGAGTGCCATGCATGTTACCTGAACAGCCACACAGGCAGCCCATTAGCCATAAGAAATTTGAGAGTTGGCACCATGGACGCCGCTGAATCTTTCCAGTGCAAGTCCCTGCACATGAGCATCAGTTAAGGGAAGTGGTGTCGACAGAATGGGTGCTAGATCATCAACGTTGTTATTTGCGTCCAATTTAGCAATCTTACGTGCAGCCTGCCCACTTTATTGTTCTAGCATGCAAAGCCTTCTGAACCTCAGGATCATTGAGGTAAGCCTCTACATAATAGCCGCTGCATGGATCATACCCAGGTATCTGCACAATTTTAAGCAGATTTTTTTTTCAATTAATAACAAATACTCAAGGAAAGTGTGTTTACGTGCATATAATTCCGTGGTAGTGCTATGTAAGAAGATGCAATATCTTACATATCGGCTGGGGTAGTATGTTCCATCTGGTCTGTCGATGCAAACTGGCCCGTAAATGTCGAACGGGTCAGCATTAGCGGAATCATATGCGGCCATGGCATCAGAGCACGCCTTACCATCCGACAGATTAAAATTGCAGCTCCTGGTGATGTTAGCGAACACCTCGTCTGATATCACCGCATGGCTCCACAAGAAATCAATCACTCCTTTTGTGTTCATGTTATCGTCAAGATATGGATTGCCAACCTAACCATGTAGAGATGCAGTTGCTATATTATTAATTTCAAGCAAAAAAAAGGTGCTACATATTATAAAGTTTAGTTAACTGGTTTACCAGGATACCCTGTAGGTTTAAGGAAGTTCTGGTAGCATTGTTCAGGTTGTGACTCAACACTGTGGCTGCGAGCTGCGGCACATAGTGTCCGGCGTAGCTCTCCCCGGAGATGTAGAAGGGGCGGCCTTTATACTCAGGGAACCTCTCGAGCCAGTTGAGGAGGAAGAGAAACGCGTCGTCCGCGGTCTTCTGGTCTCCGCTCTTGTCATAGTCGGAAGTCGTATTGGAGTAGGAGAACCCGACGCCAGCCGGCGAGTCCAGGAAGATCACATTAGCCACTGCAAAATCTCACATGTCACTTACCAGATGGTTCATGTAGATAATCACCGGAAGGAAGAAACCGTTACTAGTTGGTAGTGCGCCTCCCTCACCGTTGTTCCAGGCATGCTCGTTTGGGCTTAGAGTTTTGTTGTCGCTGTTGACGCGGAACGGGCCAAGCTCTATCATAGCCCCATAGCCAAATGATGAACACCCAGGTCCTGTACAACCTTAAGACATCAGTTACATAATTGTATTTGAGACAATATATACATTGTTTTTTTAAAGGAGAGAAATACAAGTGCAAGAGGACAGGACGATGTATATTTCTTTACAACTGTACCTCCATTAAGCCACAGGACTAGTGGCTTCGCCCCCGGGTCGGTCGCTGCCTCGACGAGGTAGTAGAAGAGCGCACGGCCGTTGTTCTTGTCGACGGTCACGTACCCGCTGTACTGACTGAAGCTGACACCGTTGGGCTGCCCTGGAAGCGCTGCGATCTTGTCGGCGTCCTTCAGACTGGTCTGGTCAGTGACAGAGAACGACTCTGCTCGGAGGCTATTGGTAGCAGCAGTTCCTACCCTGGGCTCATATACGCTGTTGCTGCTGCTCCTTCTGGACAGGAAGAACTCTCTGAGTTGGGCCTGATGCGATGCATCTGCATGCCACGCGGCAACGCAGATGAGGAGAAAGAAACACAATGGACTGTTCGACATGATGTTCTCTGATGAATTTAGTACCTGCTTGTCGGGATAACAATGATCTGAAGGATTCTTATATAGGTCAGGGAGACAGGAGAATCGAGGATAATGTTTTGAAGCGATCAGCGTTGTGGCGTTGAAAATTTCCTCCAGCCTTTCCAGACAAAAGTAATAATCTTTGTGGCCTTTGCTGAATTGAAAACTGCATACGCCGGCTGTATGTTGTCCACTTCTATTTTGACACAAGCGCCTCCGATTAGGAGAGAGCACCATTTGGCCTGCTGTCCTGGTGCTGTGCGATCTGTATGAATATTTCCTTTGTCCTAACGTCCACTTTGGACATTTAGCACTAATCAGGATTTGTTCCAACTTATCGTGGAATGATAACGTCTACTTTGGACATTACCAATGACCAGTCTGGTAGTAACATAAAATAATTATGAGCAACCCAATCATGCAGCTATAATATAAGAACAATAACTAGATCACTAGGTATTATTCTAACCACAGTCCATCATGTCTTTTACCTCTGTTCATGTATAAGCTGGCATATGCGCTAAACTAGTGGAGATATCCTATATTCAGTATATATGTGGAACTTTGTAACAGCTCCAATTTTCGTCCATGGTGTTCAACCTTTTCTGTCTGATCATACCCCCACTTGAACTGAACCTGGGGTTTCTGAACTCCAATTTAGTATCCTTTTCTAGAACCGGCATTTGTTAGAGTTGTTGGAAACGCTCTAGCTTTCACTTTCTCTATGCTGTAACGGCATGTCCAATGCAATGTCATCAGATGTATACTTAAGAAAATATAAGTGGTGCGGCCTGGCAGGGTGGATCCACAATATGCCGACAACACATCATCCTCATCCAAAACATGGAGCACAAATTTCTTCTTTTGTGTTTCAAAGTTCTGTTCCGCCTCAAGATTAATTTTCACAAACCTGAGTTGATCACTATGATGGCCTCGATTCAGGAACAAACTAGAGTAGCAAGCCTCCTGAAATGCCTTACAAGCTCCTTCCTGTCGGGTTCCCTATAGCGGACAGAAGGCTCGCCATGATGGTTGATTGGGAGCCGCTAGTAAACACAGTGGATCATACATTTGACCCCTAGAAAGGTAATTTCATGTCACCGGCAACACACCTGACACTGACCTCCTCCTCCATATCTAGCCCTCCACCTTTGTTACAGTTTTGTTCCAATTAGCGGATGCCATTCACACTAGCTTTGCCAATAATATATCTAGATCCTTGTAGGGAGGGGTAGGAAATTAAAGGAGATATCATATGGTTAGTTGGGATGAAGTCCGTCGCCCAAAAGAACAAGGTGGTCTTGCGTTTGTTAAATCAAAATTTCTCAACAAATGGCGCTTATTGTCGGAGAATGACGATCACTTGCTTTGCCGATGTATCGTATAAGCTAAATACCAATGGACGAATAACATTTTCCCCTCCAACCCAAGCGGTGGGTCCTAATTCTTGCATAGCCTTCATAATCTTAAAAGAATTCAAACTTGGCGCCAAAGTATCTCTCGACAAGGGCTCCAAAGTCTTGTTCTAGACTGGTGGTTAGTGGAATACCTTGTCAGGAGAGATACCCCTGAATCTTTGACATTTCGTCCAATCGTAACAAACAAAAGATAATTTCCCCAGAAGCATCCAAAATCTCAATAGTTTGTCAAATACAGATCATATGACCCTTATGGAAGTTTATTGTTAATCCAGGCATCCTCTCAAACAAACGAAAGATAATTTCCATATTTCTAGCTTATTCTATGTTGTTTTCTAGCAGAAGAATGGCATCATCTGCATATTGAAGGATGACCATCCCTCCTTGCAGTAGGTTTGTACATACACAAGACATCAAACCATGTTATCGTGTTTGTAGATAAACAATACATCTAGGGCGGCATCAAAAATAAGAGGCGAAAGTGCATCGCCTTGCCTCAGCCCTGGTATGTACAAAAATAGCATCCAATCTCAACATTGATATTGATCCCTACTTTCCCACTAGTCACTTTCTTCATTGCTAGATTAATCCATTTTATTGGGAAACCTTTCGTCTCCATTTCTTGGAAAAAAATTGTTCTTTCGATGTTATCAAATGCTTTTTTAAAGTCGGTTTTAAAAAAGGACCCTAGTTTTCTGTTCCTATGAATGTCATTTAGCATCTCACCCCAAACAGTTACATCCTGTATTATATGTATGCGTTTCTGGATATAGAAGTTTTGCCAGTTGAAATCGATACGGGAGCCCTTATTAGTGTTCAAAAAATATGCAGAGTTGTAGACCGTAGAGCTTTGTTTTCTCTTCTTTACCGCCTGGCAAAGGTTTAGGAAACATAAGGAATGATTGAAATCAAAGATGCTCATCCTGCAGAAGCTAAGATGTGCTACTCACATTATTCTTTCCAATGTCAACACCATTACACTTATTTTCAGCATAGAAAGTGCCAAACCGGCCATATGATTATGTCCGTACCCATGCTATCTAGTTTCAAAGTTGTGTGTAACTAAGAAACAATTTATTGCAAGTGAGGAGGGAATCAGTCCACTGTTCCAATGAGGCACATGGTGAACACGTGAATGCGTCACAAATTTAGTTTGGGACATCATCAGGTGGGAGCATGCCTTTCAGGAAGGAGTAGAGAAGAACAAGCACTCTCTTGGGCTGGTAAGTGGGGACCGTATGGCCGGCTCCCCTCACCGACGCAAACGTGAAGCCTCCCTCATACTGCTGGACATAGCCTCCAACCTACAGCCAGCATGCAGTATCCGATTTAATTTCCAAATTTTAAAATGGCATTTGAATTTGAATTAGCACTTGCTACTTTATGCACTAACTTACCTCGCTGTCTGGGGTGTACCAGGGGCGCCATGGTTTGGTGACAGGTAGGTCGAGATCCTTGACGGAGTACCTCGTGGCAGCAATTGAGCATGCGGAATCCATGTCCCCGCTGAAGAGAAAACATGCACGGTCTCTACTGGTTAGAAACATCAGACCTACTTTAATCTGTTTGATGCTTGAGGTACCTGAAGATCCAGACGCTTAGCCCACGTTTGATGAGCTTGCTGATGGTTGGCACCACGGAATCTGGGCCATCATTATAGGGCAAGTCCAGGCTAATGGAATTAAATGAAGGAGTATACTGAATGTGAGATTCGGTTTGGGAGGTTGAAAATTCGCTTGGAAGTGGCAAAGTAGCAGGTACTAGGAACAAGTACTTACTTGCAAGCTGACCATCTCGTCTTGGGCCGGGTGTGGAGAGCTTGTTGCACCTCGAGATTGTTCAGGTAAGTCTTGACGTAGTGGGGGGCGCACGGGTCGTAGCCGGCCAGCTGACGAAACAAAACAAAAAAACTGAAGTACTTGTACTACACTTGGTGTGGCTGGTAGAAGTGTGGCTGATAGAAATTGGAACATAAAAACACTTATAAATCTGAAGAGAGAGCTGGCATTGTCTTACGTAGCTGCTGGAGTAGTAGATGCCGGTGTGCGGCGCATGGAGGCAGAGCGGGGCATATATGTTGTATGGATCCAAGTTGCCTCTCTGGGGCCTGCGCGATGCCACAAAGCACTGCCAATCATCGGAAGGGCTGAAGGTGCAGTTGGCAAGGATACCGGCCCACCCCTCGTCGGAGATCACCCCGTGGCTCCACAGAAACTCTAGGTTCCCCTTCTCGTTCTTGTAATCGTCCAGGTACGGGTTGCCAACCTGGACAACACAACGAAACCTATGGGTATACGTAGGTTGCTGGACACTACCGGACCATCTGGCAACCTATGTGCATCTACTTACGAAGATACCGCGGAGGTTCATGAAAGTGGTGCCGTGGAGCTCGTTCATGAATTTGATGACGGTGGCGAGCTGAGGGACATAGTGTCCGCCATAGCTCTCACCGGCTATGTAGAAGTCGCGCCCCTTGTACTCGGGGAACCTCTCCAGCCAGTTAAGCAGGAAGACGAACGTGTCCTCAGCCGTCCTCCGGTCACCCACGTTGTCGTTGTTGTTCTTATCGTTGCTCGCATAGGAGAACCCGACACCAGCCGGCGACTCTAGGAAGATTACGTTAGCCACTGCATAGCGTATCAATCAGTTCAGTATACATTATACAGTAACAACAATTATGCGCATCACAGTGTAAATAAGCATTACTTACAGTTTTTAGATGAACGCTTTACTTACGGTTATTCCATGCATGCTTATTTCTGCTCAGGGTCTTGCCGTCGGGGTTCACACGGAACGGGCCGAGCTCCGTCATGGCGCCGTAACCCAGAGATGAGCATCCGGGCCCGCCATTGAGCCAGAGGATGAGTGGCTTTGAGTCCGGCTCGTAGGGAGCTTCGACGAAATAGTAGAAGAGCTCTCGGAAGTGCTTCTCGCTCACCTTGACGTAACCGGAGTACTGGTCGAAATTGACGCGCGGCGGCTGGCCGGGCAGCGCCGTGATCTTGTCGGCCGCCTTGGTGCCTGCCGGTGGGATGGGGCATTTCGTTGGTAGGTGGCTGAAGCTGCCAGGGTCGACCCATGAGTCTGTTCCCTCAGGCCGATTTGCGCTAGTAACCCTAGCAATTTGCCTCTTTCTGGCCTTGGACTCGATGAACCTCTTAAGCTGGTCCTCCTGGGAGGCATCAGCCGTGAGTGATGCGCACAGCAGGAGTGAGATGAAGAAAGCAACGGTGTTCCTCATGGCTGCTATATCGTGAGGTCTTTTGATAGACTCATTGTTCTGCCACTAGTGGAAAAACGCTGATCAATACCGGTTCCAGAGGGCCATTTGCACCGGTTTAGCAACCGGTATAAAATATCCGGTGCAAAAGGCCCCCCCCCTTTCCTACCGGTTCCTTACGAACCGGTATAGATGGCCCTCCACGTGGGCGCCCAGGAGAGCGCACGTCGATGGACCTTCGTACCGGTTTGTACTACAAACCGGTGGCAAAGGTAGGCTGCCTCGGCAGGAAAATTCGAGAATCTCTCGCCGCGGCAGAGAATTCAGGGTTTAGGGTTTCGTAGGGGTTTAGGGTATCGGAGCGTTTCATATCGCGTCGATGCACCGGAAATGCGTTTGGGTTTACGTAGTACATGAAGATCAAGGTGATGCATATAAAGTTGGTGCATATAATATAACACACATGTAATTGCATAAGTAGTACTCTCCGATGCAAATCAAGTCGATGCACCATAGTACAAGCATGAAGATCGATCTATTACACACATGTACCATAGTGGTACACTCCGAGTCAAACTATATATACACACAAAGCAATCGAGGAGCTGGAGAAGATCTTTATGCATAGTGGTACTCTCCGGATGGTGGTATGACTTCCCGAAGGAAAAATCCCGCCAATTCATCGCCGATTGCTTTGAAGCGCTCCTCGATTCCGATCTTCTCCCGCTTTCTTCTCAACCGTAAAAGAATAAGATGAATACATGAGCTATGTGTGTTATATCAAATCACAAATCAAACAATTATTACCGAAACTCAGCACAACTTATGGTAAGAAAATAAATTTGTGAATATTATTTTCGTACCTCTCTATTTCTTTCATTATTCGCTCTCTCGCCGACAATTCTGTGGATGTACTCGCAAACGTAGTATCCACATAGATTAGTCCCCGGTGGTTGTTTTGCGCATTTCTGTACAAGAATATAATTCAGTCAAACAATAATGAAGTATGATAAAGGTGTGTGGACCTAGGTAGTACTACTTACTTTGTTCGCACGCCATATCAGCTTCGGTTTCCAATCATGGGACTGATCTTCCTTGATGAAAGTTTCCCATACGCTGCCCGACAAAAGAAAATGCACAAAAGAGTTATCAATCAGCTTGATATCAGGAAACTAACAAAAAAACCGATAAGAATTTGAATTACCTTTTGAGCATAAGAAAACAAGACTTGTATTGTATAGGCTCTTTGGTTAGTGAGTCAAAGACTTCAACTTCTCCTTCGTACATTTTAATGACGATAAGAATAAAGTGAAACCTGCGCACGTTTAAATATGTAGTGTCATATATATAAGTGAGCAAAATAGAATGTGTTATAAGAGAGTAACACTCACCGGAAGTTGTAAGGCCAAAGTATTATCTTTTGTCACGTTGTCGCTTCAAAAACCTTAGCAAAGTCTCCGGTGTATCCCCGTTATAGAGGGGTTCTTCTATGGTCTTGACATGCATTGTGTCCGGGTCAATGAACCCAATGTCCTTGATTTCATCCCTTTTGCATTCGAGCATCTTCAATCTGCATAACATAGCGCACAAAAGATTATAATTTGCAGATAATCAAGGAGCTGAGCTAAAGACTTCTCAAATTATATAAATAAATCACTTACGTACAATAGCAACCGACGATAGATTTGTCGAGGGCCCGAAGATTGTATAACTCGGAAAAGCTCGGAGAAGTCAACGCTCACAGAGTATTCTTGGAAGTAGTGCTCTTCCTTAACTCGCACCATGATAGTCTCCATCCCTCCCTTTGCGGCAACACCGTACCACGTATGCAAGTTACGCATACTTGTTGGTAGCTTGCTGAGATTCTCGACCAAATCTTTCCCTTGAACATATTGATATACTACCTTAGCCATGGCGTAATCGGTTGAGATTTGTCGAGAACTTTGAACGGCCTTCTCGTCAAACACCTTTAGAGGGGGGACCGATTTAACGGGTTGTTCTCCGAGCTGGTAGACTTGGTGTATCCCTTTTATCTCCCCGATACCCGAGCTGGTAGTGGGGTTTTTCGCCTCCATCATTTGGTCGTACGACCTTTCAATAGAACGCCTATAGTCGATGGCGGCGATGGTTCAGTGGTTATACAGATTCTCGACCGTACGATAAACCTTCACCGGATCTAGTGTCTTCTCAAAAGGTATCTCCGGCTCTTTCTTAGCAAAAAGGCCCTCCGCCGGGACTCAACGGCTTCCCGGTTTTCCTCGGGAGTTTTTTCCCAAGGTAACTTCTCAATAGGCGGCAGTGGTTTCTCCTTTCTAGATCTCTTCTTAGGCGGCGTACCATTCCGCTTACCAGTGCGCCGTCTTACGCGGAGGATCTCGAGGTGGTGGACTCATGCCGGGGTCCCTCTCGGTAGGTATGGACTTTGCTGCTCATGTGGACTGCTAGGAGGAGGAGTCGAAGGCCTTTGATGCTCATGTGGACTCGCTATGAGGAGTCGGTGGCCTTTGCAGTAAGGACGACGTACTTCTTCGGCCATAGGGCGAAACCGTGCTTGACATCGGCAAGTGTCCTCTCATCGTCACCTCTAGGAATATCAAGCTCCACCGATTCAAAAGCCGGAACAACTTCATCCACCCCGACACGAACACAGCCAGGTGGAATGGGCATATGGTGGTGCGTTGCTCCTTCTTCACTTGGGTAAACATAACCGACCGCCACCTTACCGTACGCGGTTCTGAATAACATATAGAGCTCGCAACTGTCTTCTCCGTGACATAATCCACGGGTAGCTTCCTCCACATCCGTCAAGATGCGTGGAACCCACACTCGCTTCTTCGCCGAGATGGGGCGGCATCGGCTTGAGGATCCCGTAGGAACATCGGCTGGTCGGTGGCCTCTGATTTTTCTCAAGCGCCTCCACCCTAGTTAACAATTCCGTTACAATGTCGGCATCCTTCTTCTTCTTCCGCGAACGGCTTCTATAAGTGTCGCCGGACTCGGGAACGCTTCCTTCATGGTGAGACCTCGGGCGAGCTCGTACCCGTCCAACGTGTTCAGGATTCCCTGTAGCGAGTGTCAGCTCGTCATTCTCTCTATCGGGAATGTACTCTCCCTTTCGAACCTGTTCAATTGCAGCTACAAGCTTCGGTACGATTTGCTCAATCTTTTCCTTCCATTTTCCCTCCGCAACGATCAGCCCCGTCTTTGGGTCCAACCCCGCCCCATGCGCGAACAACCGTAACTTGGACCGTTCGGGCCAGTCCCATGTCTCGTGGAGTGATTCCCGCAGCCATCAGCTCATTTTCATACGCTATCCACCTCGGAATGGCAGCCTTGTAGCCACCCGACCCCATATGATGCCAAATTGTCTTCTTTGCAGCATTTTTCTTATTTGTGACCGATCGAGACACAAAAGTAGACGATTGCTTATACCTCTTAAATTCTTGCCGTTGATCCTTTATCTTCACTAGATTATCATCGAATACCGGATCTTCATTCTTATATTTGTCCCATAAATTTTTCTTCCAAGTCCGGAATTGTATGGCCATCTTCTTGAGAGTCCATTCCTTGACTTTATTCTTTCCGGCCTTCCGTCATGTCTTCCGGTAGGCTGAAGCGTGTCAGCAGAGTTTCCCAAAGAAACTTTTTCATCGCGTCGTTGACATAACTAGCTTCATTGTCCGCTTTCTTCGGCTTATGCCACTCTCGAATGCCGATCGGTACATGGTCCCTAACAAGAACTCCAGCTTGACTTGTAAATTTGGTGCAGTGATCTTTGGGATGCACCGGTTCACCATTATCCTTAAATGCCGTGAGGGCTAACCTACCCTCGCCCTTTAGAACTCGCGTCGGGCCTCGTTTTGTTTTAACAGTACTTGCTCGATGTTCCGTAAGGCTAATAGAAAAATTATTCGTTAATAAGTGAAATACAAATAAATGAATGCATCTAGTGATATGAACATAGACTTGATACATAAATATACACCTCGGCGGAGTTTGTTATGGAAACTTCGTTGTCTCTTCTAACTTGTTCGGACTCAAGACCCTCGCCGAAATCATTCGGAAAGTCGGCAAAATCTGTTTCATCTCCATCAGCCCCACGGGCACTCTCATATATCAATTTCTGCACCGCTTCTTCCCCTCCTCATCTCGGACGAAGGTGCCGTCCGCCATAGCTCAATGTCACTACAAAATTAAGAAAGCAATTATATTTCATTCATCTTGTCATGATCATATAACAGATTGCTAGATGGATAACAATTGAAATGAAGAAAGCAATAACCCTAACGGCCTACCACCTATCCTCCTCGAACGGCCTAAAGGACGTGTCAGTTGGCACCGCGGCAGCGACGCCCTTCTCTTGGCCACGAATGTGATGTAAAAAAGGACTCCTTTACGAGGTAGGTGAAGTTTCTGGGTTAGAGTAGATGAAAAATAAATGAAACCGACTATTTCTACCAAACTATGAAAACCTAGTTTTTTATGCACAATTGTTGACCCAACCGCTGCAGCGTGGCAACAAATTATCGGATACAAAAATAAATGCCACTACGCCCTATTTTGCAAGTTTGTGTTTGTGTTTGGGTGGGGGTATTTGCATATCCAAAACAAGTTCTTTGTCCACTACACCATATTTTACAAGTTTGTGTGGTATTTACACATCCATGACAAGTTCTTGGTGCCCAAAATCCAAACAATATCGGAGCGAGTGAGCATCTTCTCGTTGAACTATCATTTCTCCTTCGTTTACCTACGCGCACTCGCCACAAGTGTCAACCTCATCGACGCGGAGTTTACCAACAAATCAAATCGCCGCAAGCAAGAAGATGTTCATTCAACTTAGCAAACGGAGCCCCATGGGGTGCCCGGCTCTTCCCCCGGAAGAAGAGCTCCGTCGCCACAGCCCCGGTGCCACGCAAGCTCACCGTCACGCGCGCGGGCCCGAGCTCCTTTGTCGACGTGACCTGCAACATCGCCTCCACGGCCGCCTTGGACGCCGCGTACGCCGCGTAGCCGGGCAGGAGCGTCACCGCCAGCAAGGAAGACGTCGGCCTTGTCGGAGACGTCGGCCCTGACAGCCACGGCGCGCGGAAGCTCTGCGTGCCACATTTGGTCGAACATGTGGTGGGCGGCCGCGGTTGAGGGCGCCACGGCACGCGCCACTGCACGCAGACGGAGGGGGAGCGGTCGGCTGGTGACGACGGCGTGGTTGGAGCAGGGAGGCGGCGTAGGCGGCGGCCGCTGCGGCGGGTGGCGCAGCCGGCCAGAGGAGGGGAGAAGGCCAGGGCAGGGGAGAAGAAACCCTAACCCGCAAGTTGCGGCGGAGGAGGGAGCGGCCGGCCGGTGACGACGGCGTGGTCCTCGTGGCGACGGCGAGGGCGTGCAGCCGGCGTCTCGTGGCGACGACGGCGACAGCAGTGGTCCTTGGCGACGGCGGCGGCGTCTCGCGCGTGTCCGTGCGTAAATTTGGTACCGATTTGGGCGTCTTCGCCGCGCGCGCCTAAGGTAAGTGATGGGGAGGACTTAGACCGGTTGGTGCCACCAACCGGCACGAAAGGCCTTTCGTACGGCTGGTGGCACCAACCGGTGCCAAAGGTTTTTTTTTTGTTTTTCTTTTTTGTTTTTCTGTTTTCTTTTCTTTTGTCGTTTCTTTTTCTTTCTCGTTTATTTTTTCTTCTCTGTTTCTTTTCTTTTCTTTTCTTTTCAATTTATTATTTTCTTTTCTTTTCTTTTCAATTTATTATTTTCTTTTATTTTCTTTTCTATTTATATTTTCTATTGCTTTTATTTTTTCTTTTCTTTTCTATTTATTATTTTCTATTGCTTTTCTTTTTCTTTTCTTTTCTATTTATTTTCTTTTCTATTTCTTTTTTATTTATTTTTTCTATTGCTTTTCTATTTATTTTTTCTTTTGCTTTTCTTTTTCTTTTCTATTTATTTTCTATTTATTTTTTCTATTGCTTTTCTTTTTCTTTTCTTTTTCTTTTCTTTTCTTTTCCTCGTTTCCTTTTCTTTTATTTTCTATTTATTTTTTCCTTTTCTTTTCTTTTCTCGTTTCTTTTCTATTTCTTTTCTTTACTCCCGCCATGACGCCGTCCGCGCGGGAAAGTTTCCCGCCCCGACGTCGCGCGGGAAACTTGCCCGTCACGATGCCGCGCGTGGGAGAAAAAAGGCGAGAAAGAAAGGGCGGGAATGAAATTTTATTACGATTGAACTCGAATTAAAAGTACATAGCTTAACCGAAAATTAAAGATACATGACCAAATTCTACCGGGGAGTCATTCAGTCATACTCCCGCCTAGCCCCGTAGTACTCGCCACCGTAGTCGTCGTAGTCGCCGTCATCATCGTCGCCGGCATCGGGGTCGCGGTACTCGAACGTCGGCGGGTGAGCACGCGTGGGCCGGGACCGAGGGTAGCGCAGCGGGGGCCACGGTAGGCCATGACGCCCGGGAGAGTGCGGCCGCGCCACCACAGCCGACGGCCGGCCTCGTTGAAGTTCGGAGGAGGCGGGCCGCCCTCCTCGTGCTCGGCAAGCGCCCTCTCACGCCGATTGATGAAGAAGCTTTCCCAAGTCGGGCCGTAGTCGGGATGCCACCGGGGATTCCTCCGCCGCTCCGGCGTGAGCTCGAAGTAGTAGTGGTTCGTGATGGCCATCTCGCGCGCCACACCTAGAGGGACCGGAGGGACCGGTACGCCTCCGACGCTTAGCAACCAGCCGGTCGGGACGCGGTAGCCCGGCGGGCAGGGGTAGTTCGAGGCGCAAAGCGCCTCCGCCTCCCGGGGTTAGAGATGCGATGGAAGCCATGGGAGAGAATGATGAGGTTTGCAGATATGAGTCTAGATGTGATATGTAAATGGTGGCCAAGCCTACATATATATAGTGAAAAAATGGCGGGAAGACAGAGGCGGGAACCGGTGGAAAGCGCGGGAAGAAAATAGGCGGGAAGACAGTATCGAGGCAAACCTTTAGTACCGGCTGGTGGGTGCAACCGGTACTAAAGCCGTCGGCAGGATAAGGACGCCCCGCTCGATGAGATAAAGTATGTAGCGCACGACGCCCCGTCGGTGGGATAAGGACGCGTGGGTAACCTTTAGTACCGGTTGGTGGGTGCAACCGGTAGTAAAGCCGTCGGCAGGATAAGAACGCTCCGCTCGATGAGATAAAGTATGTAGCGCACGACGCCCTGTCGGTGGGAAATCTCCCGTGGCGGAACTTCTCGAATATGCCCTTGGTGCACATGCCCTATATTAATATCTTACATACAAGCCCGTGACTTAACTAGTAAAACAAGCCAACCATCTCCATTGTTAATATCTTACATACAAGTAACATCATTACACAAAAGTGATTTCCATATTGAGATACACAAGTTATGATCCCTATATGTAGCTAGCTAGTCTTCTCGAGTTTTCTTCGCTCGTTTCCCTTTCTTCTTACTCGCGACGCAACCATGGACAATCTTCATTGTTTAAGATGATGCTTGGGTCAATTTTTACCTTGAAGGGTGGAATATCGTCAAACTTATTATAATCTTCTCGACATGTCCGTCTTGTCCTCTACTCCCACGATGTTTCTTTTTCCCGAAAGAACTATGTGCCGCTTTGGCTCATCGTATGATGTGTCCTCTTGCCTTTCTTTTCTTTTTTTCGGTTTGCTAGACATATCCTTCACATAAAAAACCTGAGCCACTTCACTCGGCTAGGACGAATGGTTCGGTGTCGTACCCAAGATTCTTGAAATCCACCGTAGTCATTCCGCATCGCGGGTCTACCCGTACCCCGTCTTTCAGAGTTGAACCATTTACACCGGAACAAAGGGACCTTGAAATTAGGTCCATAGTCAAGTTCCCATATCTCCTCTATGTACCCATAATATGTGACCTTGTTCCCATTGCCATCTTCTCGCATCAAAGCGGACACCACCGTTTTGGTTGGTGCTCTTTTTGTCTTGGGCCAAAGTGTAAAATGTGTTCCCATTAATCTCGTACCCTTGAAAAGTCGATATAGTAGAAGATGGTTGCTTGGCCAACAAGTACAGCTGCTCGTCATCGGTGACATTCATGAGACGTGTTTGCAACCAACCGCCGAAAGTCTTCATGTGTTCTCCATCAATCCAATCTTCACGTTGCTCCGGTATTTAGAGCGTAAGATCTCCTTGTGTTCCTCTTTGTACGGAGCCACCAAGATGGAATTAAGTAGAACCGTGTAGTGTGCTTGAGTGAAAGAATGTCCGTCCATACACGTTGCTGATTTCTTTCCTAGCGTGCCTTTTCCACGCAGTCTCCCCTCATAGCGCGATTCAGTGAACACCGATCGGCTTAAGGTCGTGAATAAAGTCAACACAAAACTCAATGACCTCCTCTCGTTCCATAGCCCTTGGAGATGCTTCCTTCCGGCCTAGCACGGTTATGAACGTACTTCTTTAAGACTCCCATGAATCTCTCAAAGGGGAACATGTTGTGTAGAAATACAGGACCGAGAACGCCAATCTCTTCGACCAGTGTGAACTAGGAGATGTGTCATAATATTGAAGAAGGATGGTGGGAACACCAACTCGAAGCCGACTAGACATTGGACCACATCCTTCCGTAAATTTTGTAGAGTAAGTGGATTGATCACCTTCTCGAGAAATTGCATTGAGGAACGCACATAGCTTCACAATGGGTACTCGAACATTTTCCTGCGTAAGCCCCCTCAATGCAACCGGAAGTAATTGTGTCATAATCACGTGGCAGCTCATGAGACTTTAGGTTTTGAAACTTTTTCTCCGACATGTTTATTATTCCCTTTATATTCGACGAGAAGCCGACGGGACCTTGATGCTACTCAGGACTTCAAAAAGATCTCCTTCTCCTCTTTGGTAAGAGCATAGCCGGCAGGACCTTGATACTTCTCCGGATTCAGGTTGTTTCCTTCGTGGATACTTTGCTGGTCCCGCCGTGCATCCGGTGTATCTTTTGTCTTCCCATACACGCCCAAGAAGTTTAGCAGGTTCACGCAAAGATTTTTCGTCACGTGCATCACGTCGATTGCAGAGTGAACCTCTAAGAATTTCCAGTAGGGTAGCTCCCAAAATATCGACTTCTTCTTCCACATGGGTACGTGTCCGTCAACATCATGCGGAACAGCATGTCCGCCGGGACCCTTTCCAAAGATCACTTCTAAATCCTTGACCATATCATATATAACTTCCCCATTAGGGCGGGTAGGCTTGGTTCGGTTATCCGCCTCACCTCCGAAATGCTTTCCTCTCTTTCTTACGTGATGTTGTTTTGGAAGAAATCGACGATGCCCCGTGTACACATTCTTGTTTCCCAAATAAATACTATCAGCCTCACCTAAACAAGTGTGTGCATGCATTGTATCCCTTGTTTGACCGCCTCGAAATGTTACCAAGAGCAGGCCAATCATTGATGGTTACAAATAACAACGCTCGTAGGTTAAATTCCTTTTGTTCGTGCTCATCCCACACAGGTACACCTTCGTCACGCCACAACTCTAAAAGTTCTTCAACCAATGGCCTCAGTGTACACATCAATGTCGTTGCCGGGTTGCTTCGGGCCCTGGATGAGCACCGGCATCATAATGAACTTCCGCTTCATGCACAACCAAGGAGGAAGGTTATAGATACATAGAGTCACCGGCCAGGTGCTATGACTGGAGCTCGCTCCCGAAAGGA
The DNA here is from genome assembly GCF_022539505.1 of Lolium rigidum. Lineage (NCBI taxonomy): Eukaryota > Viridiplantae > Streptophyta > Magnoliopsida > Poales > Poaceae > Lolium > Lolium rigidum. The sequence continues at coordinate 218,900,932 of NC_061512.1, read as the reverse complement.
TTAAAGCCATCTCGTACTTAGACCAAATCTTAAGTTCCTTGCGTCATCCGAAAATGACTTGAACTCTCCGTCGATTTTTCTCCACCGCGACCCGTCGCCGGGGTGTCTCAAGCATCACATCTTTCTTACGGTCCTCTTTGTGCCATCGCAACAACTTGGCATGCTCTTTGTTCCGGAACAAACGTTTCAACCGTGGTATTATAGGAGCATACCACATCACCTTCGCAGAACCCTCTTCCCGGGGGTGGACTCACCCTCAACATCGCCAGTGGTCATCTCGCCCGATCTTATACCTCAATGCACTACATACCGGGCATGCATTCAAATTCTCGTACTCCCCGCGGTAGAGGATGCAATCATTGATGCATGCATGTATCTTCTCGCACCTCTAATCCTAGAGGGCAGTACAACCTTCTTTGCTTCGTACGTGCTAGAGGGCAACACGTTCTCCCCCGGAAGCATCTTCTTTATTATTTTCAGCAACTTTTCAAATCCCTTGTCGAAGTACCATTCTCTCGCCTTCCACCGCAGCAATTCCAGCGTGGTACCCAGCTTTTTCTCGACCATTTTCGCAATTTGGGTACAACAGTTTGTTGTGATCCTCTAACATTTTCTCCAACTTCAACCTCTCCTTTTCATTTCCGCAGCTCATCTTCGCATCAAGAATGGCCCGACCCAAATCGTCATCCGGGTCATCAAAAATCGGCTCATCGAAAATGGGCTCTTCTTCAGCCTTCGTCTTCCCCATTCTACTACCACCGTCTTCGTTGAATAAGGGATAGTTGTCACTATCCTCTTCTTCTTCGTTGTCTTCCAATATAACCCCTCTTTCTCCGTGCTTGGTCCAACAATTATAGCCGGGCATGAAACCATTCTCCAGCAGATGGACGTGAAGGGTCTTCGAGGTAGAGTAATCCTTCATATTCTTACAGGAACTACATGGACAATACATGAAACCATTCGACCGCCTCGTTTGCCTCAGCCACGTTGAGAAAATAATGCATGCCGAGAATGAACTCGGGATGGACCCTGGTCACCGTACATCCATTGTCGACTCATCCGCATTTTATATGTATATCAAAAATCATTAAGTACACAACATCATGGATATATGAGTGACAAACTTAATTAATATTCAAGTTCATCACATAAAACTAAGTTTTTTTTATAAAAAGAAGAGGCTCACCGAGGTTGTACGGTGCCGGCTAGGGGACGACGCTAGCGATCGACGGCGGTGAGGACGGGGATGATACTAATTAAAACCTACAAAATATACCATAATTTCAGCTCAAATTGATTATAAAAAAGTAAAATCCCTAACTTATGAATTTCATCGAACACCTTGCTAGCACTAGAAAAATAGTACGAGTTAAAACTACCAAAGAGATGTGCAAAATTAGGAACGCCGGAAGAAAGGATGATAGTGCTAACCGTTGGATAGATGAATGCCCTTATTCTTGTTAAAATGGTGGAGAAAAATTAGTGATTTATTGGAGTGTGAGAGGTGCAAAAATTTTGTGTGTGAGAGGAAGAACAGGAAAGGAGCCGGCCGGGGACGACCAGGGACGGGCTCGATCGATGCTGATATAGGGGAACCCTTTGGTACCGGTTCGTGTTACAAACCGGTACCAAAGGTCCTGCCCGGGCCCCACCAAGCGTCTGACAAATGGCCGAAGACATTTCGTACCGGTTCCTAACACGAACCGGTACGAAAGCCCCTAAAGAACCGGTGCCAATGCTCCTTGCACGCCTGAGCCCGCGAACCGGTGCAGATTGCCCCATTGGCACCGGTTCGTAAGGGAACCGGTACCAATGGCTTAGATGGATGCCCCATTTTCCACTAGTGTGCGGTATCTATTTATATAGGTCGACAGTTGATCAATATGGACTCATGCACTCAGCTCGGATTCTCCGAGGTGGCTATGTGGCTTGGATTCCCAGAAGAGAGTTTTGAGTTTACCTGCGAGGCCAAATTAAGGCAATACAGCTAACATTGAAAGAACCAACCCTGAGCAGCAGAATCTCTTAGACACGCAATTCCAAAATTTAATATATACTTATGGGATTTTATGTGCACCCTAACTATACAGAAATCGAGTGTAACTTTTAATGAACTGTATCTTCTTGATGCTAATTTTCAAGTAATAAAGCATCATTTAAAGTTGATTTCCGTGTCTGTGGCCCAACCCAAACAGATGAAGACAGTCACTTTTGTTGTCTGAAATGTGTCAGGCCGTTGGAGATGCTCTAAATCAGAATTTGTTTCAATAGAATGATAATGAGCTGCTGTCAGAAACCGATAGTAACACTAAATATTTATGAACAACCCAATCATGCAGCTATAATATAAGAACAATAACTAGATCAGTAGGTATTATTCTAACCACATTCCATCATGTGTTTTCCCTCTGTTCATGTATAAGCTGGCATATGCGCTAAACAAGTGGAGATATCCTATATGCAGTATATATAGATGGAACTACGTAACAGTTTCAATTTTTTATCTATGGTGTTGAACTTTCCCTGTCGGATTATACCGCCACTTGAACTAAACTTGGAGTTTCTCAACTCTAATTTAATAGCATTTTCTAGAACCGGGATTTGTTAGACTTGTTGGAAACGCTCTAGCTTTCACTTTCTATATGCTGAAAGGGCATGTACGATGCAATGTGGTTGGAGGTATACTCAAGAAAATAAACCTTTTTGTGTGTAAGCGCTTATACAAGGTGAATGGTTAACTAGCCACCTCTCCTATCGAAGTAAGCTCCATTCATTTTCTCTATATAGGGTTTATTTTAATATTTAATAGACATCAATTGCACACATATATGCAACAAAACAATATCACGACCTATTAGAGACGGTGAGGATGCATATAGCCCAATTATGAAAGGGAAAAAAAAGAAAAACTGATATCTAAGCTAGAGAACAATAACCAACAACGAGATCAACCGTTGTCCCGACAAGACATAGGTTGTGAAAATGTTATCCAAAAGCAACACCTTCAACAAGGTAATGGAACACAATTGTAGTCACCGGATCCATTCAAAGATTAAATCTTGGGTTTCACCCTAAAGAGCTGGATTGAGAAAATTTTATGCAATGCCTTCACCAAGTTATCAATGTCGAAACACCACCCTTGTCAAGTATGACCTACGAAGGTCAGACCAAGTATTTTCACCTTGGAGCTTCAGTCCTGGTATAGAAGAAGCACTGGCTACCTCAACGACAATATGCTTGTTGACAACCATTGTTTTTGACTAGGAAGTGGATGCCTTTAATATGATCTCAAATGGAGAAGTGCCCCACATGAAAGTTGTGCATCTCGTCGAGGTGTACACCATTGTTTTTTTTTTTTGAGTCATCACCATCTAAGATTGTATGCGACCTTGAGTGCCAAGTACTACCAAAACCCGAAGTGTCGGGTCTGTACTGACATCGCTTCGCCCGAGATGACCTGGACACCCTCTAAAATGTGTCTAAGCGTCTAAGTGGAATTAAGGCATCAAGATTGACTCGGGTGGAAAATGGCTAAACATGAAAAGTTGGTTTATGGGACGAAGAACTTCTCATTCGTGTCTTCTTTGTCCGAGTTAGTATGTGAGGTCCAGAGCTAGACAAGGGCATTCGACAAAATTCCCTATTTCAACAAAAGAAAAGGTCGGACAACAATGAAGACTTACTCCTTTGGAAAAGTGTTCAACATGAGTGTTCTTTAAATTTGTGAGGTGGATAACTTTTTTTTATGCATCTTCAACATGAGTGTTCTTGGAGTTTGGTTTATTTTTATGAGTATATATCTAAGCACCATGCATTGTACATGGTCTAAATAGAAGTGGTCGGTTGTTTTAAGTAATTCTTTTTTTTCTGGTGCACATTTAAATTCTTCGCAGTTTTGTTAATGGAATTTAATGGGTATCCCATTGTTTCGCAGAAAACTTGCGGAATGGTAGACCAGGGAGCTTTGGTTTTCGCGATTCTTCTCGTAACAACAAGTTTTCATGAAAAATACGGTGTGACTAAAATTCAAAGATGCTCATTCGGTACAAGCCAGGAATTTTTTTACTTTATTCTTTTCAATGTCAATACCATTGCAATTCTTTTCAGTCACGCATAAGAGCTATTAATTTCAGGACTGTGTGTAATTAAGAAACAAATTATTGTAAGGAAGGGGGGAATCAGTCCAGCGTTCCAATCAGACACATGGTGAGCATGTGAATGCATCCCCAATTTAGTTTGGGGCGTCATCAGGTGGGAGCATGCCCTTGAGGAAAGAGTAGAGAAGAACAAGTGCTCTCTTGGGCTGGAAGGTGGGGACAGTGTGGCCGGCTCCCCTCACCGACGCAAACGTGAAGCCTCCCTTGTACTGCTGGACATAGCCTCCAACCTAGAGCCACCAGCATCCGATTTAATTTTCAAAATATAAAACCATGTCTGAACTTATATTAACTTTACTGCTGTCCGTGTCTGCTTATCCGTTAGTTGTACCTCGCTCTCCGGGGTGTACCAGGGGCGCCATGGTTTGGTGATGGTTAGATTAAGATCCTTGACGGAGAGCCTTGTCGCGGTGATTGAGCATACGGAATCCATGTCACCGCTGAAAAAAATGTGCTCTTTTTAGTTAGAACACCTTAATATCCCACTTTAGTCTGTTCAGTGCTCGACTGCTCCTTAGTGGTGCGTGAAATGAGACATCTATACAGGTACCTGAAGAGCCATACGCTTATCCCACGTTTGATCAGCCTGCTGATGGTTGGCACAACAGAAACTGGGCCAGGGTTATATTCCAACCGCACCTTTACACTGAAAGAGTATTACCGAATACGAGATTATTAATTCGGTTGGCCTGGAAAATGCAGATCAGAAGTAAGCAGAGCATCAGGCAAGTATTACTTACCTGCAACTTGACCAACTCGTGTTGGCCCTGGTGTGCATAGCTTGTTGCACCTTGAGATTGTTCAGGTAAGCCTTGACGTAGTGGGGGGCGCACGGGTCGTAGCCGGCGAGCTGAGAAATAAAAATTGAAGTACTACACGTAGTGTGGCTGATCGAAATTGCAGAAATTAAACACACTTTATATATGAAAGAAGGGGTTCATCAGTTGTGTTATCGTCTTACGTAGCTGCTGGAGTAGAACGTGCTGGTGAGGGGATCCTGGAGGCAGAGCGGGGCATATATGTTGTAGTGGTCGTAGTCACCAAGCCGTGGATTGTTCGCCGCCACGAAGCACTGCCAGTCGTCGGACGGGCTAAAGGTGCAGTTGGTAAGGATGCCGGCCCACGCCTCGTCGGAGATCAACCCATGGGTCCACAGAAACTCCAGGTTCCCCTTCTCGTTCTTGTAATCGTCGAGGTACGGGTTGCCAACCTAGATAAAAAGAAGAAAACCTATGGGTATAGGTTCGTTGCTGCGCAAGGTTCTTCTAAAATATGTGAATGAATCTACTTACGAAAATGCCGCGGAGGTTTATGAAGGTGGTGCCGTGGAGCTCGTTCATGAATTTGATGACGGTGGCGAGCTGAGGGACGTAGTGGCCGCCATAGCTCTCGCCGGCGATGTAGAAGTCACGGCCCTTGTACTCGGGGAACCTCTCGAGCCAGTTGAGCAGGAACACGAATGCGTCCTCGGCCGTCCTCCTGTCGCCCACGTTGTCATTGTTGTTCTTATCGTTGCTCGCGTAGGAGAACCCGACACCGGCCGGTGACTCCAGGAAGATCACGTTAGCCACTGCACATCGAATCAGTTCACTATACGGTGTCCACATATATGCGTATCAGAATGCGGAACTTAGCCTTACAGTTATTCCAGGCGTGCTTATTTCTGCTAAGGGTCTTGCCGTCGGAGTTCACTCGGAACGGGCCGAGCTCCGTCATAGCGCCGTAGCCCAGCGACGAGCATCCTGGTCCACCATTGAGCCAAAGGATGAGCGGCTTGGAGGCCGCCTCGTAGGGAGCTTCGACGAAGTAGTAGAAGAGCTCTCGGAAGTGCTCCTCACTCACCGTGATGTAGCCGGAGTACTGGCCAAAGTTGATGCGCGGTGGCTGGCCGGGCAGCGCCGTGATCTTGTCGGCCGCCTTGGTGCCCGCCGGTGGGATGGGGCATTTCGTTTGCAGGTGGCTGAAGCTGCTGGGGTCGGCCCATGGGTCGTTTTCCTCAGGCCCGCTCGCGCTAGTGGCCCTGACAGTTTGCCTCTTCTTAACCTTGGACTCGATAAACCTCATGAGCTGATCCTCCTGAGAGGCGTCGATTGTTGTGAGTGATGCGCACACCAGGAGTGAGACGAATAAGGTAATGGTGTTCCTCATCTCTCCTTTATCGTGAGGAGGTCTTTTGATAGATTATATTGTTGAGTTGGTATTTATATAGGTCGACGGTTGATGGATGAACAACGGACTGATGCAATCAGCTCGGATCCTCCGAGGTGTCTTTGGTCTTGGATTCCTCGAGAGAGTTTTGAGTTTTCCTGCAAGGCCAAATTAAGGAAATATAGCTGACATCGAAAGCACCCATCTACCTGCTAAAAATAAGGATCCTAATCACGCGCAAAGTAGGTGCTGTCGCAGTTGCCATAGAAATTTGGGTGTGGACCTGCCAATTTGCCACGTGGCATTTTTTATCCAAAAATATTGCCACCAATACACTTGAATCTTACGGTTGGTGATGCATTTGCTTACTAGGATAAAAAAAAATCACATTTGCTCGATTCAATTTTTTAGAAAAAAACAGCAAACTCCGAGCATAGAAATCTTATAGACGCCCATTTTCAAAATATATCATTCAAGCTGCAGTAGGAAAGTTTTGTTTTCAGGTTTGATCTCCTTTTCAGTTATACTAGAATGGTCATCTCATGGTTGTATGTATGCTCTATTTGTGGAATGCAATGAATTCAGAAATATAAGCAGTGAAGCATACGAGAATGTGGAAATTGGATTAATGCAAGCAAGGAGGAAACGCCACCAAAATTACAGTATGTCTTGAGGTAATTTTGTTCTGCGTCTCTTCATGGCTTTGAATATCAGCTTCCGTAACCAGTTTTGCAAGCGATATCTAAGAAGCTGAAGGTACTGATAAATTTTCCTGATTAGCTTGTCGCTCGTATTTTCTTTACAGTGAAATCATACATTTTTATCTTTAGTACTATTCTTTTCGTATGGTAGAAAGCCTTTTACAGTTCCTTGATGGCTTTATTTATATATTTGTTCGCATGTTATCTTTAGTTTAACTAGCAAGGAGGCCCTCGCAAATGAGGGCATCATCTTTATTGGTCTTAGAGTGTTTAGGAAACAATCTCATCGTTTCATGAATGTTCATATTGCAGGCAACATAATAGTGATGTTCTACAACCATGGTGTATACCGCGGTACATAAAATATGTCTTGTGCAGTTATGTTTTTTTTATTTCTTCCAAAATCCTAAACATTATATCTTCATTGTTCCCCTAGACCTCATCATTATTTTGTCCGGAATATATAGATCCATAAATGTATATCATATACTATATGCCCAATTTGAACGTACATACAAATAATTTAACGTGACAGAATGTACATAACTAATGTTTACGTAACATTTTTTAACTTCAAATATTAACCGTTATATCTAAGATTAACGGAACAAATAATTTTAGTAGACGTTGTCTTGTACACACAGAATATTCATTACTTAATTTTGTTAAATCTGGACACATCAAGCCAATCAAATAAGCCAGTAGTTGATATAGTCTCTTATAATAAAAAACAGTTCATAGGGAATCCTTGAGTAATACTGATGTACCAAAACAAACTCTGCCAATTTTGTTCATATCCACTACATGTAATACTTTCATTGCCTAATTTTGTTCATTCTGACCACGTCAAGCCAATCAAATTAGCCAGATCACCAAACAATCCAGCGATTGATAATCTCCGTTAAGAAAATAACAGTCGGTAGGGACTCCTTGAATAATATGGATGTGCTAAAGGAAAACTCTATAATACAAGATTGCATGCCTAGTTGACTACTATGTGCAATAACTACTATATTAGGTGAACAAACTTTTTTTTTCTTAGAATTTTGAGGTCTGTTGTGACTTAACCTGTGTACACTTTTGGTGCTCTCTAAGATTTTTAGAGTGTGGGAAACATCTATGCAGTTCTTTTTCCCTTCGTTCGAGGGGTGGCTGTACCATTTTTACATATAATCAGAGCGGTGAGCCGCTTAACTCTGCATCGTCTCTCGATTCCCCCCTATATCTTCTCTTAGTCATCGGGGCAGCTGACGCTGACCAAGCCGCCGCAGGACATCGGGAGGGAGTTGGGTGGCGGCGCCGTCGGCGGCATGGAGGCGGGGCAGCGAGCAAGCAGCAAAGAGGAGGTGACGCCCATGTCGACCACGGGTCTGGAGGTCACCAGCGGCTATGCGGCGCCTCGGTCTGTACGTATCACGTGGCCGCTCCTTATCCGTCACCATGTCCCCTCTCTCTCCGTGGATCGCCTCCTCCACCCAGCCGTCCCCGTCGCTTCTCGTGCTCCTCCATGGATGGTGGCAAGGATGAGCACGTGCGGGAAACAACACGCCGCCGTGTGGGTCGTTGAGATCGGCGCCTTCACTCTTCATCGTACGACGGTCGCTGCACAAGGCGTATCGACTCACCACCAACTGTGGCAAGAATGAGCACATGCGGGGAAACGGCAGGCCGCCGTGTGGGTGTTTGAAGATCGACGCCGCCTCTCTTCAGCATGCGGCGATGGTGGTCGGAGCTCCGCCATCTTCAGCTCCGGCTCAACTTCGTCGCGCACGGAAGCCATCCAAGTTCTGCCTCCTCCACCCCACCCCTATTCTTCGTGCGCAAATCTTGGAGGGCCGAATTCGTCATCTAGACTACATGTAGGTACGGCCTGATCCCCACCCTCGCACACAAATTTTGGTCTTCCATTTGATCATGATTATGTATCTTAACGCTCTTCTTTTCTTTTTACAGAAATTTGGAGTTAGCAGCCAACGTTGGCTGAAGGCGCAAATTCATTGGCATCCTCTCTCGGTATCCTCCTTTATACAAGAAATGTGTCTTCGCTAGAAGGTTTTGTTAGTTTTACTCATATGCAGTTGCAAAGATTTCGTATCTTTGCTCTCGATTACCCCCACCCACACACACACACACACACACATATCGTTTCTCTGTTCTGGCCTGCTCCTCTCCCTAATAGCCACATCCAGAGCCACCACCGTCGGCTCAGTCATCGGGGAAGCTGACGCTGACCTAGCCGCCGCAGGACATCGGGAGGGAATTGGGTTGCGGCGCCATCGTCGGCATGGAGGCGGGGCAGCAATCAGACATCGAAGAGGAGGTGACGCCCATGTCGACCACGGGTCTGGAGGTCACCAGCGGCGTATCGGTCTGTACGTATCGCGAACGTATCCTTTCATGACACCTTTCTGCCTTTCAAACTGCATCATGTTGTGGAGGAATGTCGGGCCGAGATGCCTGATGTCATCAACGATATGGAGAAGGAGATGGACGCATATATCACAGAATGCGGGCGGGAAGTAAATCTCGAGATCGCATAGTATCACCACGATCTCATCTTGTAGCATCTTGAGCTGCATCACGCCGATCGACTTCCTGGTGATAACGTCGAAAAAGTTGCAAAGGGCAAACAGCGTATCACGAATGTGCTCGTCCATTATCTCTCGGATCGCAACGGGAAGTATATGCGCCATGAGCACGTGACAATCATGAAACTTCAACCCGGTGAACCTCTTCTTTGCTACGTCCAGATATCTGCTTATATTTCCCGAGTAACCGTGAGGAACTTTCACTCCTAGGAGGCACCTGAAAAATTGCTCGAGCTCCTCCGGACTCATTGTGAGGCATGCAGCGGGAAGCACCACCGTGTTCTTCTTAGCCCTTTTACAGAGGCATTGAGTCCCTTCCGTCTGGTCATCATCATCATCGTCGTCGTCGTCATCACTATTGGGGGCTTGAAGATCTTTTCTGATGCCAAGATGTTTCAGATCATATCTTGCTTTCATCCCATCCTTGGACTTTTCCGAGGTGCAAAGAGTGCCAAGCAGGCTCTCGTTAACGTTCTTCATCATGTGCATGACATCGAGGCTGTGGGGCGTTTGGAGGACCTTCCATTACTCCAAGTCCTGGAAAATGGACCTCACTTTCCATACACCGAGCAGCGGCTCTGGCTTCGGTCGCTTCTGTCCCGGCGCTGGGCCCTCCTTCTAATTTTTCAGAAGATCGTCGATTTATGCGCCACTCCTCGGGCGCGGTGCTCGATTGGGCTCATCTTTACCATCAAACAGATCACCGCGTTTTCTCCATGGGTGATCCAAGAGAAGCCACCTTCGCCTCCCATTAGCGAAAGCATGGAAGTGGGCCGTGCATGAATCCCTTTCAGCGTCCACACAACCCTACTCCTCTGTCTCCAGTACTCTTCCTCCAGGCTGTCGAGGGCACTGATATATCCTCCAGGCTATAGCGGAGGGTCCACCCCTCTTCATCCAGCCCAGTCGCATTAGCGGTCAAGTCTAACTATTCAATGCGCTTAATCAGGTCCTCCCGGAAGACCCTTCGTTCCTTGCCTAAGTTGGCGCCCCATCCTTTAAGAAATTGTCTCAGTCCTCGGGCAATGTGTTTCCAAATATGAATACTAGAGCAATCGGGCCCAGTCGTCCCAATGGCTTGCGGAATTTCACCTCGCACCAGCTCCCCAAAGCCTGGTACCCCGAACCACCACGTCTGGAAGAAGCGTGGGGATCGTTTGAGACCCTTCTCCCCATTGTCCAGGATAGGCGGGCAATGGTCCGAACCAATTCTAGTAACCGCCGTGAGGGAGCAAAGAGGAAAATTCAACTCCCACGAGGGGGAGACAAAGACCCTATCTAGCACCGACCTTATAGGTGAGGCTTGGTTGTTAGTCCACGTGAATCGAGCCCCAACTCGGCAAATCTCCCTCAGTGATAAGCTAGCTAGGACGTCATTAAAGCGGTGCACCCTAGGCCAGTTGACCGCCCCATTACTCTTATCCTCCACCCTACGGACGAGGTTGAAATAACCTCCTGCCACAATAGGAAGCTGGCAGTTTGAGACTTCCTGCTCGAGCTCCCACAGGAACTCGGGAGTCGTAGAATGATTCGCCGGGCCATATACCAGCATGAACCTCCACTTGAGGTTATTGTTGCGTTGCAGGATGTCCGCACTAATAAAAAAGGGGGCCTTCACTCATCTCTAAACCCTAGAAGGAGCCCACTCGAGTGCCCCGTCGCAGTAACCCAGTTCGAGTTGAAATGTCCACCGTGTTCAAGCCAGCGCACTTCATGCGCAGACAAGTCATGTTTAATGATTTCTTGCAGTCCGATTATATCTACACGATCCTCCTTGAAAGTATCCTTGAGCTTCGTGTGACGTCCCGGCGCATTCCAGCCGCAGATGTTTTGAATCAAGAACCTCATGCTGCACCTTTTCGTTTGCTCGCCCCTTTCCTGACCGTAAGGCAGGATTTCTTCCGCCTCCTCTTGGCTGCCGGCACGCGGGTGCTAGATGCACGTCCCACCGCATCTCCCCCATCGGCTACCCCAGCTTGTGACCAGGTAAACCCTGATCAGCAACACAACCTTCCTCCCCGGAAGGCGGAGACGCCACCCCATCCCTTGCAAGTGTCGGCCCCCTCCCCGATTAGCTTGTTGCTCATATTTTCTTTACAGTGAAATCATACATTTTCATCTTTAGTACTATTCTTTCCGTATGGAAGAAAACCTATGTCTTCTTCTGTTTCAATATAAAACCTTTTACAGTTCCAGTGCAACAGGACAGAGTTTTGGTAACACCATATTGTGTTACTGTAGGTCCAAAACAATGTAAGACGGCTTTATTTATATATTTGCTCGCCTGCTTTATGCTGTCAGGCGATGCATGCCTTTAGTCTGTCATAACCTTGCATCATGCATACAAGTATCTACTAGCACTCTTGCCACTTCAAATGATAGGTGCATTCCACACATGCTTGATGTACTACGTGAATGGATAAACCTAAATTGAAACTACAAATAGCTGCCGGTACAAACCGATACGCCTCTTCCTCAAAGCGATCAGGAGGCGATCAGATTTGCGCGTCTGCCTCCCGTCGTCGCCGCCGATCTGCCTCAACTTTGTGGCCTTCGGGCCATGGAAGCGGGGTGGATCTCGGCCGCCGTCGGCGGGAGGGCTCTGTTTCTCCGGTTTAAAAGTTAAGGTTTGGTGGCATGGCGCTCAGGTAGTGACGACGGCGTCTTCTCCAATAAACTCTCCCTGGCTTCAGTCCCATCTCGGCGGCAACATCGAGAAGCTTGTGGGAGTAATGTGGTTCTCGAGGACTTCTTCTGGCTTGGGGGGGGGGGGGAGCTTCATCGATAGTTATTCCTTCATCTTCGTCTCTGCGATGGGTGCATTTTTCTTGACCCGTTCGATAACTTCACATCCGCAACCAACAACATCATGCCAACCTAGGAAGGAGCAGCAATGGCGGCGCACCATCGATACAATTTGGATGTTGAAGATGAAGGGCATCTCACGAATTTCATTGTAATTTTCATTTTTGTTGAGATGGTTTGTACTGTTCGGTGTTTCTCTTAATTCTAGAGTTCTTTTCGCAAATAAAAAGAAAATGCAAATAGCTGATATTTCTTTGGCACATGAACTACGAGCTTGATTTTTTCTAAACGAGGGCAAAAGCTTTGCCCTAATCTATTAATTAAGGAGAGTTTTATAAAAGTAAACAAACTTATTACAAGGAATCACTCTTCCGGCATGATGTTGCCCAAATGCTTGGCACCCGCCCCTAACCCACAAACGAGTCTCGTCTTTAATTTTCTCAATAGTAACTTGAGAGGGCGCTTGCTTGTTGCGGAATACCCTCACGTTGCCCTCATTCCAAATTTCCCATGTGACAAGAAGCGTGAGCGAAATAGCCTTTCTACTAGGACTGGTGCCCCCCACCATCATGTTCCACCAATCGTCGATGGAGAGGCCGCGTCGAATGAATGGATGGAATGCCAATCCATCCTTGATAGCAACCCAAATACGAATAGTGTACCGGCACTTGATTAAGAGGTGGTCAATGGTCTTGATGAGCAAGTTCTGCATGCTAGGAAATTGGTGTTTACTTATACTTGGTGTCAAAGACATATTTTTAATCACGCAATATTTGGCTGGTTTGGTAGGGTTGGCGCAAGCTCAAGTTGCTAGAAATGTTTTCTTTAGAGGTATTCCGTCCCCATTTCAAGTACAATTTCACAGTTTAAGTACATGTTCGAAAATCAGTCAAACAAATATTGTTTGCTCATTATGTTTCAATACTATTTAGTGTTGGAGATATGCCCAAGAGGCAATAATAAAAGTGGTTATTATATATCTTTATGTTTATGATAAATGTTTATATACCATGCTATAATTGTATTAACCGAAACATTGATACATGTGTGATATGTAAACAACAAAGAGTCCCTAGTATGCCTCTTAACTAGCTTGTTGATTAATAGATGATTAGTTTCATAATCATGAACAATGGATGTTATTAATAACAAGGTTATATCATTATATGAATGATGTAATGGACATACCAAATTAAGCGTAGCATAAGATAACGTCATTAAGTTATTTGCTATAAGCTTTCGATACATAGTTACCTAGTCCTTTCGACCATGAGATCATGTAAATCACTTATACCGAAAAGGTACTTTGATTACATCAAACGCCACTGCGTAAATGGGTGGTTATAAAGGTGGAATTAAGAATCCGGAAAGTATGAGTTGAGGCATATGGATCAACAGTGGGATTTGTCCATCCCGATGACGGATAGATATACTCTGGGCCCTCTCGGTGGAATGTCGTCTAATGTCTTGCAAGCATATGAATAAGTTCATAAGAGACCACATACCACGGTACGAGTAAAGAGTGCTTGTCAGGAGACGAGGTTGAACAAGGTATAGAGTGATACCGATGATCAAACCTCGGACAAGTAAAATATCGCGTGACAAAGGGAATTGGTATCGTATGTGAATGGTTCATTCGATCACTAAGTCATCGTTGAATATGTGGGAGCCATTATGGATCTCCAGATCCCGCTATTGGTTATTGGTCGGAGAGAGTTCTCACCCATGTCCACATAGTTCACGAACCGTAGGGTGACACACTTAAGGTTTGATGTTGTAATAGTAGAACTTGAATATGGAATAGAGTTCGAAATATTGTTCGGAGTCTCGGATGGGATCCCGGACATCACGAGGAGTTCCGGAATGGTCCGGAGAATAAGATTCATATATAGGAAGTCATATTCCAAGTTTGGAAATGATCCGGTGCATTTATGGAAGGTTCTAGAAGGTTCTAGAAAAGTCCGGAAGAAATCACTTTGGAAGGCGGAGTCCCGAAGGGACTCCACCACCATGGCCGGCCAACCCTAGGGGGTGGAGTCCCAGGTGGACTCCACCTAAGGTGGCCAGCCACCCCCTCCCAAGGAAAGGTGGGAGTCCCACCTCAAGTGGGAATCCCACCTTGGGTAGGTTTCATGTCATATGGAAGGTTTTGGTTTGGGGTCTTATTCGAAGACTTGTAGGCCAACTCTTGGGTGTTACACCTATATAATGAGGAGCAAGGGGAGGGGGCCGGCCACACAAAAAAGCCATTGTGGCCGCACCCCTCATAGTGGCCGGCCACCTCCCCCTCTCCCAAACCCTAGCCGCCCCACCTCCTCCACCTCTCCCGCAACGCTTAGCGAAGCTCCACCGGAGTTCTCCATCGCCACCGCCACCATGCCGTCGTGCTGCCGGATTCAAGGAGGAGCTACTACTTCCGTTGCCCGCTGGAACGGGGAGAAGGACGTCGTCTTCATCAACACCGAACGTGTGACCGAGTACGGAGGTGCTGCCCGATCGTGGCGCCGTGATCAAGATCTTCTACGCGCTTTTGCAAGCGGCAAGTGATCGTCTACCGCAGCAACAAGAGCCTCATCTTGTAGGCTTTGGAAATCTTCAAGGGTGAGTCTCGATCATCTCCTCGTTGCTCCCATCTTCTAGATTGCATCTTGGCTTGGTTTGCGTTCTCGCGGTAGGAAATTTGTTGTTTTCTATGCAACGTATCCCTTCAGTGGTATCAGAGCTAGGTCTATGCATAGATGGTTGCACGAGTAGAACACAGTGGTTTTATGGGCGTTGATGCTTATGTTGTCTTTAGTTTGAGTACTTTGCATCTTTGTGGCATAGTGGGATGAAGCGGCTCGGGCTAACTTTACATGACCGCGTTCATGAGATTTGCTCCACGCTCGACATGCAACTTGTATTGCATAAGTGGCTTTGCGGGTGTCTGTCTCTCCTACTATAGTGAAGATTCAATTTACTCTTCTATTGACAACACTAGTATCACCGTTGTGGTTCATGTTCGTAGGTAGATTAGATCTTACTCGAAAACCCTAAACCACGTAAAATATGCAAACCAAATTAGAGACGTCTAACTTGTTTTTGCAGGGTTTGGTGATGTGATATGGCTATAATGTGATGATGAATATGTATGAGATGATCATTATTGTATTGTGGCAACCGGCAGGAGCCTTATGGTTGTCTTTAAATTTCATGTTGAGTAGTATTTCAAAGAAGTTGTAATAGTTGCTACATGGGAGAACAATCATGAAGACGGCGCCATTGACCTTGACGCTACGCCGACGATGATGGAGATCATGCCCGTTGATGATGGAGATCATGTCCGTGCTTTGGAGATGAAGATCAAAGGCGCAAAGACAAAGGGGCCATATCATATCACATATGAACTGCATGTGATGTTAATCCTTTTATGCATCTTATTTTTCTTAGATCGCGACGGTAGCATTATAAGATGATCCCTCTCACTAAAATATCAAGATAATAAAGTGTTCATCCTTAGTAGCACCGTTGTCAAGACTTGTCGTTTCGAAGCATCTCGTGATGATCGGGTGTGATAGAATCAACAAGTGCATACAACGGGTGCAAGCCAGTTTTTGCACATGCGGATACTAAGGTGGCCTTGACGAGCCTAGCATGTACAGACATGGTCTTGGAACACGCGATACCGAAAGGTAGAGCATGAATCGTATGATTGATATGATGAACACTTTGAGTGTTCGCCATTGAAATTACATCTTGTCTCGTGATGATCGGACTTGATGTAGTGGATTTGATTCGTGTGATCACTAAGACAATGCGAGGGATATTGTTTTGAGTGGGAGTTCACCTAGATTTTTTAATTTTGTTGAATTAAAATTTGAACTCAATTTTTCATAAACATTAGTCTAAACTATTGCAAATATATGTTGTAGATATGGCGTCCTCAATCAATTTTAACCAGTTCCTAGAGAAAGAAAAGCTTAAGAGCAACGGTAGCAACTTCACCGACTGGTTCCGTCATGTGAGGATTTTCCTCAATGGTGGAAGCCTGCAATATGTGCTTGATGCACCGCTAGGTGACCCTCCTGCAGAAACTGAAACCGATGAAGTAAAGAATGTTTACGAGACTCGGAAAACTCGGTACTCTCAAGTTCAGTGTGCCATCCTGTGCAGTCTGGAAGCCGATCTTCAAAAACGTTTTGAGCACCACGATCCTCATGAGTTGGTCAATGAGCTGAAAGCTATCTTTGAAACTCATGCGGCCGTGGAATGCTATGAAGCATCGAAACACTTCTTCAGCTGCATGATGGAAGAAGGCAGCTCCGTTAGTGATCACATGCTCGCCATGACCGGGCATGCGAAGAAACTCAGTGATATAGGAATAGTGATTCCTAACAGACTGGGGATTAATCGTGTCCTTCAATCACTGCCACCTAGTTACAAGAACTTTGTGATGAACTACAATATGCAGAACATGAACAAAGAGTTACTCGAACTCTTCGCCATGCTGAAATCTGCTGAGATTGAGATCAAGAAAGAGCACCAAGTGTTGATGGTCAACAAGACCACCGGTTTCAAGAAACGAGGGCAAGTCTAAGGGAAAATTCAAGAAGGGTGGCAAGAAAGCTGCCACGCCTCCTGTGAAACCTAAGACCGGCCCTAAGCCCGATGCTCGAGTGTTATTACCGCAAGGAGAAGGGACACTAGAAGCGTAATTGCTCCAAGTATTTGGCGGATCCGAAGAGCGGCCTTATCAAGAAGAAGAAAGAAGGTATATCCGATATACATGTTATAGATGTTTATCTTACTCGGTTCTCGTACTAGTACCTGGGTATTTGATACTGGTTCGGTTGCTCATATTTGTAACTCGAAACAGGAACTAAAGAATAAACGAAGACTACTGAAAGATGAAGTGACGATGCGCGTTGGAAATGGATCCAAAGTCGATGTGATCGCTGTCGGCACACTTCCTCTACATCTACCTTCGGGATTAGTTTTAAGCCTCAATAATTGTTATTTTGTACCCGCGTTGAGCATGAACATTATATCTGGATCTTGTTTAATGCAAGACGGTTATTCATTCAAGTCTGAGAATAATGGTTGTTCTATTTTTATGAATAATATCTTTTATGGTCGAGCACCCGAAAAGAATGGCTTATTTACGTTAGATCTCGATAGTAGTGATACACATATACATAACATTGATGCTAAGAGAATTAAAATGAATGATAATTCTACTTATATGTGGCACTTGTCGTCTTGGTCATATTGGAGTGAAACGCATGAAGAAACTCCATACCGATGGATTACTTGAATCACTTGACTTTGAGTCACTTGATAGATGCGAAGCATGTCTAATGGGAAAAATGACTAAGACTCCATTCTCCGGTATTATGGAGCGAGCTACTGACTTATTGGAAATCATACATACCGATGTGTGCGGACCAATGAGTGTAGCATCGCGCGGTGGTTATCGTTATGTTCTAACCTTCACAGATGATCTGAGTAGATATGAGTATATCTATTTCATGAAACATAAATCCGAAACTTTCGAGAACTTTAAGGAATTCCAAAGTGAAGTAGAAAATCAACGTAACAAGAAGATTAAATTTCTACGATCTGATCGTGGAGGTGAATATCTGAGTTATGAGTTTGGCATGCATTTAAATAAATGCGGAATACCTTCACAATTGACACCGCCGGGAACACCTCAACGAAACGGTGTGTCCGAACGTCGTAATCGAACTCTCTTAGATATGGTTCGTTCTATGATGTCTCTTACTGATTTACCTTTATCATTTTGGAGTTATGCATTAGAGACAGCCGCATTCACTTTAAATAGAGCACCATCAAAATCCGTTGAAACGACACCGTATGAATTATGGTTTAATAAGAAACCTAAGCTGTCGTTCCTAAAAGTTTGGGGTTGCGAAGCCTATGTAAAAAAGTTACAACCGGACAAGCTAGAACCCAAAGCGGAGAAATGCATCTTCATAGGATACCCTAAGGAAACTATAGGGTATACTTTCTATCACAAATACGAAGGCAAAATCTTTGTTGCTAAGAACGGAACCTTTCTTGAGAAAGAATTTCTCACTAAAGAAGTGACTGGAAGAAAAGTAGAACTCGATGAGATTGATGAATCTTCACTTGTTAATCAGAGTAGCACAGTACCGGAAGTTGTTCCTGTGCCGCCTACACCGGCAACAGAGGAAGCTAATGATAATGATCATGAAACTTCGAATGAGATAGCTACTGAACCTCGCAGATCGACAAGGGAACATGCCACTCCTGATTGGTATGATCCTTGTATAAATGTCATGATTGTGGACAACAATGATGAAGACCCTGCGACGTATGAAGAAGCGATGATGAGCCCAGATTTCAACAAATGGCAAGAAGCCATGAAATCCGAAATGGGATCCATGTATGATAACAAATTATGGACTTTGGTAGACTTACCTGATAGCCGCAAGACTGTCGAGAATAAATGGATCTTCAAGAGAAAAACAGATGCTGATGGTAATATTACTGTCTATAAAGCTCGACTTGTCGCAAAGGGTTTCCGACAAATTCAAGGTGTCTACGATGAGACTTTCTCACCTGTAGCGAAGCTAAAATCTGTGAGGATTTTGTTAGCAATAGCTGCATTTTTCGATTATGAGATTTGGCAGATGGATGTCAAAACGGCGTTCCTTAATGGAGACATTGAGGAAGAGTTGTATATGGTACAACCCAAAGGTTTTGTCGATCCTAAAAATGTTGACAAAGTATGCAAACTTCAGCGTTCAATTTATGGACTGAAGCAAGCATCGAGAAGTTGGAACCGAAGCTTTGATAAGGTGATCAAAGACTTCGGGTTTATACAGTGTCATGGTGAGGCCTGTATTTACAAGAAAGTGAGTGGGAGCTCTGTAGCATTCCTGATATTATATGTAGATGACATATTACTGATTGGGAATGACATATAACTATTAAGCAGTGTAAAAGGTTATTTGAATAATAGTTTTTCAATGAAAGACCTTGGTGAAGCATCGTATATATTAGGCATCAAGATTTATAGAGATAGATCAAGACGCCTAATAGGGCTATCACAGAGTACATACCTGGACAAGATTCTAAAGAAGTTTAGAATGGACGAAAGTAAGAAAGGATTCTTACCTATGTTACCAGGCAAGGTCTTGAGTAAGACTCAAGGTCCGGCTACGGCGAGAAGAAAGAGAAAGGATGAGTCGGGTCCCCTATGCTTCGGCGAGTAGGCTCTATCATGTATGCCATGCTATGTACTAGACCGGATATAGCACATGCTTGTTAGTTTAACTAGCGAGATATCAAAGTGATCCGGGAATGGAACATCTGGACAGCGGTCAAGAATATCCCGAAGTACTTGAAAAGAACTAAGGATATGTTTCTTTGTTATGGAGGTGACCAAGAGCTCGTTGTAACAAGTTACACCGATGCAAGTTGGAACAACGATCCTGATGACTCTAAGTCACAATGCGGGTACGTGTTTATATTGAATGGTGCTGCGATGAAGCTGGGCAAGCTCGAAGCGAGTGCACGGTGGCGAAGTCTTCAACAGAATCGGAGTACATAGCGGCTTCAGAGGCTTCATCAGAAGCGGTATGGATGAAGAGGTTCATTGTAGAGCTCGGTGTAGTTCCTAGTGCATTGGACCCACTAATCATCTACTGTGACAACATGGGCGCCATCGCCAATGCACAAGAACCAAGGTCACACAAGAGGCTGAAGCATATCAAGCTGCGTTATCATTCGATTCGCGAGTACATCGAAGATGGAGAAGTAAAGATTTGCAAAGTACACACTGATCTGAATGTAGCAGATTCGTTGACTAAAGCTCTCCCTAGGGCAAAGCGTGACCAACACCAGAATGACATGGGTGTTAGGTACCTTACAATGTAATCTAGATTATTGACTCTAGTGCAAGTAGGAGACTGTTGGAGATATGCCCAAGAGGCAATAATAAAAGTGGTTATTATATATCTTTATGTTTATGATAAATTTTTATATACCATGCTATAATTTTATCAACCGAAACATTGATACATGTGTGATATGTAAAAAACAAAGAGTCCCTAGTATGCCTCTTAACTAGCTTGTTGATTAATAGATGATCAGTTTCATAATCATGAACATTGGATGTTATTAATAACAAGGTTATATCATTATATGAATGATGTAATGGATACACCAAATTAAGCGTAGCATAAGATCACGTCATTAAGTTATTTGCTATAAGCTTTCGATACATAGTTACCTAGTCCTTTCGACCATGAGATCATGTAAATCACTTATACCGAAAAGGTACTTTGATTACATCAAACGCCACTGCGTAAATGAGTGGTTATAAAGGTGGGATTAAGTATCCGAAAAGTATGAGTTGAGGCATATGGATCAACAGTGGGATTTGTCCATCCCGATGACGGATAGATATACTCTGGGCCCTCTCGGTGGAATGTCGTCTAATGTCTTGCAAGCATATGAATAAGTTCATAAGAGACCACATACCACGGTACGAGTAAAGAGTACTTGTCAGGAGACGAGGTTGAACAAGGTATAGAGTGAAACCGATGATCAAACCTCGGACAAGTAAAATATCGCGTGACAAAGGGAATTGGTATCGTATGTGAATGGTTCATTCGATCACTAAGTCATCGTTGAATATGTGGGAGCCATTATGGATCTCCGGATCCCGCTATTGGTTATTGGTCGGAGAGAGTTCTCACCCATGTCCACATAGTTCACGAACCGTAGGGTGACACACTTAAGGTTTGATGTTGTAATAGTAGAACTTGAATATGGAATGGAGTTCGAAATATTGTTCGGAGTCTCGGATGGGATCCTGGACATCACGAGGAGTTCCGGAATGGTCCGGAGAATAAGATTCATATATAGGAAGTCATATTCCAAGTTTGGAAATGATCCGGTGCATTTATGGAAGGTTCTAGAAGGTTCTAGAAAAGTCCGGAAGAAATCACTTTGGAAGGCGGAGTCCCGAAGGGACTCCACCACCATGGTCGGCCAACCCTAGGGGGTGGAGTCCCAGGTGGACTCCACCTAAGGTGGCCGGCCACCCCCTCCCAAGGAAAGGTGGGAGTCCCACCTTGGTATGTTTCATGTCATATGGAAGGTTTTGGTTTGGGGTCTTATTCGAAGACTTGTAGACCAACTCTTGGGTGTTCCACCTATATAATGAGGAGCAAGGGGAGGGGGCCGGCCACACAAAAAAGCCATTGTGGCCGCACCCCTCATAGTGGCCGGCCACCTCCCCCTCTCCCAAACCCTAGCCGCCCCACCTCCTCCATCTCTCCCGCAACGCTTAGCGAAGCTCCGCCGGAGTTCTCCATCGCCACCGCCACCACGCCGTCGTGCTGCCGGATTCAAGGAGGAACTACTACTTCCGCTGCCCGCTGGAACGGGGAGAAGGACGTCGTCTTCATCAACACCGAACGTGTGACCGAGTACGGAGGTGCTGCCCGATCGTGGCGCCGTGATCAAGATCTTCTACGCGCTTTTGCAAGCGGCAAGTGATCGTCTACCGCAGCAACAAGAGCCTCATCTTGTAGGTTTTGGAAATCTTCAAGGGTGAGTCTCGATCATCTCCTCGTTGCTCCCATCTTCTAGATTGCATCTTGGCTTGGTTTGCGTTCTCGCGGTAGAATTTTTTTTGTTTTCTATGCAACGTATCCCTTCATTTAGTACCGCTTATAATTTTTTTTTGCAAAGTACAAACAAAACTATTTCACAGTTTTATCTGAATTCCAGGCGGGATGGTATGGAAGGCGACCAGATGGATTGATTTCTTATTTAAGCAGGACTTTCTACATTTTGTTCAACTACTCATGCAACACCTTTTCTTAGTAGAGGTACTTCTGACGGTCGAGTTTTTTCAATTTTCTTGAAGAATTGGCATCCATCTAAAATGCTTATTGCAACATTATATATATGTACACGCTAAAATGTACTGACCTACTATTTTAATCTAATCATTTGCTTGTTAAATATCTCTTCTATATGTGGGGTGGTAAGCTGCTCTTTATTCAAGAGACGTCAGGCAAGTCGGATTGACTATGTAACATGGACGATTTGTCAGATTTTTCCTGGTGACTATGTTCTCCTTGTGCTTAGGGTAGGAAGTACTTTAGGGCTGCAAATACTTTAGAAGGGCAGAGATACTTTGGATACACTCAGTTGAAGGTTAAGCAAGGATTTCATTCTACTAGCTTAGGTTTGTAGAGTTGTCGATAGAAAGTCATCCTTTCTAGGATTGTGTTTTTGTTGACTTTTCAGAACAAAACTTGTAATCTTTAGGTCGTGTATGGTACATGATTTGTATTTTCAAATTGAAGTATGTAAACTTGAATATGTATGTGATGTATTCATAATACATGATGTTTGAAGATTATTTGGTTGTGAATTGAATATATGATGTGCAAATTGAATTTTATTTAAATTCTTACAATTTCTATTAATAAATTATTTTTATTAAAAATCATTGTTTGGACCCACATGATATAATGCCATGTATCAACCTTGTGGACCCACTCGACAACATCCATGTCACTACCATCTGGATGTACCCACTCGACAGCATCCACGTCATTAGCGTTGGACCCACGTTACACATCAGTGTCATGGGCCCCCATGTATGAAGCCACATCAACATCTCTTGACCAATCTTGAGCTTCCATTGAATCTAACAATGACAATTTCTCAAATATACCATGATAATATTGGGCTGTCACCTATTATCACAATTGTTGATAATCTCTAAATTGTCACCGAATATGTGACCTTTGATGACAAAACTTTGCCTACTATCATTAGGTATTTTCTATGATAGATATTCAGTGAAAAAGCTAATGACAACACAAATTTATCAGCAGCCTATTTTCGGTGGCAAAAACAGTACATTCAACCACGAAAGTCCTTCATCACAAAATCCATTTTCTGGTGTACTGAACGACAATAGTTGTATCCTAAACAAGTTACTATCCCCTTCTCTCTCTCTCTTCACTAATTACCATTCCATATCAACGTTTTGCTTAGTTGGCATGCTTTAGATACAACACACGGTGGAGCATTGGGGGTGCCCTTAGTGTCCACAAAAGCAGAGTTGTTGAAAATAGAGAGCTTTGTTTTGTTTTATTACTGCTCCACAAGGTTTTAGGAAAAATAGGGTATGATTAAAACCGAAGATGCTCATCATGCACAAGCCAGGACGTGGTTCTCACTTTATTTTTTAAAAATGTGAGAGACATTACAAATCTTTTTAGCACATAAGTGCTAAACCATATGATTATTGGTTGAATATGTGTTACACATACTTTCAAATTAAACTGTTTGTAATTAAGAAACAATTTATTGTAAGGAAGGAGGAACACCATTCCAATCAGACACATCTTGAACATGTGAATGCATTTCCAATTTAGTTTGGGATGTCATCAGGTGGGAGCATGCCCTTGAGGAAGGAGTAGAGCAGAACAAGCGCTCTCTTTGGCTGGAAAGTGGGCACCGTATGGCCAGCTCCCCTAACAGATGCAAACGTGAACATAGCCTCCAACCTGCATCCACAGTATTCCATTTAATTTCCGAAATCTTATATCTGAATTCAAATTTAGCTCTGACTGCTAGCCAGGCTTATGCTTGCACATAATTACCTCGGTGTCTGGTGTGTACCATGGGCGCCATGGGGTAGTGATGGGTAGGTTAAGATCGTGAACAGAGAACCTGGTCGCACTGATTGAGCATATGGAATCCATGTCGCCGCTGAGATAGGTAAAATTGCGTTGTCGCTAGTTAGAAACCTTGATCCTACTTTACTTTGTTCAGTGCTATGCATGGTTGACGGCTCGTTAATAAAGGTGCGTGGAATGAGAGTGGCATTTGTAAAGGTACCTGAAGATCCATACACTTAGCCCACGTTTGATCAGCCTGCTAATGGTTGGCACCACGGAAACTGGCCCAGGGTTATACTCCAACCCCACGTCTTCGCTGAAAGAATTGAAGGAGTATACTGAATACGAGATATTCGGGGGACACTGCAAGCGTTGATCAGGCAGGTACTACGCTACTAGTACTTACCTGCAACTTGACCAACTCGTGTTGGCCCGGGTATGCATAGCTTCTTGCACAACGAGATTGTTCATGTAAGCCTCGACGTAGTGATCGGCGCACGGGTCGTAGCCGGCAAGCTGGCACAACAAAAATTGCAGTTCTGCACTAAGTGTGGCTGACCGTAATTTTTTTTTAAAAAACACACGCTTATATCTGAAGAGAGGGTTGATAAGTTGTGTTATCGTCTTACGTAGCTGCTGGAGTAGAAAGTGCCGGTGAGCGGCTCCTGGAGGCAGAGCGGGGCATATATGTTGTAGTGGTCGAAGTGACCCTTCTGGGGCTTTAGGGCAGCCACGGTGCACTGCCAGTCGTCAGACGGGCTGAAGGTGCAGTTGGCGAGAATACCGGCCCACCCCTCATCGGAGATCACTCCGTGGCTCCACAAAAACTCCAGCTCCCCCTTAATGTTCTTGTAGTCGTCGAGGTACGGGTTGCCAACCTAGATAACCAAACGAAATTAAACACATATATGGGTACCGGGTACGTTAGGTTGCTGTAAAAGATTGCACCGTCTAGTAACATGTCTAAAGCTACTCACAAAGATGCCACGGAGGTTTATGAGGGTGCTTCCGTGGAGTTGGTTCATGAATTCAATGACAATGGCGACTTGCGGGACGTAGTGGCCACCGTAGCTCGATGTAGAAATCACGGCCCTTGTACTCGGGGAACCCCTCCAGCCAGTTGAGCAGGAAGACGAAAGTGTCCTCAGCCGTCCTCCTATCGCCCACGTTGTCGTTGTTGTTGGTGTCATTGGCTGCATCGGAGAACCCCACACCCGCCGGCGACTCAAGGAAGATCACGTTAGCCACTGCACATCGTATCAGTTTAGTCTGAAGTGCACATCACTTTATTGCACAGGCCCAGGGTTTTAACCTCCTTTTCGAAGAAGATCTATGACACGTCAGTGAATCTTCGCTTGTAAATTAGGTATCACTTACAGTTGTTCCAGGCGTGCTTGTTTCTTCTGAGTGTCTTCCCGTCAGGGTTCACACGGAACGGGCCAAGCTCTTGAAATGCGCCGTAGCCCAGTGACGAGCATCCAGGCCCGCCGTTGAGCCAAAGGATAAGCGGCTTGGAGGCCGCCTCATAGGGGGCTTCCACGAAATAGTAGAAGAGCTCGCAAAGTGCACCTCACTCACCGTGACATAGCCGGAGTACTGGTTGAAGTTAACGCGCGGCAGCTGTCCGGGCAGCGCCGTAATCTTGTCTGCTTCCTTTGTGCCCGTTGGCGGGATCGGGCATTTCGAGGGTAGGTGGCTGAAGCTGCTGGGGTCGGCCCATGGGTCGTTTTCCGCAGGTCCGCTTGCGCTAGTCACCCTGACAGTGTGCCACTTCTTGGCCTTGGATTGGATGAACCTCGTGAGCTGATCCTCCTAGGAGCCATCGACTGTGAGTGACACGCCCACCAGGAGGAGTGAGAGGAACAAGGTATGGGTTTTCCTCATCTTTTGTCTTGCTCGTGAAGTCTTGTGATAGATTCATTATGGTTGAGGTGTATATATAGGGTTGCCCAGTTTGGATTCCCCGGATAGACTTTTGATTTTACATGCATGGCCAAATTATAAAATCACTATCCAACGATCTTACATTGAAAGGAGCGGTCGGTAAAAGCAACCAGCGGAATCCATTTTTACCAGCTGGCTTGCTGCCATTTTACTTCGATTAATGCCAAGCTTTTGAAAAAAAAAAACTATTTTTACATCGATACACCAATGTACGCTACCGTTTAGTGTAGTTCAATCGTAAAAAAGATAGATGGGACGTGAGCCTCAGTTAATGCCAAGCTTAAGAAGGATGGCGTGGAGGACATCTCCGATTTTAGGCATAGTGTTATCCACGACATTGCAAAAATTGTTGCCAAACGCTTTCCCTTTGGCTTGCACCCCATGTCGATAACCTTGTGTCTAAGACCCAAAGTGCTTTTATGAAGAAAAAACATTCCAACTTTCAGGTGGGAGCATGCCCTTGAGGAAGGAGTAGAGAAAAACAAGGGCTCTCTTGGGCACAAGATAGAAATTTCTACTCACTGTATTATTTATTTCAAATGTCAACACCATTACAACTTTTTTAGCACACAAGGGCTAAACCGTATGATTTATGACTTGAATTTATTCTGTAATTAAGAAACAAGTTATTGCAAGGGGAGGAGGGAATCAGTCCACGATTCCAATCAGACACATGGTGAACATGTGCATGCATCCTCAGATTAGTGTGGGACGTCATCAGGTGGGAGCATGCCCTTGAGGAAGGAGTAGAGAAGAACAAGGGCTCTCTTGGGCTGGTAAGTGGGGACTCTATGGCCAGCTCCCCTCACCGATGCAAACGTGAAGCCTCCCTCATACTGCTGGACATAGCCTCCAACCTACAACCACGAGTACCCAGTTTAATTTTCAAAATCTAAAATCACGTCTGAACTGAAATCAGCTCTTGCAGTCTTACTACTGTCTCTGCACTCTGATGTACATCCATTAACTTACCTCGCTATCCGGGGTGTACCAAGGTCGCCAGGGTTTGGTTATGGGTAGGTTAAGATCCTTGACGGAGTACCTCGTCGCGGTGATCGAGCATATGGAATCCATGTCACCGCTGAAGAGGAGGTGCTCTTTCTAGTTAGAAATGTTAATCCTACTTTGATCTACTCAACTGGTTCATGTGCGTGGAATGAGAGTGACATCTACACAGGTACCTGAAGAGCCATACGCTTAGCCCACGTTTGATCAGCCTGCTGATGGTTGGTACCACGGAAACCGGGCCAGGGTTATATTCCAATCCCACGTCTTCACTGAAAGAGATAAAGGAGTATACGGAATAAGAGATTTTTTTAGGGGGTACTTGAAAGGCTGATCAGAATTCAGAAGCAGCAGAGCATCAGCAAGGTACTACTTAATTACCTGCAACCTGACCAACTCGTGTTGGCCCGGGTGTGCAGAGCTTCTTGCACCTTGGGAATGTTCATGTAAGCCTCGACGTAATGGTCGGCGCACGGGTCGTAGCCGGCCAGCTGACAAAATAAGAATTGTAATACTAGATGTGGCTGATCGAAACTGCAGAAGAAGAAAGGCTATGTCTGAAAAGAGGGTTGGTCAGTTGTATTATGGTCTTACGTAGCTGCTGGAGTAGAAAGTGCCGGTGAGCGGCTCCTGGAGGCAGAGCGGGGCATATATGTTGTAGTGGTCGAAGTGGCCTTTCTGGGGCTTGAGCGCCGCCACGGTGCACGGCCAATCGTCGGACGGGCTAAAGGTGCAGTTAGCAAGGATACCGGCCCACCCCTCGTCAGAGATCACCCCGTGGCTCCACAGGAACTCGAGTTCCCCCTTCTCGTTCTTGTAATCGTCAAGGTACGGGTTGCCGACCTAGGTAATACAAGGAAACATATATTACCGACCTAGGTAATACAAGGAAACATAGACCGTCAGGGCGATAACATATGTGAAGCTAGTAGCTACTCACGAAGATGCCACGGAGGTTTATGAGGGTGCTTCCGTGGAGCTCGTTCATGAACTCGATCACGGTGGCAAGCTGCGGGACGTAGTGCCCGCTGTAGCTCTCACCAGCGATGTAGAAGTCACGGCCCTTGTACTCAGGGAACCTCTCTAGCCAGTTGAGCAGGAAGACGAACGTGTCCTCGGCGGTCCTCCTGTCACCCACGTTGTCGTTGTTGTTGGTGTCGTTGCTCGCGTAGGAGAATCCTACGCCGGCCGGAGACTCCAGGAAGATCACATTAGCCACTGCACATCATCGTATGCAGTCAGTTCCGTGTGCATGGATGACCGATCAGTGTGCCTATAGCTCAGAAGTTAGCTTTCACTTACGGTTGTTCCAGGCGTGCTTGTTCCTGCTCAGGGTCTTGCCGTCGGGGTTCACACGGAACGGGCCGAGCTCCGTCATGGCGCCGTAGCCCAGCGAAGAGCACCCTGGCCCGCCGTTGAGCCAGAGGATGAGAGGCTTGGTGGCCGGCTCATAGGGGGCCTCGACGAAGTAGTAGAAGAGCTCGCGGAAATGCAGCTCGCTGACCGTGACATAGCCAGAGTACTGGTCGAAGTTAACGCGTGGTGGCTGTCCGGGCAGCGCCGTGATCTTGTCTGCTTCCTTTGTGCCCGCCGGCGGGATCGGGCACTTCGAGGGTAGGTGGCTGAAGCTGCTGGGGTCGGCCCATGGGTCGTTTTCCTCGGTCCCGCTTACGCTAGTTGCCCGGACACTGACAGTGTGTCTCTTCTTGGCCTTGGACTGGATGAACCTTGTGAGCTGATCCTCCTGGGAGCCATCGGCTGTGAGTGACGCGCCCAGCAGGAGGAGTGAGAGGAACAATGTAAGTGTTTTCCTCATCTTTGCTTGCTCGGGAGGTCTTGTGTTAGATTCCCCATTGTTGACGTGTATATATAGGATTGCTCAGTTTGGATTCCCCGGAGAGGTTTTTGATTTTACCGGCATGACCATTTATAAAATCTCACTCCCTACGATCTTACATTGAAAGGAGCGGTCGGTAAAAGCAACCAGCGGAAACCAATTTGACCCGCTGGCTTGCTGCCACTTTACTTCGATTAATGCTAAGCATATTAAAAAACTACTGCACTCTAATGTGTTGAATATAAATATATTTTCTAGCTTATTTCAATTACTCCCTCCCTCATATTACGTAGCTCTGCCGCTACTCCTCAAGCTTTGCCGCGGTGACGCTGCTCTCTGGCGTGGACGTTCTCCCGCCACCTTGCACACTGCGGTTGATGCCTGGCAGGTTTGTCTCAGGCCTTGGGTCGGCCTACCGGTCCCTTGCGACGACTCGGATCGCGAACTCTTCGCCGCTGCCACCACGGTCGACATCAACGACGGTGCCTCAGCTAGTTTCTGGCACGACTCCTGGCTCTTCGGTGCTTCGCCTAGAGCCCTAGCCCCCGCCCTCTACAGCCTCTCCAGACGCAAGTATCGCTGCGTTCGGGATGCCTTGTGGGGAGGTGCTTTGGTTCAGGACCTACGCGCGCATGTCTCTGCGCATCTGCTGGAGTCCTTCGTGGCCCTTCGCGCCCTGATTGAGCTGGTCAAACTGTCCCTGGTCACGCGCGACAAGTTCACTTGGCGTTTCTCTCCGGATGGTCTCTACTCGGCCTCCCCCGCGTACCGCCTACAGTTTGCGGGCTCCGTGCAGACGGACTTCGTCCAGCTCATCTGGAAGCCCTGGGCTACCCCGCGCTGTCGTCTCTTTGCCTGGCTTTTCGTCCAGAACAGGCTTATGACGGGCGACAGGCTGCTTGCTCGAAGATGGCCGAACGGATACTTCTGTCCGCTCTTCATGCGGAACCTCGAGACCGCGACGCACCTCTTCACCGAGTGCCCGTTCTCGCAGCAGGTTTGGGACCGGGTGGCAATCATCGCCACGGCCCCATCCCTCGCTCCCTCCTCCTGGGTGGAGCACCACATGACCATCGATTGGATGGCCGGCCTGTCTGAGGGGCTGCCTTCTTCGGAGGCGTCCCGTGTCCGCTCCTGGACACTGCTGGTCCTCTGGCACATCTGGCTAGAGCGAAACGCCCGCATCTTCAGAGCCTCCCCCTCTCCGATCCGCTCCTTCCTGGCACGGATCGCCGACGAGGCTGTTGCTTGGGACTTGGTGGGTGCGAAGATCTCCGTAGCTCGCGAGTAGTCCGCTTTCTCTTTAAGTTGCGGTGGACCTCTTTTTCACCGCCATGTTGCTCGGCGCGGCGCCTGTGCCGTGGCCGCAACCGTTGTAGTCCGGTTGTAAACTCTCCTTCTATTAATATATCGAGCAGCTCACCTACCGAATTCTCAAAAATGTTTGTCTCAGGCCTCCGCGCACGTAACTATGTAACTGTATCTCCCTCTACCTCTGTCGCTCTACCTCTATGCGTAAAACCCTAGGATATGCCCCTGTTGTTTCAATATATCCAGAGGTGGGGAACCTCCCCCACCTCCCCCTCCGGTGAAAATTCGAAAAAAAAAGTAGTGGCAACTAATATGAATGGGAGTAGCTCAAACTTTTAAAAAAGTTGGCTAGTGCATCAAGCTTTTATGGTATCAAAGTTAAAGAGGTCTCAAGTTCAAGATCATGCTCATGTAGTATGAAAAAACAAAGAAAAAATTATGCGGCCTAGGGCATTAATTTTATACAATGTACATTGCCCTTTAGTATTGTTGAACAGTAAAAACATATACAATTACCAGGCATTATTTCCAAATGCATAAGGGTCTTCGACAAGATTATTCCCTATCGCCTCTATTATTTAGTATTATAGCCGACATGCTTGCCATCCTAATTGCTAGAGCCAAAGAACATGGTCAGGTACAAGGGTTAATTACGCACTTAGTTGATGGGGAGTATCTATCTTGCAATACGCCGACGATACCATTACTTTAATAAAACATAATTTAGAAAAGGATTTAACTATGAAGCTAATTCTTTGTATATTCGAACAACTTTCCGAGTTGAAGATTAATTTTCACAAGAGCGAGCTCTTCTGTTTTGGTCAAGAAAAATAAATAGAAGATCAGTATAGGGATTTGTTTGGTTGTGAGGTCGGTACGCTGCCTTTCAGATACCTTGGCATTCCTATACACTTTAGGAAGCTAAAAAATGGAGAATGGAAACTGTAGAGGACAGCTTCGAAAAAATGTTAGTTGCTGGATTGGTAAGGTGCTATCCTATGGGGACCGGTTAGTTCTTATTAACTCGGTTCTCACGAGTCTGCCCATGTTTATGTTATCTTTTCTTGAAATACCAATAGGGGTATGTAAAAGATTGGATTTTTTTTAGATCTGGATTTTTTTTGGCAAATTGATGGTCACAAAAAGAACTATAGACTAACTAAGTGGAACATCATATGCCGTCCCAAGGATCAAGGGGTCTTGGAGTTGAGGTTTTAGATATAAAACAAGTGTTTACTTAGTAAGTGGCTATTTAAACTCTTGAACGAGAAGAGGGTGTGGCAAGAACTTCTCTCCAATAAGTATTTACATTCTAACACCCTCTCTCAAGTCCAAGCTAAACCTTATGATTCGCCTTTTTAGAAAGGATTGATGAAAGTGAAGGAGGATTTTTTTTCTAGGGGTTCTTTCAAGTTTGGGAATGGTCTGGATACGAGGTTTTGGGAAGATTCTTGGCTGGGAGATAAACCTCTAGCTCAATAATACCCTGCTCTTTACAATATTGTTCAGCACAAAAATGTGTTGGTAGCAAATGTGCTAAACGAATTTCCACTAAATATAACTTTTGGACGAAATTTTAATGAATACAAGTGGAATAGACGGTTACATTTATTAGGTAGACTAGTTTATGTCAGCCTTTCTAATGACGATGATTCTTTTGTTTGGAACTTGACTACCTCTGGAGGATTCACGGTCAATTCTATGTATCTCGATCTTCTTAATGGGCATACTGTGTTTCTTCGTAAGTATATTTGAAAAATTAAAGTACCACTAAAAATTAGAGTTGTCATGTGGTTCTTACACAGAAAGGTGATTTTAACAAAGGACAATTTAATTAAGAGAAATTGGCAAGGTAATTCGACATGCTTTTTTTTTGACAATGAGGAGACAATTCAGCATTTATTCTTTCAGTGTCCTATGATTAAAGTCATCTGGCGGATTGTTCACATGTCCTTTGGAATTTCACCTCTCAAAACTATTTCAAATCTCTTCAGAAATTGGCTTAATGGCCTTCAAAAGAGTATCAAAAGCCAAACTAGAGTTGGTATTTGTGCACTTTTATGGGTAGTATGACATGCCCGCAATGATTTTATTTTTAACAAATCAAAACATGCTTCTTTTCTGCAGGTTATTCCTCTTGCTATTCATTGGACCCGTTCGTGGCTATGTCTCCAGCCGGAGGAGCATCGCCAGGACATGGATTTTGGGTGCACCGTTTGGAGACGGTCGCTAAGGATTTATTCAGCCAGTGCGGCTCGCAGCTTGATCGAAGGATAACATTGTAACATCCCAAGTTTCAACAATAATAAAATCAAGTGAGAGATTCAATTACTCAAAATTGGCAACAAACAAAAACTTTTTAGATGCATATAGTGTCACATATAGTTTCATGCATATGAGTGATTTCTTTTTGTGCAATTGCCATGATGAGTATTAGTATGATTAACAATTGCTATGTGAACCCTAACCAAGATGATCAAACCCTAATTTGAGGAGAAATAGAGAAAATGGGAAAAACCCATATTTCACTTACATACACCTTACACCAAAATGCAAATCTTCACCCTAGGCCATAATTGCTTGCCCCCTTGCTTTTAAAATACTTAGAGATGATAAACTAACACTTTTGCATCCTTGGATCAAGAATCAAACACAAGGAAATCTCAAAATTCATCTTACATATGATAATGGTCACTTGGGCCAAAAATATTTTCTTCACCACTTTACCTCTCTGGTTCTCTCAACTCTTGAACTAAACTTAGTCAACCAAAGCCATGTCATCCAAGACCATGTCAAGGTCTACAACTTTCATGTTGACCACCCTCCCTAGAGTTGACCAGGTTGACCAGTAGAGAATTGACAAGTAAGGACTTTGAATCAAAATGAAGATGACCTCAAATTTGAAATGTTGCAAATCAGTTCCAAAATAAACACCACCACCACCAATCCTTCACTTTAATTATATAATTGAGATGTGCCAAAAATATTTCCAAAATTTTACCAAAATGTTCATGCGGGCATTGTGTCGAACAGTTGGCAGGCAGACTTCCAGAAATGTGTTACATGCTATTACACAATGGATTCTTGCCTAAATCCCTTTAAACTTGTGATCATTAGACTCCCTGCATCCTCTGCATCAAGCTTGGTACGAGCCACCATTGTTTAGTATGGAGAAAAGAAGAGAGAAGCACCACACCGAGCCATGCCGGCCACCCTTGGCACCCCTCTCTCCAGCCCTCCTCTCAACGTTTCTCTTTGTCCCAGAGCATCTTAGCATCACGAGGAACCTCACAGTACACTCCCCAGCCTCGCCCAGCCTCGCCATTGGCCGGAACACCCGCGTCCAAAACCTTGCCGTGGCGCGCCAGCACGCGCGCTCACCGCGCACTGGACGCGCCAGTACGTCGGGCACTCGATCGACGCCGTCCTCCTCCTGCATCCCTACCAGCACGTTGAGCAGCTACACCTTGCTCTCTATCACCTAGCCACACTCGAGCAGCTGCGGAGGACTCGTCACCGTCGTCCCCGCCGGCGAGGTACCGCGGGTACCGTGATGATCACCACACGCGCTCGAGTGATTCCGTCGTCCTCTCGCCATGCCAGCTGCACCTAGAGCATCGCCAGGACAACGCCTACCCGACGCCGTCCTTCTCTTGCCCCTTCGCTCGCCAGAAGCGTCGCGCCATGGCCGCTCCCCCACAGCACCCCACGGCCACCTCCCTCCCGCTATAAATACATGACTTCCGCTCTTCATTTCTTCACACAACACGCTCCCCTCTCACCACTGATCCTCCTCCCCCAGTCAATTTCACCTCACACCGCCGGAGTAGCTCGAATCGCGAGCTCGAAGCCGCCGGAGCTCGCGGAAGCTCTGCTTCGATTGACGCCGCCCCGAGCCTCGCCACTGCTACCAGAAGCTTCCTCGTCGACGACCACTTCTCCACGCATACTGCCAGACACCTGCAACGGCCTGGTAGGCTCTCCGACCCCCTAGGTTCGCCGCCAGGGAGCTCGCCTCTCGCCGGAGACGACGACGCTCACACGCCGTCGATCTTCTTTCTAATCCAACGGCCTCCTTTGATCATACCGTTTCGCTGGGTTATAACACACTGACCGGTGGCCCCCACCTCGTCAGGGCAGCCCACTCGCAACCGTGGCTTGTTGGGCTGCGCAGTAATTTTAAATACCGTTTCGGCCCATTAAGGTTTCCCGCCCAAGCCCAAAATTCAAATATAGATTTAATCTTAATTCAAATGTGCTGCTGATGGTTTAGTAAAAATTGAATAGTTTGAAATCTGCCAAACCAAATTTAGCGAACTTTATACCTTTGGAAAGACCATGAAATTATCTAACTAATGCCACTGGTCCCACCTCCAAATTCGAAGTAGATTTAATCTGATAAAAAAAGACAAGACAGGGACTTTTGAACATTCAAACTTTATTTAAAATTCAACCATAATAGATTTTGAACTGATTCCAACTCTTATTATTCACAAATGATGTCCTCTAATTGATTATGCAATAATATAGACAGGTTGTTTGTATGATCATGGATGAGATGAAATAAAATGACTATGTAGTCAATTCTAGAGCAAGTAAACTTGGAATTCAAACTTAACAAATAATATGGGAGCTACCCTCTCATTTAAATCTTGATCCTAAGTAATATGACCAGGGGAAATGACTTAGGCTAATGAACCCCTGATATTTATTACTTAGAGATTTTAATTCATTTGAATGTTAGTATTAAACTATGTGAAGTGTAGCACCTCAATTAACTTGTACTCACATATAATAGATATGAAATGTTGACTTTGGTCAACCTATATTTCATACCTGATTATTATATGATGAGATTAAATCTTAATATGAGGTAACAAGGAGAAATTGATTTTCTCTAAGGAGCTATATAACAAGGTTAAGAAATAGTAATAATGATAAGAGGAAATTATTTTTCTTAAATAAGAATTCATCTAACAATCCACCATGCCATGTTTGATTGATGATAGGATTAGTGTGTGAACCCTTTTAAGTGTTTCTAGTTTAGTATGTGAGCTTGGTTTAGTATTTATACCTCGTATTCGTATATAGACGCTAGTAACGTGGAGTACCAAGAGGAGGAGGCCTATTCTCAGGAAGAAGAAGAGAACTTCGATAACTACTCCGCTCAAGGCAAGCTAACCCTTGCTAAACACAAGTGCTTAGCTCTACAAGAGAAAAGGCACCATCACACTTTACTTTTATGTATTACCTATCCCATGTTTTTACTTACTTTTACTTTTGCTTATTTATTTCAAAGTACTTTTTGATTTATGATTCACTTGGTCTAGAGTAGAACAATACTTGGAGTAGATTAGCACAACTCAAAGCTAGATAGCACCCCTCATATAGTTGCTAGTGCTAATCAATTAAAATTGACTACTCTAGATGGGAACATGGTGAAGTGAAATGACTTTGAAAGAAAGTAAAGTGTAGGTGAATATGAACAAGAGAAGATGGTGATTTTTGATAAAATTGATGATTGGGTTTGAATGCGATACCCTTCCAATTATACAAGTACCCCCACAATACCTGATTATGGGTAGGGCTTAACTAGCAACTTGTGTATTTTAGTATGGGTTCCCTCTAAACAAGCGTCATAGGGGTTACGCCGAGGCTGCCTCCGTATATGAGAAATGATGTGAATATGAGGTGAATGTACGACCCAAGCCCTGTGCAGTTCCCGGGTTAACAGTTGGTTTTCACCGGGAGGCCAAGCTCATGGGGAGAGGTGCCTATACTAGGACATATAAGTGAAAGGTTAAGGTTGATGATCCGCGTACTGAGTTACGATGATTCGGGGTTATCCTCGACGGATGTAATCAAAAGTTGTGGCACAAGAGTACAACCTCTGCAGAGTGTTAAACCTATTCGAATAGCCGTGTCCGCGGTTATGGACGATTGGAAAGGCCATACTATCTCCATTGTCAGAAATTTGAAATGATGAATTTGAATGATGTCTTGACTTATGAATTGTGGGAATGACTCTAATGTTCCCACTTGAGTTAGTCTAGCAAATAATGGATTTTTTACTAAATGCTTACCGAATTAAAACTTGGCTTTATGCAAATAAACCTAGAGCTTAGCACACCTTACTACACTTAATATGTTTTACCTTAGTATTAGTTTGCGAGTACTTTAAAGTACTCATGGCTTTGCCCTAGCTATTCAAATGCCAGACTTTGAAGAAGAGCAACAATATCAGGATGACGGACAACAGGACGTCTACGATAACTAGGATCGTCTTCTAACATCAAGCGTTGCCTGTGGAATAGATAGTCCACTACTACTAAGCTTCCGCTACTTATTTGTGATGTTGAACAATCTATTTGTGTAATATTGGATCATGTGATCCCTTGTTGTAAGACATTATGTGTTGTAATAAATGATGACTCTGAACTACTTACTATTATGTCTCGCAAAAACAATCTTCCTGGGATTGCGATGTATGATGTAATAGGGCATCCGGACCTAAAAATTCGGGTGCTTACAAGTTGGTATCAGAGCCATTGTTTGACCTTAGGAGACCCTAGTTAGAATGGACGTTTGACAAACTTAGTTTAATTATAATGAATTGAATAATTATGAAAAATACAATCATACCCTTACCTTTGAGATCTTTTTAAACTAGCCAAATTCATGTTCTTATTTATAAGTACTTAAAATTTTGAACACTTGCACTTCTCTAACTTGCTCGTCAATCTCTCTACAGATGGAGCCCATCATCCCACTTGAGCCCTTCATCCAGACTCAAGTGTATGAGCTGGCCAACGGGGGGGATCTCATCTTTGAGAGGGATCTGTTCGCCCTCTCCGAGTTCCTCGGACGCTCGCCTCCCGTGTTCTACGGGGGCCAGGTCGCTGATCAGACCGGAGGCCAACTCCAATGGATCATCATGGCTAACCTCCCCGGACAGCCGGAGTCACCCATGTTCCGCCAGATTCAGTTCTCTCTCCAAGAGAACACTTGGGTGGATGGACTCGCCCGTGCTCTCCAGGAGGGTCTCGCTCGTCTGTGCGGGCAAAACTCGGTGGCGATTGAAGGGGAACGCTTTGCACACTTTGCAAGGCACTCCTCTCTTGGGCTGCCCATCTGCCTGCGGTTCCACCCCGTGCTGAGGCACCACGTGGACCACCTCGACTTTATGCTCTTCGAGACCCGTGCGGAGCTGGACAACTCCCGCTCCGTCGCCAACCACACCCAGAACCAGCTGAATCAGTATGCGGAGACCATCAAGGTCATCGCAAAGGAGCGTAGAACTCTCCGCCAGCTGGTCTCCAAGAGGGAGAACACCATCAACCGCCTCAAGGCCAAGATCGCCGTCCTGAAGGAGACCATCTCCACTCAGGCGGAGCAACTCCAAGCTCTGGAAGGAGAAGGCGAGGGGGAATACATCCAAGGGGATGGCTACTCCTACGTCAGCAACGATGATGACTACGAGGATGACGATGAGGGAGACCTGGACTTCCACCAGTACCTACCTGCCGGGATGGACACCACCTTCCCGCTCCGCATCGATGGATAGTAGTTCCGTCTAAGCACTTGCGTCTCGTGATATGTATCGGTCCTTGGTACCCGCCCCATGTATCGTAGATTGTTGAAAGGGTTCTTCAAACCCTCCGGAATGTTGGCTTGTAATATTTGCTACCTTCATGACTATGTTCGTGTGTGTAATATTATTATTATGAATCGAGTTTAAATTGTGTGAATTTATCTCAAAAATGAGCCATAGAAATTTCCCTCGCATCTCATTATCCATATCCCTGTTCAGATGGCACCTCCAACCCGCAACATGACTCAAGAGGCAATGATGAAGATGTTGCAACAGATATTGGCTGATAGAGAAGTTGAGAGAGCTGAAAGGCAAGCCAACTTAGCTGTACTTCAACAGCTTGCGCAGAACAATCAGGGCCACGGAAACCATGACCACCCTGGGTCAAAGCTGAAAAACTTCCAGAACACCAATCCACCGGTGTTTAGCAAGACGGAGGAACCCCTTGATGCCGATGATTGGCTCCGGACTATGGAGAACAATCTTGAAGTGGCCGGAGTGGAGGAGCAGGACAAAGTGCTATTCGCCACCCACTATCTGGCAGGACCTGCACGTGCCTGGTGGACAAGTGCTCGCGCATTGAATGCGGGGCAAATGATGACTTGGGCAGATTTTAAGCTCAAGTTTAGCAAGTATCACGTGCCACCGGGTCTCATCAAGAAGATGCGGGATGAGTTCCGCGAACTGAAGCAAGGCCGTCTAACCGTGGTAGAATACCGCGACAGATTCCTCACTCGTCAAGGTACGCCCGGATGAGACCGACACCAACGAGAAGAGGAAGGAGAGGTTCCCGAATGGACCGCATGATGAGATGCGGACCGTGCCGATCAACATTCCCTTTGCTGATCTAGAAGCCCTCGTTGACTCCGCCATCCGGATGGAAGGAAAGATCCATCAGAGCCAATGAAAACCGCAAGCGCCGCATGATGAATCGAGTGGGCCCAAGCAACACCCACAAGTATCGCCCCAGCTCAAGTGGAGGGTTTGCCCCAAGAAACAACAAGCCCCCGATGCAGTAACTCACGTCCGGGTTATCGTAACCGGAGTGGAGGAAACCCCAGTGCCAGGAGGCCACCACAACAACAAGCAACTACAACAACAACAACAACTTCAACCGCGCCCCACCTCGAGCCCCTAACCACAACAACAACACCTCCAACACTCGCTCCAAGGACTGGGAGCAACGCTGTTCCCATCACGCCCTAGGACAAGTCCACCATCACTTGTTACGAGTGCGGAGTGGTGGGGCACTACTCCAACGAGTGCCCCAAGCGACTCGCCAAGACTGCCGCCAACACCTCTGGCCCTGCTCAGCAGCAGCACCGTGTCACCAACAACAAGAAGTTCACCCCCAACAACCCGAACAACCGTAGCGGCCGCCTCTTTCACATGAGTGCGGAAGAAGCTCGGAAGCCCCGCATGTTGTGCCGGGTATGTTCTCTCGTTAACTCAATACCCGCAAGAGTGCTCGTTTGATTCTGGAGCATCGCATTCGTTTGTTACTGAAGATTTTGCATGCACTAGTAAGATTCAACCTATCAGTTTGAAGCATGTCATGATAGTTCAAATACCTGGATCAACCACTAAAGCTAGAAAAATTTGCAAAGATGTTCCTATCAGAATTCATGAAATAGAATTTTATGCAAATTTGATTGTTCTGGGAACAAAAGGTTTGGAAGTAGTACTGGGTATGGACTGGATGTCGAAACATCATGGGCTGATTGATTGTGCCAAGAAGGCCATCACCATGACTAGTAGCACCGGAATATTAGTCGAGCACATATCTGAAAGATTGCCCAGAAATTTTATCTGCAATCAAAGTCTAGCTAAACCCACCTTGGATCAGATCAGGGTCGTTTGTCGATACCCCGATGTGTTTCCTGATGATCTACCCGGTATGCCCCCAGATCGGGATATCGAGTTTATCATCGAGTTAATCCCCGGAACCGGACCTATAGCCCAGAGAGCCTATAGTATGAACCCGGCAGAATTAGTGAAACTGAAGAAGCAATTGGATGATATGCTATTCAAGGGTCTGATTAGGCCAAGTGCATCACCTTGGAGATCACCAGTTTTGTTTGTGGACAAGAAGGATGGTGCAAATCGTTTATGTACGGATTATCGTAAACTTAACGATGTCACCATCAAGAACAAATATCCCTTGCCAAAGATAGAAGATTTGTTTGACCAACCGACCGGTGCCAAAGTGTTCTCGAAGATTGATCTCGAGGACCGGTTACCATCAACTGAAGATTCGTGCCACCGATATCCCCAAAACTGCTTTCACCACCCGATATGGATTGTATGAGTACAATGTCATGTCATTTGGATTGACCAATGCCCCCGCCTATTTCATGAATCTCATGAATAAGGTCTTCATGAACTTCCTGGATAAGTTCGTCGTTGTTTTCATCGACGACATCCTGATCTACTCCAAATCTGAAGAAGAGCATGAGCATCACTTGAAAATGGTCTTAGATACCCTTCGGGAGCATCAATCGTACGCCAAGTTCAAGCAAATGCGAGTTTTGGTTGAAGGAGGTAGGATTCCTGGGACACATATTGTCCGCCGGAGGAATTGCCGTTGACCCCTCAAAGATCAAGACCGTTGAAGAATGGAAAGCCCCAACTACCCAGACTGAAGTCCGTGCATTTCTTGGATTGGCGGGATACTACCGCCGATTCGTTGAAGGATTCTCAAGCATAGCCAGACCAATGACACAATTGTTGAAGAAGGACAAGAAGTTCGAATGGACGGACAAGTGTGAAGAGAGTTTCCAACAGCTCAAGAGCAGACTGACTTCAGCCCCAATACTAATCATGCCGGACATCACCAAACCATTTGATGTGTATTGTGATGCTTCCAAGATTGGTCTTGGATGTGTGTTGATGCAAGAAGGGAAAGTGATATCTTACCTGTCAAGGCAACTGAAGCAGCATGAACAGAACTATCCAACCCATGACTTAGAGCTAGCCACCGTGGTTTTAGCACTGAAAGTGTGGCGTCATTACCTCATGGGTAATCGATGCGAGATCTATTCAGATCACAAGAGTTTGAAGTATATCTTCACTCAGAAGGAGCTGAACATGAGGCAAAGAAGATGGTTAGAGCTAATCAAGGATTACGATATGGAAATTCACTACCACCCCGGCAAGGCCAATGTGGTAGCGGATGCTTTGAGTAGACTGCCGTGCCAGTTGAACTCCATGATCGCAGAAGAGCAACCTAGCCTGTTTCAAGAGTTTGAACAATTTAGAATGGAGCTAGTAAGTGAAGGATTTCTCGCCAGCATTGAACTTCAACCCACACTGATTAGTCAAATCAAGGAAGCCCAGAAGGGAAATGCAAGCATCGACGGGATTAAGAGCCAAATAGCTGCAGGAAAAGCACCGGGATTCACTGTTGATGAAGAAGGAGTGCTATGGTACAACGGACGCCTTTGTGTGCCGTCAGATTCAGAGTTGAAGCAAGTCATTTTGAAAGAAGCTCATGACACCCTTTACTCCATTCACCCCGGAGGTACCAAGATGTACCAAGATTTGAAAGAACAATTTTGGTGGCATGGAATGAAGAGAGAAATAGGGAGCTACATTGCCAAGTGTGACATCTGTCAAAGAGTCAAGGCAGAACATCAACGCCCGCAGATCTGTTGCAACCTTTACGGATTCCCGAATGGAAATGGGATTCCGTCGGAATGGACTTCATCACCGGACTACCCAAATCTAGCAAAGGCAATGATTCTATCCGGGTAGTGGTCGACGGACCGACCAAAGTCGCCCACTTCATCCCCGTCAAGACCACCTATCAAGGACCAAGACTTGCGGAGTTATACATCTCAAGAATAGTCAGCCCGCACGGAACCCCGAAGTCGATAGTATCCGACGGAGGATCTCAATTCACCTCCGGATTCCGGCAGAAAGTGCATGAAGGACTCGGAACTCGTCTCGAATTTCAGCACAGCCTATCACCCACGTACGGATGGACGAGACCGAACGAGTCAACCGGATACTAGAAGATATGTTGAGAGCATGTGTGCTAGAGTATGGATCTAAGTGGGAAGACCGCTTGCCGTACGCAGAATTCTCATACAACAACAGCCTACCAAGCCGGCTTGCGGATGGCCCCCTTTGAAGCCCCGTACGGAAGGAAGTGCCGTACCCCTTTGAATTGGTCGGAAGTCGAAGAGAGTCAAGTCTTTGGACCGGATATTCTCCGCGAAGTCGAAGAGAAGGTTCACAAGATCCGCGAGTACCTCAAGGCCGCTCAATCAAGACAGAAGAGCTACGCCGACAAGAGACGCCGAGAGATGACCTTCGAGATCGGAGATTTCGTATATCTCAAAGTGTCCCCCCTTAAAGGAATGCAGAGATTCCAGCTTAGAGGAAAGCTTGCACCCCGATATGTCGGACCCTTCAAAGTCCTGAGTCACCGAGGAGAAGTGTCATATCAACTGGAGTTACCAGAAGAAATGTCAGCGGTGCACAATGTGTTTCACATCTCGTTACTCCGGAAATGCTTAGAGGTACCTAAGAAGACCGAGGTTTTTAAGAACATCGACCATCGAGCTGTGGATATCAACTCAGATCTGACCTACCGCGAAGTACCTATTCGCATCCTGGAAGAAGCCTTCAGAACCACCCGTACCCGGAGTATCAAGTTTCTAAAGATACAATGGAGTAATCACACCGAAGAGGAAGCCACTTGGGAGAGAGAAGATTTCATGAAGAATGAGTACCCAGATCTCTTTAGTACCTAGTTTTCTTTAAGATCTCGGGACGAGATCTTTTGTAAGGGGGAAGGGTTTGTAACATCCCAAGTTTCAACAATAATAAAATCAAGTGAGAGATTCAATTACTCAAAATTGGCAACAAACAAAAACTTTTTAGATGCATATAGTGTCACATATAGTTTCATGCATATGAGTGATTTCTTTTTGTGCAATTGCCATGATGAGTATTAGTATGATTAACAATTGCTATGTGAACCCTAACCAAGATGATCAAACCCTAATTTGAGGAGAAATAGAGAAAATGGGAAAAACCCATATTTCACTTACATACACCTTACACCAAAATGCAAATCTTCACCCTAGGCCATAATTGCTTGCCCCCTTGCTTTTAAAATACTTAGAGATGATAATCTAACACTTTTGCATCCTTGGATCAAGAATCAAACACAAGGAAATCTCAAAATTCATCTTACATATGATAATGGTCACTTGGGCCAAAAATATTTTCTTCACCACTTTACCTCTCTGGTTCTCTCAACTCTTGAACTAAACTTAGTCAACCAAAGCCATGTCATCCAAGACCATGTCAAGGTCTACAACTTTCATGTTGACCACCCTCCCTAGAGTTGACCAGGTTGACCAGTAGAGAATTGACAAGTAAGGACTTTGAATCAAAATGAAGATGACCTCAAATTTGAAATGTTGCAAATCAATTCCAAAATGAACACCACCACCACCAATCCTTCACTTTAATTATATAATTGAGATGTGCCAAAAAGATTTCCAAAATTTGACCAAAATGTTCATGCGGGCATTGTGTCGAACAGTTAGCGTGCAGACTTCCGGAAATGTGTTACATGCTATTACACAATGGATTCTTGCCTAAATCCCTTTAAACTTGTGATCATTAGACTCCCGCATCCTCTCGCATCAAGCTTGGTACGTGCCACCATTGTTTAGTATGGAGAAAAGAAGAGAGAAGCACCACACCGAGCCTTGCCGGCCACCCTTGGCACCCCTCTCTCCAGCCCTCCTCTCAACGTTTCTCTTTGTCCCAGAGCATCTTGGCATCACGAGGAACCTCACAGTACACTCCCCAGCCTCGCCCAGCCTCGCCATTGGCCGGAACACCCGCGTCCAAAACCTTGCCAGGGCGCGCCAGCACGCGCGCTCACCGCGCCACCGGACGCGCCGTACGTCGGGCACTCGATCGACGCCGTCCTCCTCCTACA
Organism: Lolium rigidum; assembly: GCF_022539505.1. Lineage (NCBI taxonomy): Eukaryota > Viridiplantae > Streptophyta > Magnoliopsida > Poales > Poaceae > Lolium > Lolium rigidum. The sequence continues at coordinate 218,857,205 of NC_061512.1, read as the reverse complement.
TCCCTACCAGCACGTTGAGCAGCTACACCTTGCTCTCTATCACCTAGCCACACTCGAGCAGCTGCGGAGGACTCGTCACCGTCGTCCCCGCCGGCGAGGTACCGCGGGTACCGTGATGGTCACCACACGCGCTCGAGTGATTCCGTCGTCCTCTCGCCACGCCAGCTGCACCTAGAGCATCGCCAGGACAACGCCTAGCCGACGCCGTCCTTCTCTTGCCCCTTCGCTCGCCAGAAGCGTCGCGCCATGGCCGCTCCCCCACAGCACCCCACGGCCACCTCCCTCCCGCTATAAATACAGGACTTCCGCTCTTCATTTCTTCACACAACACGCTCCCCTCTCACCACTGATCCTCCTCCCCCAGTCAATTTCACCTCACACCGCCGGAGTAGCTCGAATCGCGAGCTCGAAGCCGCCGGAGCTCGCGGAAGCTCGCTTCGATTGACGCCGCCCCGAGCCTCGCCACCGCTACCGAAGCTTCCTCGTCGACGACCACTTCTCCACGCATACCGCCGGACACCCGCAACGGCCTGGTAGGCTCTTCGACCCCCTAGGTTCGCCGCCGGGGAGCTCGCCTCTCGCCGGAGACGACGACGCTCACACGCCGTCGATCTTCTTTCTAATCCAACGGCCTCCTTTGATCATACCGTTTCGGCTGGGTTATAACACACTGACCGGTGGCCCCCACCTCGTCAGGGCAGCCCACTCGCAACCGTGGCTTGTTGGGCTGCGCAGTAATTTTAAATTCCGTTTCGGCCCGTTAAGGTTTCCCGCCCAAGCCCAAAATTCAAATATAGATTTAATCTTAATTCAAATGTGCTGCTGATGGTTTAGTAAAAATTGAATAGTTTGAAATCTGCCAAACCAAATTTAGCGAACTTTATACCTTTGGAAAGACCATGAAATTATCTAACTAATGCCACTGGTCCCACCTCCAAATTCGAAGTAGATTTAATCTGATAAAAAAGACAAGACAGGGACTTTTGAACATTCAAACTTTATTTAAAATTCAACCATAATAGATTTTGAACTGATTCCAACTCTAATAATTCACAAATGATGTCCTCTAATTGATTATGCAATAATATAGACAGTTTGTTTGTATGATCATGGATGAGATGAAATAAAATGACTATGTAGTCAATTCTAGAGCAAGTAAATTTGGAATTCAAACTTAACAAATAATATGGGAGCTACCCTCTCATTTAAATCTTGATCCTAAGTAATATGACCAGGGGAAATGACTTAGGCTAATGAACCCCTGATATTTATTACTTAGAGATTTTAATTCATTTGAATGTTAGTATTAAACTATGTGAAGTGTAGCACTTCAATTAACTTGTATTCACATATAATAGATATGAAATGTTGACTTTGGTCAACCTATATTTCATACCTGATTATTATATGATGAGATTAAATCTTAATATGAGGTAACAAGGAGAAATTGATTTTCTCTAAGGAGCTATATAACAAGGTTAAGAAATAGTAATAATGATAAGAGGAAATTATTTTTCTTAAATAAGAATTCATCTAACAATCCACCATGCCATGTTTGATTGATGATAGGATTAGTGTGTGAACCCTTTTAAGTGTTTCTAGTTTAGTATGTGAGCTTGGTTTAGTATTTATACCTCGTATTCGTATATAGACGCTAGTAACGAGGAGTACCAAGAGGAGGAGGCCTATTCTCAGGAAGAAGAAGAGAACTTCGATAACTACTCCGCTCAAGGCAAGCTAACCCTTGCTAAACACAAGTGCTTAGCTCTACAAGAGCAAAGGCACCATCACACTTTACTTTTATGTATTACCTATCCCATGTTTTTACTTACTTTTACTTTTGCTTATTTATTTCAAAGTACTTTTTGATTTATGATTCACTTGGTCTAGAGTAGAACAATACTTGGAGTAGATTAGCACAACTCAAAGCTAGATAGCACCCCTCATATAGTTGCTAGTGCTAATCAATTAAAATTGACTACTCTAGATGGGAACATGGTGAAGTGAAATGACTTTGAAAGAAAGTAAAGTATAGGTGAATATGAACAAGAGAAGATGGTGATTTTTGATAAAATTGATGATTGGGTTTGAATGCGATACCCTTCCAATTATACAAGTACCCCCACAATACCTGATTATGGGTAGGGCTTAACTAGCAACTTGTGTATTTTAGTATGGGTTCCCTCTAAACAAGCGTCATAGGGGTTACGCCGAGGCTGCCTCCGTATATGAGAAATGATGTGAATATGAGGTGAATGTACGACCCAAGCCTCCGTGCGGTTCCCGGGTTAACAGTTGGTTTTCACCGGGAGGCCAAGCTCATGGGGAGAGGTGCCTATACTAGGACATATAAGTGAAAGGTTAAGGTTGATGATCCGCGTACTGAGTTACGATGATTCGGGGTTATCCTCGACGGATGTAATCAAAAGTTGTGGCACAAGAGTACAACCTCTGCGAGTGTTAAACCTATTTGAATAGCCGTGTCCGCGGTTATGGACGATTGGAAAGGCCATACTATCTCCATTGTCAGAAATTTGAAATGATGAATTTGAATGATGTCTTGACTTATGAATTGTGGGAATGACACTAATGTTCCCACTTGAGTTAGTCTAGCAAATAATGGATTTTTTTACTAAATGTTTACCGAATTAAAACTTGGCTTTATGCAAATAAACCTAGAGCTTAGCACACCTTACTACACTTAATATGTTTTACCTTAGTATTAGTTTGCGAGTACTTTAAAGTACCCATGGCTTTGCCCTGGCTATTCAAATGCCGGACTTTGAAGAAGAGCAACAATATCGGGATGACGGACAACGGGACGTCTACGATAACTAGGATCGTCTTCTAACGTCAAGCGTTGCCTCGTGGAATAGATAGTCCACTACTACTAAGCTTCCGCTACTTATTTGTGATGTTGAACAATCTATTTGTGTAATATTGGATCATGTGATCCCTTGTTGTAAGACATTATGTGTTGTAATAAATGATGACTCTGAACTACTTACTATTATGTCTCGCAAAAACAATCTTCCTGGGATTGCGATGTATGATGTAATAGGGCATCCGGACCTAAAAATTCGGGTGCTTACAAACATGTTGATCCATTGGTGTTTGTTTTGTCGATCCTTCTTTATGTGGTTGATTCATGTTGCGACGCTTAGTGATAAGTGATTTTCAATAAGTTTGTAATAAGGCGACTGGATTGATGCTTCAACAAATTTAAATAAAGGTTGTATGCATCTCTTCGATGCGAGATGCCGGGGTATTTTCCCCATTTCGAAAAAAATTACCATATGTGAATGTATGTACCACATGACGGCTGGGTTTCAAATGTGAATGAATGTATGTAAAATAACCTTGCGGCATGGTGTCCGGGGTTCAGGAGACTCAGTACTGCTCAGTTCCTCATCTTCTCGTTGGAGTAGAATTTTTTTCAAAATGGGGGAAATATCACCCCAGCTTCTGCATCCAAGGGATGCACGCGGAGTTTTTTGTTAGATTATTCACAAAACCTTACAAGAACAATACAAAAGATCAACCTCGAATCCACCTTGGTAAACCTACAATGGGATGAAGGGGTGACAATACACCAACTCACATCATTCAAAAAATCAAATGCCTTCCCAAGCCGCCAATAGCAGGTGAGAAGCACATCGAGTCAAGCAGACTCTCAACGCACGCCAACGCACACACCACAGAAGTTGCTACCGCCGTCTTCCTCGATTCCATATTCAAGAGAGATCATCGCATTAACCTTGCAAGACCTGCCATCGATGTCACCATGACGCCAGATGGCTCCACCATCCTGCACGCATACATCATCCCGCATCTGTCGTCGATACCCTGCAGCACCATGCCACCGAGACTCAGCGCCAACAATGTGGTAGATGGATACCACTCCACCAACATCCGCCAACATCCAGCAGCTGCTCAAAAAACGATGCCCCAAGAGGTAGAACGACGCATGTAGCACCGCCATCATCCGATCTGGGAAATCCAGATCTAGGGTTTCCCTCGGAGCAGCACGAGTGGGTAGATGCAGATTGCGACGGCGATGCCTTTAAGAAGGTAACGACGTTGGAGTAGAAGTAGTTAATAGTTTAGGCTCTTAGAGTACCCTCATCAGATCTAAGAAGTAGTTCATAGTTTACCCTCTTAGACAACCCTCATAAGTTTCACTCCAGATAGAGGTTTGTTCCTAGTCGGAACAGGCCGATACGTCTATACAATGAAGTCTGCAAAGGGCGTAGGGTCGTTCCCGGATTCTGATCCAAGGTCTAAACATGTATATATCATGCGTGCTTTCAGGATGTTAGTCCATCTGATCGCGATTACAAGCCCCCACCACCTACAAATCTCTTTGCAGCGCTTCAAAACCATGACACTCTATTTGGGAACGCTAATGATGATAAACTAGAGAAGGAACCATGTATGCCTCCGATAGCTATTTGCTATGCATTTTTATTTTATAATATTGAGGTGCATGAAGGTCCATTGTAAAGAATGAATAGGTGGCTCTGAAATAATAGTACTCTGTTCGATTTATATTAATTGACTTCAATATGAATGTATCTAGAACTAAAATGTATCTAGATACATCCATATTAAAGTCAATTAATATGAACCGGAGGGAGTACGAGTTGTTCCCTCCATCCCTTCCAAAGCTTTGTTGGCTGTTAAGTTCATTGATCGCAAAGTATTTTTCTAGCACCTTTCGAATTATACAATTCCTCTTTTTTGTTCCTTCAAATAGTTTGGGCACGATGTCCTTTCATTGAAGACCGTCCAGCCATGTTGAGGTTTAAAAAACAAATTCTCCATTCCCCACCTTGATGACGGTTACCACCACTAATAGTTGATGATTCTTGTCATTGATTGTATTCCCAACCCTAATCCAAGCTTTGGTGATGTCAACCCATTCAATCCACAACCGAGGAGGCAAATTCAATATTCACAATACCAAGTCCAGCTAGCTTGGTTGGGTTGCAAACCATCTCCCAGTTGACCTTGTATTTCCCACCGGTAACTTCGTCACATCATGCCAACAATAAATGCATGTAGAAGTGCAATAATCCTATTCATGAACTTTTTTGAAACACCGGTGTAAATGATGTGGCATATGGCTTGGGACGTTAGGATGCCACGAAGCAAAACACGTAGTTAGGCCATTTTATCATTCTTCCTATTCCCCGTGGCATATCGCTAGAAGTTTTGCATTACAAATGTTGAAATTACTTCTCGTATATGGTAAACACTCAAGGGATGCCCCAAGTATCGCGGCGAGGTGGTTCTTGTGAGCAGGAATAACCGAAGAAGTTCATCAATGTCTATGTCACCACATTGAATATATGCCACACGTTTTTTATGAAAATTTGCACCCAAACAATCAAAACTCTGGTGGAAGGAAGTGTGGTTCCAAGAAACCAAATAGCATCTTGATCGGGGCCACAAACACCGCGCATCATGGATGTAGCGAGAGGTGGATGCCATCGCAGCTCAGCCGCGTAGAGAGTGAAAAATAGCTTAGCAGAGTTGCCTTATTCAGGATATGGTTGATGTGGTCAGTGGCCCACACAAATATAAATGGAGACCAATGGCCGGCTTGTTGAAGGCCAAGACCATGTTTGATAGGGTGACTAGCCACATCCCTGGGAAGGACTCTCGAGTTGGATTTTGAGAGATCGAAGCGCCTAAATCTATCCACAAAATCTTCTCAAGAAGTCACGATGCCGGAGAATGTCCATGAGATAGTTCGGGTTCAACCGAAGGCTTTCTTTATATCAAGTTTGAAAAGAAGTCCGCATCGTTTAAATTTCCAGTAAAGTTTCTCACATATATGAAGTTGTCATGGATGACATGTTTCCTGATGAAACCACTTCACGCACTGGACACGTTTCTATTTTTCATTTTTTCACATCGAGCATCAGTACCAAGCATGTTGCACACACCATGCACCAAAAACCACATATTATATTGTATTACTGAGTAAACAACCACGTGTCCCTAACATTCTTTGGGACAACCACACAAAGGTGGAACCATAATTTCAAAAGAACTGAAATATCACATAAGGACCTTGATCACACTTAATTTATTATTGTCTAGGATTCTCCAGCCGTCTGGCTGCAATCTTAGACCAGATATGCCGAGCCATATGCTCACTCACTCACTTTCGGGAAGGCAGGTGGCAGAACACCTTTTAGAAATGAGTAGAATAGAACAAGCGATCGCTTAGGCTGGAAGCTAGGAACAAGATGGCCAGCTCCTCGCACAGAGGCAAACGTGAACCCTCCCTCATATTGCTGAGCGTATCCTCCAACCTAGATTTGATCATAGTCCAGATCAGTATACAGTCCGATCAAAAGACTACTAGTATCATAGGGATTATTGTGTATATGATAGTTACCTCGCTTTGAGGGGTGTACCACGGACGCCACGGTTTAGTGATGGCCAAACCGAGATCCTTCACAGAGTACCTCGTCGCGGTAATGGGGCACACGTCATCCATGTCACCACTGTGATCGAATTAGCCATGATGGTAGCAGATATGATTAGCAACTATGGCAATAACATAATCTTCATTTCAAGTGCCTCAAAACAATGGTTACCTGTATATCCAGACTCTTAACCCGTTGCCGACAAGCCAATCCAGGGTTGGCACCATTGAAACTGGTGCATCGGTCCAATCACGTAGGTCACTGTGAACAGACCATGCCATGGTAGATATCCGGTTCAGAAATTGGTAGTAGCATACGACAGAGCGTTTGTAAGTCACTGTGTTACTTACGCGCACTCTGACCACTCTGTCTTGGTTCGGACATGTATAGCCTTCTGCACCTCAGGTTTGTTGAAGTAGACGCTGACATGGGCACCGATGCACGGGTCATAGCCTGCTAACTGTCTCAATCATAGGAGCTAATCAATCCGTGTTGACTACAAATGAGATGTCCGGAGGAGAAAGAACATTATATATGAACTTGTGGTAGTACGTACGTAGCTGCTGGAGTAGAGAGTGCCGTTTCGCGACACAAGACAGATCGGGGCGTAGATATTGTAGTAATCGATGTGGCCGGCTCTGAATGAGTCCTTGGCTTGGCCACAAGCTTTGCCCTCGACCCGCCCGAAGCTGCAGTGCGCGCTGATGTCGCCCCACACCTCGTCGGACATCACACCGTGATTCCACAGGAACTCCAGTGATCCCTTGTCGTTCTTGTAGTCGTCAAGAAGAGGGTTGCCAACCTGCATAAATTAAGTAACCCTGAATTAGCCAACAATGTTGATGCAGGACTTGTCTGTTCAAAAGCTCGCAACTTACAAAAATCCCCTTGAGGTTCATGCTTGTGAGACCGAGTTTATGGAGGGCGATGATGACAGAGGCAAGCTGAGGGACGTAGTGGCCGCTATAGCTCTCTCCGGCAATGAAGAAGTCCCGCCCCTTGTACTCGGGAAACCTCTCTAGCCAGTTGAGCAGGAAGATGTAGGCATCGATCGCTGTCCTCCTGTCACCGCTCACGTAGTTCTCGGACGACGTGTTGGAGTACGAGAACCCCACACCCGCCGGCGACTCCAGGAAGAGTACATTTGCCACTGCAACGAAGATGGGTTATAAGTGACTGACCGTTAGATGACGACACATGCAAGAGCGTGCATGAGGTTGACATCACCCACCGTTGTTCCACGCGTGCCTGTTTCTGCTGAGGGTCTTGCCGTCGGGGTTCACACGGAACGGGCCAAGCTCTTGGAAGGCGCCGGCGCCCAGCGACGAGCAGCCTGGCCCGCCGTTGAGCCAGAGGACGAGGGGCTTGGAGGCGGCCTCGTATGGGGACTCGACGAAGTAGTAGAAGAGCGCGCGGCCGTGCTGCTCGCTCACCGTGACGTAGCCGGAGTACTGGTCGAAGTTGACGCGCGGGGGCTGGCCGGGCAGCGCCGCGATCTTGTCGGCCTCCCTAGTGCCGGGCGGCGGGGTGGAGCACTTGGTGGGAAGGTGCTTGAAGCTGCTGTCCGGGTCGGCCCATGTGTCCTCCTCCGCATATGTGTCTGGCCTGACGTGCCCGTTCGCCTTGGCTCTGGCTTCGATGAAGGTCTTCAGCACATCTCGCTGCTGCAGTATTTCAGCATTAGCGAGCGTTGCGCCCAGTAGGAGTGCGAGCACGACCGCGCTGCATGTGGTGTAGGTCCTCATCGTCATCTGATGCCGTTGAGATTACATAGAACACTGGTGCTTTTATATAGAAGTAGAGAGATCAGATGGGTAAAGTACTGGAAAATGTACGTTGTGTATCTCGGACATTCCAAGTTGGTGTTAGGATTCTCCGAAAATCGATACGGAAGAGAGTGGGCTAGCTAATAGCCATACATGGCACATCGTCGTCTTATGGGGCTTAGGCTCTCAGCAATGCAGAATAGATATATCCCTCATCGTTCCAGAATGTCGGACTTTTTTGTTGACGTTCAGCAATGCAATCGGCATGGCGACTCTTTCCCGGTGACGCTGCCGAGGTGACATCGCTAGGAAACTATCCAAAAGATAGGACCGAGGGGACACCCGGAGGCAGGCTGGGTCAGCAATCTAAATCAGTGAACAAGTGACCAACTGGGAAAACGACTATGAGGAGCAAGCATCGCGCGCGCAGCACCTATCCCGGTCGTCCCTTTCTTTTGGGATTCGGGTATGTGGGAACTGACTAACCTGATCATCCACTAAATTAGATTCTCCTTCCCAAACGTAATCTATTTTTTTACTGTATGTTGCATGGTCTATTTAACGAAAGTATTGTAGCTTCGCTTATCTTCAAAATATTCGTAACACTCGCTTCTTTCCAGCTTATGGTTGAAAGTTTCGTCAAAACATATTAGGATATGTTTCTAGGATGACTATGCTGTGAAACATATTAGGATATGTTTTGAAGGATGACTATCCCATGTTGGCATGTTTTGACGAAACATATTTTTGGCATCAGCTGCCAAGTACCGTAACTACAGGTTTGTTGGTTTGAGTTGCTCATCAAGCGTATCGCTCGATCCGTAACTACAGGTTAGTAGTTAGCTTTTAGCACCCAGATTGTCCATGCTTACCTGATAATATTTACATGTTTCTTTTGTCATAGCAATGATCTATCGTCTCAAAAAAAAAAAGCAATGATCTACATGTCTAGCGAGTCCGTATTTGATCCACTCCACACACATAAAAGATGACATTATCATCATGCGATGCTTACATAGGTGAGGAGCGATGCGAAGTTAAAAGAAAACCTTGCAACCATTTGATTTTAATTAACCTGGCAACCAACTCAGGAGTCAGTAAATGATAAAATCAGGAGCAACACATGTTCTGATGAATGACCTTCAAGTGCATCATTACACATATTTTCAGAACACATGTCAAGTGATTACTCAAACTCAAGATATATGATAACATGAACATACATGAAGCTAATGGTCTAATATATTCTTGAGATGGCAACTGATATAATTACAATTCATCTTTTATTTTGATCATTGAGAAATAGCAAAACCCATATGCCTGCACTGCTACAAAATACTATAGAAAATTCATGTATTTATGAAATTATCTCAAATTGTAGTAGTTATTATCTTATCTCACTAAGAATAGGGATTTGGGAACCTTATTCAGTTTAAAAGCTTGATTGCGATCCTAAACAAAGCAGTAGTGAATTTGCTTCTTTCCACTCGCAGGCTCACTGCAACTGAAATTGTCTTCTTCACTATACTGGAATAAGGCATCATTACAGTAGCCTACTTGAAAAGTTGAACTCGTTATGTTGTCAAGAAATCAACATGTTAACATCAACAACGACCACCAGCATCAAGACATGTTCTCTGCTGAATTAGATCCCATGTTGCGGACGCTTAGCCGCAACGTTCACTTAGAGTGGTTGGCCATCCAACTCCTAGAGTTATGATAACAAGTTAACAACAGATTAGCCACCCCAATTTGCATCAATTATACAATACTCAGAATGCATAGACTGATACACTTAACACTCAAATTAACATGTCCACACAAACAGAACGAAAAGGGTAATATCCTGATCGTTCTTCTCAGGCTCACGCACAAGTAAAAGCTACTACTAAGCACAAGTGACTACTGAATCTCAAACTCTGCACAACAAGACAGTAACGAACGTATGGATATCTCATATTTACAACCGTAGGAAAAATGTTAACATTACCTATACAAGTATTTACTCTAGCTAGAAACCATTCCTTTAACCTGCAAAATTAACAAAGAGGGCCAATTACCGGTCCTCCTGATACAACTTGGTTCCTGAAGGGAGGCATGGTTAGCACAGACATACACCATATATTGGAGCAAGACCACACAATGATGTACGTTGCAATATATTGTATTCATTAGTGTGATGTCCTACAGAAATAGTAAACAAACATTGCAGCAGCACATTCAGAAAACCATCATATAGATTAAGATTAGTTGATTTTATAAGTAACTTGTGCTATAATGCTAAGATGCAAAATTTGGAATAACTAACCATAGTTTTAGTTTTTTGAGCTCTCGTGCTTCCGCCTGCATCCTATATAAGTACATGAGATATGCCTAAAAAATCATATTTCATTACATGTGATCTTTCTCTTGCACTTATGAGCCTAGACTTCTTGACAACATATGATCCTAGACTTCCTTTGTACATCTTGTAAAAAAATTTGGGTTTTGTCGCTCAGCCACAAACAAGATTTTTGTTCTACATGTGTTCTAGAATCTGGAACGCCATGCCAGCATTCGATCGTGCGCACCCGTGCTTTTATTCCGGCCGATTGGTTCTGAAGGGAGCGGCGCGAAGTTCTGGTCTGTGTTAGCATCAATAGAAATTTGGTCCACGATGCAGTCAGATGAAGGGAATAACATGAAGGCCGGAACGGAAGACTAGTTCAGGGAGGTTCAAGTCTCCACGTTGTTGAGGGACTTGCTTGGTGTCCCGGGTTTCGTAGCAGTCGTATGGAAGTGGGGACGGTAGCACAGGTGAAGTTCGGAGTCCTACCTTTCAGGGTGAAAACCCAAGGTCTGACCTTAACTGGTTGTGTCTAGCAATGACCTTGTTGGAGGCATTGTTTTAAGAGCGGGGACTATCTTTCAGGGTGAAAACCTAAGATCTTTGGTCGGGCGACGACGGTGCTGGTGCACTGTTTCCTTCTTGGAGGCGTCATTTTTGGAGATTATTCTGTATTTCAGGTGTTGTCTTGGTGGTGGTTGTATTGCTGTTGCTAAACCTAGGATGCTATAGCGGGACTTTTGTTTCTTAGTTTTTTTTTGGCTGTGTGCATCTATACTGTCATTAGGGTGTTACGTTGTTGCAGAGGTTAGGTGTAATTGGTATCTTTTGATATTAATATATTCCCTTTATCGAAAAAAAGCATTTCGGAGGCATCGGACCTCAAAAGAACAATAAGGTAATACTGAACAGTTAATTATGCTGTTGGATATTACATAGAAGTATAAATATTCTGCAACTTCAGGAAACACAGAGTCCTGGAGTATATGAAATTAAATAAAGAAATTAAAGAAAGAAAAAACTTTATTACCATCCCAAATGAAAATTACCATCTGTAGCATCGCAATGCCATCAAGTATTAGGCCTGAAGTGCTTAAACATTCTCCCATTGTGTCTAACGCAAAAAAAACTTCTTACCCAAGATTCAAACATCTGGAAACAAGAAGGTAGCACGTACCTTACAGAGGTTAGAGCCTAGCACGTCAAAATCTCTAATGATGAAGTGGCAGCAACATATATGGGATCGATACCTGATTTGACTAACGGGGAAAGAATAAAAGAAGTTGCTCTTACTCTCCTAAATGCATCTGGAATCCCATCTACATAGGAAAAGTATAGTACATAGATATAACTCACCTGAACTTTTCAAAAACTGGCCTAAACGTGACCTCACATAGACGTGGCCAAATAGACTGAGTTGTCGAAAATCTGCAACATAAAACGTTACAGCTCAAAGGGTCAATACATTTAAATTGTATTGGCAAGTGTCACAAGGAAAGGAATATCCACCTACAACTAAGTGGAGCTTGGCTGATTTGCGCAAAACAAGTTTTCTTTTACCTATCATTTTTGAAACACTTTATTTTATTCTAAGTTAAGTGGTACCATTGATAAAAACCAACGAACCTGGAAACAACCGGTAAATCCCGTGTGAATCCTCCTACCCTGGTTCACCAACCAAGTTTTAATTTAAGAAATTGGGATGAGAAGATTTTTGAACTGCTTCAAAGTCTAGTCGCTCAGGATTGTCCGTAACCGGGGACACGACTAAGTACTTAATTTATACACTCTGCAGAGGTTGCACAATTTACCCACATGACTTGGTCAGCCCTTTTCAGCATGATACTCATTTTGCTCGAATGGTAAGGAGAATACTAAGACGAGACCTTTCAGAAGCAATCCCCAACCACAATGAGCGCGCTCTATCCTACCAACAACTACCACCCTCTGTACGTTGGGTTGGGTTCTTGCGACTTAATTAGTCAAGACAGAGCCCATATGACATGTGTCTGTACTTGAAGCTTCTCAACTTGAACGTCTCCAATCTCTTTGATACCTGGGTGGCTGACCACAAGTGTGATACACATGACCGTCATAGACATGACTCTGGTGTAACCACTCAACATAAACCAATCAATACCACTTTTCACCCAGATTGTTCATTAACTTATTTGTTTTTTCAGTATTTCCAAAGCATAGTTATCCGTACTTAGTAAAACATGTAGAATCCCACCCAAGAATTCTATAGCACAACTAAGCCATCTACACTTACGGTGTTTCTTCTAACATGATAATCAGGGATACTATTAAAGAAAAGGAATACTACATGCATAGTAAAACATTGGGGACATATATGAACAAGAGTGCCACTTGCCTTTTTTGTAATTGAAGATCGTTCTATTTTCTCTCAATCACAAGACATAGCTCTCTGTACAAACTATAAGATATAAAATAACACAACATCCAACAAAGAAAAATCAAGCAAAGGCAAACAAATATTTTTTATTTATTTTATCTTAGACTTCATATCTCTCAGTGATCGATGGACAAGAGGGTTGTGGCATGAGGCTGGCTTGATATGGTTGGAGAGGGAGAATGGCTAAGTCAAAGACTTAGAAGGAAAAGATATGGGAAGGGAGTTGGATTTTGAGAGAAGCGCCCAAATCCATCCACAAAATCTTCTCAAGAAGTCAGAGAATGTCCATGAGATAGTCTGGATCCAACCGAAGGCTTTCTTTATATCAAGTTTGAAAAGAAGTCCGCATCGTTTAAATTTCCAGTAAAGTTTCTCACATATATGAAGTTGTTATGAATGACATGTTTCCTCATGAAACCACTTCACGCACTAGACACGTTTCTATTTTTTGTTTTTCACATCGAGCGTCAGTACCAAGCATGCTGCACACACCATGCACCAAAAAGACAACACTTAGAAGTAGCTAAGTCCCAAACAAGGGTTTCCTAAATTGTTAGAGGGTGTCTAGTAAAATAAAACAAGACAATACATAAACTTAGGTTGAGAAGTTAGATAGATAAATTCTAAGTAACTTGGTTCATCTCTCCCATCATCTTGATCTTCTCAATTCTCTTCTCCTAGTTCTTGAACTTGCTGTCTTTCTCTTCAAACTTCTCCTCCTTGTCTTGATCATCTCTTCTTGCTCCTGGAATGTGTTGTCCTTCTCCTCGACTTGGACGCGTAGCTCTGTTATCACCAGAGTTTAACCAAGTCTGGAGATGGGCCGTGATTAAGTGGGTTTAGAGGATATGCATGGAAAATATTCCCGAACCGGCCTTGTACAAGAAGATTGGGCAAGATTGCCCGTGTATCTGTAAATTATAGTAGGTTACGTGTCGGTTAGAATTAAGAGATAGAGTTTAGCTCGTACACGGTTGGGTTTATTCCCAAGTTAGAAAGTCTACGGACTAGAAATATGTATCTAGGGTTATTGAGAAAAGGAGAACGATCACGTTCACAACAAATCAATCTAGGCGCATCGCCACCCCTTGTTTCGAGGGTTTCTCCCGGGTAAGCAACATGCTGCCTAGATCACATCTTGCGATCTAGGCAGTATCAGTTTATTCGTTATTGGTGTTGTTCGTGCTGAAGCCTTTTTGATGGCGAGCAACACCCTTATCTTAGGTGTTTTGGGGCTGACGTCGATGCTTTCACGATGTACTTATTTAGCTACGCTGCCCTCGATATCTAGCTGCCCTTACACCTATTTTAGGTGTAAGGGCAGCATCTTGCTTGATCTTTATCTAGTAGATCTAATCCGTTATAGTTGCTCCTTGTTCTTCAAGGATTGGTTTGATATCCGTATGGTTAGGTCTTATAAACGGGTTGAACGATCCGGTAGTGCGTAAGGTGTGGTTATTAAGCTCTAGAGGGATTGTTCCGGGGATCAACTTCACGTTGGTTTTTAGGCCTCTTTAGGGCTGGTTTTCCATTATCTTACGTATCTGTTAGGCTCAACTACGCATAGGATGTTCCGATTATACGGTGAAAACCCTAGACTATCGTAGATTAGTTTAGCTTGATATTGATAAAGCATGATCCCCATGTCCTTATAAATCTAACATGAACCATGGGGCAATCGGCTCTTTGAGCCGATCCACGTAACAACTTAAGAGCCGATCGGGGCTCGTATTTAATGTTTACATGTTTGCCATGCAGGAAACTAGTCGAAGTAATCCATCACCTTCCTGACCAGGTATAGGTCAGGTGGCACGCCCTCGTAAGCACCAGGACGTGTGCCAGAAGGCATTGCGGGACGTCGCCCGAGGGACCAGGGTCCACCGCAATCCTGGGAGCCTCCCGGCTCTACGGTGTTGCCCGTCGATACTCGCCGGTGGGTTTTTGACCGCAACACATTCTGGCACGCCCGGCGGGACACTCTACAGCAACCACTACGTCGACATCTGCAGCAACCATGTCAAAAGCCGCAGATGAGGTGGTGGGCGAACCGACCACGTACGCAGATCTGCTGGAGGAACACAAGAAGAAGTACGATGAGATGAAAGCCATCTTGGAAGCCGATCTCATCGGCTCTTTCATGAAGACCCGTTCACATGGCATCAGATGGAAAGGGTTTTCCCCTGAAGGTGCTCTCGATGAATTAGACCTCTCTACCTCTTCAGAGGAACGCACCAGAGCTCTACGCCAGGAAATCAATTACATGGTGGCTCATTCTCTACACCGCCATTCTGAGAGTCTGGTGAACGCTTTCGAGCGTGTTGCGGTCCGAGTGGTGCAAGAGATCATGAAGCATCAGTACTCTCCGTCCGGACCTGCCCTGGGAACTCACCAGGGAGAAATACCGCTCCAGATTAGACCGCCGCTGCCATTCGCTCTTGCGGCGCCAGAGCCGCCGGGTTCACCGGCGTACGTTGTCTATAAGGTTGGAGGCGATCCTAGCGATTGCCAATTCCTATATGAGCCGCCCAAGGAGATCCCACATGGATACGTGTGCACATACGTACCGGACTGCAACGCCTTGGCGCGCATAAACCAGATCGCACCAACAGGGATTTCTGGAGTAGATGTTGACAAACAAGCATGGCTGGCTAAATACGCTACTGGAACGAGTCATGAAGGCTCGGTCCCTACAGCTAATACCATGAAGCAGATCAGCACTATCTTGAGAGACCAGTTCGGCATCTTGCCGAAGAGGAAAGCAATCGGCTATTCCAAGCCGTACCCCAACGAGTACGATCTGATCCCGCTGCCACCCAAATATCGGCTCCCTGAATTCTCAAAATTCAATGGAGCAGAAGGATCTAGCTCAATAGAGCACGTAAGCCGATATTTGGCACAGCTGGGCATGATTTCAGTGTCAGACCCGTTGCGTGTGAGGTTTTTCGCACAATCTCTTACGGGATCAGCCTTTGGGTGGTACACCTCGTTGCCACCAAACTCAGTCCGCACATGGAAACAAACTGGAAGAGCAATTTCATGTGCAATATCACTCGAAGCTACCGAAGCCGGCATTGCCGATCTAGCGCAGTGCGGCGAAGCGGGGAGAAACAGTGTCCGAATACATCCAACGTTTCAGATCGTCAGGAACCGATGTTATTCGGTTTCGTTTGTCTGAGAAGGAAGCGATCGAGCTGGCAGCATTGGGCCTCGCAACGCCGATCAAGGATCTGACTTCCCAAGCTGAGTACAGTTCATTGTCGCACATGGTGCAGAAACTCACATTGTATGAGCAGCGACACCCTGAATTGTACCAAGACAAGTTCAAACGTCCGGTAGGCCTGGTCGAGATGGAAGAAGCTGAAGATCCTGCACCAGACCTGGAGGTTGCTGTAGCTGAATGGGCTCGGGGGGCAAACCCCGTGTCCTGCAAATGGGTAAAACCTCAAGGGCCTGCAAGAGGGTTTGACTTCGATGTGAGCAAGGCTGAGCAGATTTTCGATCTTTTGCTTAAGGAAAACAGCTGAAGTTACCCGAAGGCCATAAAATCCCTACAAGACAGAAATGAACGGGAGGCCGTATTGCAAATGGCATCACTCGTTCACTCATACCACCAATGACTGCAAGGTGTTTCGTCAGCAGATCCAAATGGCGATAGAACAAGGCCGATTGCTCTTCGGACAGTTTGCCATGAAAGTGGACACACATCCGTTCCCTGGAGTCAACATGGTGGAACCTAACCACTCCGCGAGGCGTCGACTGGATTTCTCGTTCGATGTCAACATGGCGGGGCCTGTACGCCACCATGGCAAGGATAAAGAGGAAAGCAGTCACTCCCGCAGCAAGGAAAAGGAGGAGGCCGATCCACGCGACCGGCCCCAATATGGTGACAAGCGGTACCTCACCAAGGAACAAGTGAGAAGCGTGCGATACCAAAAACCACTCTCCACGCACCTCCTCAACAAATATGAATATCAGTATGACCGACGTCGGCAGTACGATAGAAACGACGAGAGACACAATCGGTCTGATGAAGACAAAGGAAGGTACCGTCGGCGTGACAGAGACGACGAAGAACGTGAGCACCGCGCTAAGGAGAGGTCAAGGGAGCAGGAAGACATGGATAGGCACTGGGACTGTCCCTTCTTTAAACACTGCTGGGATTCAGGGATGAGCCGATTGCCTACAATCGACAACTGCCCGGAGTGTAGACGCGGAAGAAAGACGCAGGGGAAGTTTCAGTTTTCAAGCGTCTAGGACCTCTCCCGCCACAGAACAAACGAGCTGAGTCATCTCAAGATGAAGACTTTGAGGAGTCAGAAGATGAAGAAGAGGATAGGTACCACCGGCCAAGGTGGTGCCCCGATGGGCTCAGCCACTCCCAAAAGTGTAGGGTGCAGCGGCTACGTAGCTTGGAGCAAGCCGAAGCACGATACTTGCACACGTTGAGGAAAGCGCGGCCCGATCTGGCCGTGAAAATTCAGCAGACTTTGGACGAAGAGGGTCGTCCGCCAAAGAAGGTTTGGCGGCCCAAGCAAGAAAAAGCCGATGTGAGTACATCGGCTGGCACAAACATGGTGTTCTTCCTCCCATCAGAGTTTCGTTCCCCAGGAATTGAAGAAGTGCCGATAGCACAGTTTGACTGCGGTCCATAGCCAGTCATCTTTGAAAAGCCACGAGAGAAGAGCTACAAACATATGAAGGCCCTGTACCTAAAGGGTTATATCAATGGGCAACCCGTCGGCAGGATGTTGGTTGACACGGGAGCGGCGGTCAATATAATGCCATATTCCATGCTACGGCGTTTAGGACGCTCCAGTGCCGATCTGATCAAGACCAACGTCACGCTAAACGACTTCAACGGCCAAGCATCGGGGACGCAAGGTGTCCTGAACGTGGATCTAACCATAGGCCGAAAGACGATCCCAACGACATTCTTCATCGTCGACAGCAAGAGCACCTACGCTGCCCTACTAGGAAGGGATTGGATTCACGCTAACTGCTGCATTCCATCTACAATGCACCAATGCCTGATACAGTGGGATGGAGACGACGTAGAAGTCGTACATGCAGATGACTCGATCGACGTCTCAATAGCCGGCATGAACATTTGGGACTCGGCAGACCAAGAGCCGCTCTCTGGAATCAGTTTGGACGACTGTGATCGCATCGAGGTGTCAAAAAACGGGGTGAGGCTGGTCTTATCCACCGGCCTGATAGAGTAGCAAGAGCAGCAACCATCGACATACGTGGCAAGGCCGATCCCTGCGATCGGCCCCAAAAAATAAAAAGCAAGGATCTTACTTCAAACATGTCACGTAGTCATGGTAGGGAGACTCCCTCCTTTAAGGGAGCACGTACAAGTTGTAGACCTTTGTTGAGCAATTCAATCAACATGGAGGCCGATTCTAGCAATCGGCCAAAATTATTCTCGCCATACGTTTTGCCTGTATTCAACGTCGATCTAACAGGCGACGGAAAGCTAGGATATGGGTTTGCGTCAGCTGATGAGCTAGAAGAGATTGACATTGGTCCTGGGGATATGCCACGACCGACATGCATCAGCAAGAGCCGATATCTTCAATCACTTGAAAGATTCGGCTCGGGGGGCACCTAATATGGAGTAATGGACAATAAAATATGTAGGCCGATGCACGAAATCGGCCAGTAAAATTTTTTTTAGAACTATAGGCCGATGCACAACCATCGACTCTACTGAAGGAACATCTCAAGGGCATGGAGAGCATCAGCACGAACACGATCCACCTCGGCGATCTCGGCCTCATCATCTTCGTCTTTGCCTGCCACCAGCTGCTTGTTCAAGGCGCGGATTTCAGCCAAATGAGACTTCAGTTCAGCTTTGAGGCCTTCTGCTTCCTTGAGGGAGTGGGCAATAAGAGCTTCCTTAGCTTCAATGAGCTGTTTTGTTGCCCGAACCTTCTCTTCAAGGGCCTCCAACTCTTTGCGCAAGGTCGCCAGCTCAGCAGTACTGTCAGAGGTGTCAGTCTTGGCGTCCAAAGCTGCCTTTTTCTCATTAAGCCGTTGGCATTTGTCTGCGATATCGTCTTTCAACGGAAGTTGGGTGTGGCGCAGGTTGATTCTCTGACGAGCCGATGTCACTCTTGACCTGTAGGCAGACAGAGTTACGACTGGCCAAAGTTTCACCTGCAGCGTCACCGGGAGATGAGGCTGGATGTCTTCCAGAATGCTTTTCACCGCCTCGGAGTCTTCAACCAATGTCTCGATGGAAGAGGAGAGCAGGGCCTTGAGATGCTGGAGTTGACCATGTGTAGTGTTGGGTCCTGACTCTTCGCCTGTCTTAGCAGTAGCCGGCTCGATGGATTCGGGGTCAAATGTCAGCAAGCTTGAAAGATCATAACCCTGACAAACAACAAGAAAAACGTTAGGAGACAGCAAAGGAGCAAGGTAGAGCTAAGGGAAAGGATTGTACCTCTCCTAAGACCAGAGGAACAGCCGATGGAGAGGTGATCGGCTCTGGTGTTGCTGCTGTCGGTTTGGCCAAGCTGGCCACCTTGTCAGCTACATCTTTAGAAGTGGCTAGGTCCAGGGCAGCAGATGGCTTTGGCACTTCCTCGACCTCCCCACTGGAGGTATCATCAGTCTGCAAAGGGAATGGTTAGCCGATGAGAACAGCGATGGGTCAGCGTGAAATATAAACCGAGGAGAGTACAGGAGTTACGTTCGAAATCTCTTGGTTTGATAAAGAGGCTTGCGGTTCCTTGCGAGCTCTCTTGATGCATCGGCTCTTTGTGCGTAGACTACCCTACCCTGCTTTGATGGGGGTTTGGGAAACAACAGGTTCAGGGGCCGACCTTTTCTTGGAAGCCGACGATGGCAAGTCTGGCTGGCTCTGCGTGGTGGTTTTCCCAGAATTGCCCAAGCTCAAGTCCCTTCGACTGGACTGTGTGTCCTCACTGGAGTTTTCTTCGGTGGAGGTCTGTAAAAGAAGTGCAAGTATGCTGCAGAAGCCTAGGAGGATGAATGAAATCAGCCAAAGCATGGGTCAACTTACGTGCAAACTTTCTTGAGCAGGAGCAGGGCTTTGGCGCTTCAGAGTCTTCCTGGCAGCTACTTTCCTCACTGATGTCCTCGCCTTGGCTGAGGCTCGGGGGGCAGCTGACCTGGAAGACACTCTGCTTTGGGAAGCCGATGTTGGTGTCATCGGCTGGCTCTGCATCACAACCTTTTTCAAAGATGGCGAATTTTTGCAGAAGAGGACCACCGGAGCTGGTGGGAGGAATCCGAAAGGGGAGCCGTCATCATCTACAGGATCTGGACCGTCTTGTTGCTGTAAGGAGACAGAGCAAGGTTATGGAAGGAAATCATTATAAGCCACTTCAAGATAATTTGTGAGTAGTGGTACCTGTTCTGCAGGGATGTCATATTCAGCATCAAGTTGTTTCAGCAACGGTCCCAGAGCTCTCCTGAAGGCATGAGTCTTCCATATTGACCACCAGGTTTCAAAACCATCGATGGATGAGGTGAAAGAGAGGTTATGAGGAATTGGGATGGCTAGATCATCAAAGAAGGTATAACACCTCTGGCTGGTGAGGACATCAGGTAGATCAGCTCTGCTCTCTGTCAGGTGGTGCAGAAAGAAGTGGGGAGATACCTGTCCGAGACCAAATTGCCGGGCTGCTACGACCGGCTGATAAGACTCATAACCAGGTTTGATGATCCTGTTTGAGGTGCTCATGCCAACTGAAAGGAAGCAGGGACGGATCATGATGGAATACAGTTGCCGAGTGTCAACATCATCGGCAAAGCTATCTAACCTAAAGGAGACTGGATTTTCAAAATTTTCAGACTCCGTGTAAGGAAAGAAGAGAGGGTTGTCCAGGCCTTGGTAGAACGTCTTGAACCACTCTGATGCTCCCTTTAAGGTTAGTTTGCTGCCTGGGAGGCTATATAGAGCTTGGCCATAGCTAGTGCATCGGATCCGCCTCCCATTAGTATCTGGGAAGGTGCAAGTAGCTAAGGGTGGAAGGTTTGGGATCTGGTTTTGGAAGTACAGCTGAGCCCATAACTGAATAAACCACCAGAGACCTCTGGTTTTGACTGTCTTTTGGGAGAACAGCTTAACAGACATTAGCTGGAGATATCTATAGACCTCTCCAAGAAACAGTTTGCTGATGCCAAGCTGAGTGCCTCTGGCAAGTTCATAGGCCAGGGAAAGATAATTCTTGGTTGGAGCAAGTGAAAGACCACAAAATATGAAATGTTCCAACTAGAAATTCAGGAAGGCCGTGTGTTCTTTTTCTGTTACGGGGCCTTTGTTTTTCATGTGGCACCGAAGGTAAGCACCCCAGTTTGTGCACTCTGTTTTGGAAGAAAGCGTGAAAGGGACCTTCGGCAGCCTAAAGGCAGATGGGCTTGGGGATGCAATGTCCAAGCCAGTGATCATGGCCACATCTAGTAAGGTTGGTGTCATGGGGCCATGACCAAACATGAAGCAATTCAAAGCATCAGACCAAAAATAGCCAATGGTTTTTAGAAGGTTTTCGTGTTTCTCAAGGGGAGACAGTGATAAAGCTAAAGCATCGGCTATTCCTGCGGTTTCCCAGGTGGCTTGGTGAGTTTTGGAGATCCTATTGTACCAGGAAACCCAATCTTCAGGAGGATTAGGCCAGGCTCGTAAGCAGTCGGCCCAAGAAGTTAGATCTAGATTCTGGTTCATGAAGGGAATTCTATTGGCCTCGCATGAAATCAAATGGGCAGGACTTTCAGTAGAACGAGGGCCAAGACAGAGAGAATTTGGGAGAGAAGGATGCGGCAGCAGAACGTCTGAGACCTAAAAATTAATGACGGAATGAGACATTAATTCAGGTGTTTGCTGTTAATTCTAACGCTACGCTCGGATGGTGGGGAGCGGTTGAGGATTACCTTCAGGCCAGAAACTGTAGCGTTGGTGTTGGATGATTCCGCCATTGGGGTAGCCGCGGATTTGAATCGGCGCGATTGAGATCTGAGATTTACGTGGCTGGAAGTTAGATTTGTTCGAACGGCGATTTGGGGATCTAAGACTCTTCAGGCAGGGATTGCAGGTTACCGTTTGGAATAGGCAACTGATTTGGCCTTACTCACGTTTTATGGTGAAGGCCGATGTGCTGCCATCGGCTCTTTGCGCGTTGACTTGCTTTGACAATCGGCAAAATTGGTATGAAGGAAAAATCGACATAGAAGCATTTTCTTCATTAATAAAGAGGATTTTTACAGGGAAGAGCCGATTGCTCAGAAGGGGAAAAACAAAAGAGCCGATTACTGCGGCTAATCCTATGCTACTAGTCCTAGCCTAAGGGCCGTTGCTGCCCTCGTCGGTGCTGTCGTCATGGCTGCCATCGGCGCTGCTGCCGGCGAACTCCTCGTCGCTCGTCGCCGTAGCCTTCGGCAGGGGCCTCGTCCTCCTCCTCGTCGTCGTCGTCGTCATCGTCGTCCGACCCGGCGCGGAAGCGCTTCGCCGGCGGCTCGTCGGAGAACGAGGAGGTGTCCTTCTCTTCTTCCTCCTCCTCGTCAGAGGAGGTGAAGTCATCCCAGGAGAAGCGGTCGTCCTCGCTTTCCGCCTCCTCTTCCCCATCAACGAGGAATTGGAGGTCGGCTTCTCCATCGGTCAAGGACTTGTCATCCTCGGACCAGACGGAGGAGTCGTGGTCCTCCTTGTCCCACGTCGTTGGGGCGAGGATGTCGTGCGCCGCCAATGAGCCCCATGATGCGTGTGGTTGGCACGTCCGTTGGGAACCCCAAGAGGAAGGTGTGATGCGCACAGCGGCAAGTTTCCCTCAGTAAGAAACCAAGGTTTAATCGGACCAGTAGGAGTCAAGAAGCACGTTGAAGGTTGATGGCGGCGAGATGTAGTGCGGCGCAACACCAGGGATTCCGGCGCCAACGTGGAACCTGCACAACACAACCAAAGTACTTTGCCCCAACGAAACGGTGAGGTTGTCAATCTCACCGGCTTGCTGTAACAAAGGATTAACCGTATTGTGTGGAAGATGATTGTTTGCAGAAAACAAGTAGAACAAGTATTGCAGTAAGTTGTATTTCAAGTAAAGAGAATTGGACCGGGGTCCACAGTTCACTAGAGGTGTCTCTCCCATAAGACGAACAAGCATGTTGGGTGAACAAATTACAGTTGGGCAATTGACAAATAAAGAGGGCATGACCATGCACATACATATCATGATGAGTATAGTGAGATTTAATTGGGCATTACGACAAAGTACATAGACCGCCATCCAACTGCATCTATGCCGAAAAAGTCCACCTTCAGGTTATCATCCGAACCCTCTCCAGTATTAAGTTGCAAAGCAACGTGACAATTGCATTAAGTATGGTGCGTAATGTAATCAACAACTACATCCTTAGACATAGCATCAATGTTTTATCCCTAGTGGCAACAGCACAACACAACCTTAGAACTTTCGTCACATCGTCCCGGTGTCAATGCGGGCATGAACCCACTATCGAGCATAAGTACTCCCTCTTGGAGTTACAAGCATCTACTTGGCCAGAGCATCTACTAGTAACGGAGAGCATGCAAGATCATAAACAACACATAAGCATAACTTTGATAATCAACATAACAAGTATTCTCTATTCATCGGATCCCAACAAACGCAACATATAGAATTACATATAGATGATCTTGATCATGATAGGCAGCTCACAAGATCCGACAATGATAGCACAATGGGGAGAAGACAACCATCTAGCTACTGCTATGGACCCATAGTCCAGGGGTAGACTACTCACACATCACACCGGAGGCGACCATGGCGGCGTAGAGTCCTCCGGGAGATGATTCCCCTCTCCGGCAGGGGGCCGGAGGCGATCTCCTGGATCCCCCGAGATGGGATCGGCGGCGGCGGCGTCTGCGGAAGGTTTTCCGTATCGTGGCTCTCGATGCGGGGGTTTCGTCACGGAGGCTATTTGTAGGCGGAAGGGCAGGTCAAGAGGCGGCACGGGGGCCCCACACCACAGGGCCGCGCGGCCCCCTCGTCGCCCCTCTTCGTCTCTCCTTCGGACTTCTGGAAGCTTCGTGGAAAAATAGGCCCCTGGGCTTTGATTTCGTCCAATTCCGAGAATATTTCCTTACTAGGATTTCTGAAACCAAAAACAGCAGAACAACGAAGCGGCACTTCGGCATCTTGTTAATAGGTTAGTTCCAGAAAATGCACAAATATGACATAAAGTGTGCATAAAACATGTAGATAACATCAATAATGTGGCATGGAACATAAGAAATTATCGATACGTCGGAGACGTATCACCCCACTCTGGCGTCGGTAAGCGAGAAGAAGAGGATAGAGAGGAAATATCCGATGAAGTAGAGGAGGAGGAGGAGGAAGACATGGCTACAGAAGAAGGGGTTTTTTTGCCGATGGCTAGTACGGAGCAAGAGGATGAAGAGGCGAACTGCTCGGCGTGGTTAAATAAAGGGATAAGGGGGAGAGTTAATGTTACAGCAGTTTCCGAGGAAGTGGTGCCAAAGAACTGTCAAATCGTGCAGAGAAGTTGAGAAGGCAAGACATCATGATGAAGGATACTGCGACGGTTCTGCTCTGCCACGACGTCACCCTACGAAGCGGAAAAAATAGAGTGGTTTTGAAATTATCATTGCCAAAACCAGGGGGGCATGTGTTATCACCAGAGTTTAACCAAGTCTGGAGATGGGCCGTGATTAAGTGGGTTTAGAGGATATGCATGGAAAATATTCCCGAACCGGCCTTGTACAAGAAGATTGGGCAAGATTGCCCGTGTATCTGTAAATTATAGTAGGTTACGTGTCGGTTAGAATTAAGAGATAGAGTTTAGCTCGTACACGGTTGGGTTTATTCCCAAGTTAGAAAGTCTACGGACTATAAATATGTATGTAGGGTTTTTGAGAAAAGGAGGACGATCACGTTCACAACAAATCAATCTAGGCGCATCGCCACCCCTTGTTTCGAGGGTTTCTCCCGGGTAAGCAACATGCTGCCTAGATCGCATCTTGCGATCTAGGCAGTATCAGTTTATTCGTTATTGGTGTTGTTCGTGCTGAAGCCTTTTTGATGGCGAGCAACACCCTTATCTTAGGTGTTTTGGGGCTGACGTCGATGCTTTCACGATGTACTTATTTAGCTACGCTGCCCCTCGATATCTAGCTGCCCTTACACCTATTTTAGGTGTAAGGGCAGCATCTTGCTTGATCTTTATCTAGTAGATCTAATCCGTTATAGTTGCTCCTTGTTCTTCAAAGATTGGTTTGATATCCGTATGGTTAGGCCTTATAAACGGGTTGAACGATCCGGTAGTGCGTAAGGTGTGGTTTATTAAGCTCTAGAGGGATTGTTCCGGAGATCAACTTCACGTTGGTTTTTAGGCCTCTTTAGGGTTGGTTTTCCATCATCTTACGTATCCGTTAGGCTCAACTACGCATAGGATGTTCCGATTATACGGTGAAAACCCTAGACTATCGTAGATTAGTTTAGCTTGATATTGATAAAGCATGATCCCCATGTCCTTATAAATCTAACATGAACCATGGGGCAATCGGCTCTTTGAGCCGATCCACAGAACAACTTAAGAGCCGATCGGGGCTCGTATTTAATGTTTACGTGTTTGCCATGCAGGAAACTAGTCGAAGTAATCCATCACCTTCCTGACCAGGTATAGGTCAGGTGGCACGCCCTCGTAAGCACTAGGACGTGTGCCAGAAGGCATTGCGGGCCGTCGCCCGAGGGACCAGGGTCCACCGCAATCCTGGGAGCCTCCCGGCTCTACGGTGTTGCCCGTCGATACTCGCCGGTGGGTTTTTGACCGCAACAAGCTCATCATTGTTGTTGAAAATTTCTAAGTATTGGAAGTCTTTCCGCATAAGTTTGGGTCGATGATTTCGGGGGATGAGTAGTTATAATATTTCTAAGGCATGTAATTCATCTATTCATCATGTTCTTTTTTTTTTGAAGTATCTCCTTCATAGTCTTCATCATCTTTGTATTCTCTTCAACTTATCTTGATTCTTGATCTTCTTGTCTTCCCTTCAACACTTATTTTCCATGGTCTTGAGATAACATTCCTATCTAGCTTTTGTTGGAGAGGAGGGAGAGTCAATTTAATTCGAAGAATTTTGGGCATATAGAATTGATGAGTTGCACTTAGGCGTGGAAAAGATGAGATTTTCACCAAGTCATAGGTAGAGTTATATGGTCATTAGGACTTGGTAAAGAATTCTCAATTGGTTCTTCTAGATGGATTTTGATATTTATTAATGCCGAAATAAACATGTCCACAAAAAAATATTGAATTAAAACTAGGATGGACATACTATAATCCTCAATTCTAAATTGGATATTTACAAAATTGTTCAAATTAATTAGGTAGTGGTACTACTAGACAGAGAACATCAATATGATCCATTTTCAAAAAGAATCACTTGATTTGCATTTATATAATTTGGATTAGGTAAAATATACTCAAATTCACATATTTAACTTCGAATATATTAAACTTGACAAAAAGTCAAATTTTATTTCACCAATGTGTTCTTATCATTATTTCTGAATCTAGGGATATCTTATTTGATACATTTGGACGTGTATTTGTTTTCCTACAATTTTTATAAAATTAAACATTTTTCGATGATGTTCGAAAGTTGTCAGAAAATTTGATTGGATGGTTTCTACACGAAAGTTGTAGAAGATTTAATTACAAACTTGGCTGTCGGGGTGGAGGGGCTTTAGTCCCGGTTGGTGTTACCAACCGGGACTAAAGTCCTCCACGCGTTAGGCGCTCGGGGTGGAGGGGCTTTAGTCCAGGTTGGTGTTACCAACCGGGGCTAGTCCTCCACGTGTTAGGCGCAGGGGCATGCATGATTCTCTGCCGCATCAGGGGGTTAGGGTTTATGTTTTTCATTCAAATCGATGGAATTACATGCAGCATCCAAGGAAGCATTACACAATATCGTCACGGTTGGTATCTCCAACCGGGACTAAAGGATCCAACCGAACCGGAACTAAAGGGTTGCGGTGGCCCTGTGCGCATCCTTGCTACTCAAACCGGGACTAGAGCTCTCATTAATCCCGGTTCGTAATGCGACCGGGACTAATGCGGTTTTTGCCTCCGAACGGAAGGTTTGTTCTCTAGTAGTGCTCCCCGCAGGTCCACATAACGAAGGAGAAAAACGTTGCAGTAGGGCAGACGTGAGTGGGGAGAGGTGGCGGCGGCCACGTGCCACCAGCCGCCGCAGCACTCGGAGGATTTACTGAACAATGGATCAGGCACGTGCCCCCCCCCCCCCCCGTAGGCTTAGGAAAACGGCAGCCTGGATGGAAGATTTTGGGGGTGGATTGTGGCCTTGTGGGGAAAGATCGTGGGAACAATCTAGGGGTGGTTCCGTGATTAGCATTGGATCAGCGAAGTCGTGGAGGTGGAGAGCTCAACATGTTTGACGCTGACATTGGGGCAAGCTAGACCATTGAATTGAGATGGTCTAGGGGTTGAGATTGATTGGATTTACCTCTCTCGCTTTTTTTTATATTAGAGGAGATGATCTTTTGTAGTATCTAAGACAAAGGAATTTTCCGAATCACCCTAGGGCCATCAAGAATAGCTTTTTGGTACCTTCATTATTCAAGCTTTCATTTGTAACACTTCTATGTATACGATATTACATATTCATGTGAACATGATTTTATTACATTTGTCCAATAGATATAGATGGCGTGTTTCCTTTTGTTGTCTACAAGCGTCGACAATAAGATTGTTGCACACACCGTATAAATAATTTTCCCATAAACTCCCACACACACTGAGCAGATCATAATATATTTAAAGAATAACAACATGTCCCAAACATTCTTCGGGGCAAAGTACATAGGTGGAAAAATCATTGAAAAAATTACTTCTCAAGAATCACTTCATGGACCTTGATCACACTTAATTTATTAGTTTCCAGCAGGAATAGTAGTCTCTCTAGCTGGCAGGAAACATAGAACCACACATGACCAGCATTAGCAATATATGCTTATGCACTGATCACTTTTGGGAAGGCTGGTGGCAGAACACCTTTTAGGAATGAGTAGAAAAGAACAAGCGATCTTTGAGGCTGGAAGCTAGGGACCAGATGGCCAGCACCGCGAACTGAAGCGAATGTGAATCCTCCCTCGTATTGCTGAGCGTAGCCTCCAACCTATATTGGATCACATGATCAATTTTAGTATATAGCAAATACGATAACAAAACTAGTATAGTAGGAATGACGGCATATAAATATGTAGTTACCTCGCTCTGTGGGGTGTACCATGGGCGCCACGGTTTTGTGATGGCTAGATCGAGATCCTTGACAGAGTATCTCGTCGCTGTAATGGGGCACACGTCATCCATATCACCACTGCCATTAAATTAGCCATGATATCGTCAGATAGGAGTAGCAACTGTGGCAAGAAAAATGTTCATTTTGAGTCTGCAAACGATGGTTACCTATAGATCCAGACTCTTAGCCCGGTCGCGATAAGCCAATCGAGGGTTGGCACCATCGAAACGGGCGCATCGGTCCAGTGTATGCCACTGTACGTAGACAACAGATTACATCAAGGTAAGCATCCGGTCGAGAAATTAGTGGAGCAAAACACAGGGTTTGTAAGAAAGTGTGCTACTTACGCGCATTCTGACCACTCTGTCTTGGTTCGGACATGTATAGCCTTCTGAACTTTGGGATTGTTGAAGTAGGCATCAACATAAGCATCGATGCATGGATCGTAGCCTGCTAACTGTCTCAATCAGAAAAGCAAATCAATCTAAGCTTCATCATGAGATATTTCAATGAGAAAATAACATTATTGTAAGTTGCACTACATACGTAGCTACTGGAGTGGAGGCTGCCGTTTGGCGACTCAAGGCAGACCGGGGCGTAGATGTTGTAGCGATCAATGTCACCGATTCTGAACGACGACTTGGCTTCGCCACAGGCTTTGCCCTCGACCCGCCCGAAGGTGCAGTGCGCAATTATGTTGCTCCACACCTCGTCGGACATCACACCGTGGTTCCACAGGAACTCGTACACTCCCCTTTGGTTCTTATAGTGATCTAGGTACGGGTTGCCGACCTGCAGAAAGTTACACCAAATTAGTCAGTGATGTTCATACAAAACTTGTCTCTTGTAAGCTCGTAACGACGGCTATGATCAGCCAACTTACGAAGATCCCCTTAAGGTTGAAGCTTGAGGCACCGAGTTCGTAGAGGGCAGTGATGACGGTGGCGAGCTGGGGCACATAATGGCCGCTGTAGCTCTCGCCTGCGATGAAGAAGTCACGGCCCTTGTACTCGGGGAACCTCTCCAGCCAGTTGAGCAGGAAGATGTAGGCATCCACTGCCGTCCTCGTGTCGCCGCTCTGGCTGTTCTCCGACGATGTGTTTGAGTATGAGAATCCCACACCCGCCGGCGACTCTAGGAAGAGCACATTTGCCACTGCACGAGACCACAACCATCAGTGACCTAGACTATATGATGTTGTAAAAGGATATATCAGTCACCAACCGTTGTTCCAAGCGTGCCTGTTTCTGCTCAGGGTCTTGCCATCGGGGTTCACACGGAAGGGACCGAGCTCTTGAAATGCGCCGGCACCGAGCGACGAGCAACCAGGCCCGCCGTTGAGCCAGAGGACGAGAGGCTTGGAGGCGGCCTCATAGGGGGACTCGACGAAGTAGTAGAAGAGTGCGCGGCCGTGCTCCTCGCTCACCGTGACATAGCCAGAGTACTGGTCGAAGTTGACGCGCGGTGGCTGGCCGGGCAGCGCCGCGATCTTGTCGGCCTCCCTGGTGCCGGGCGGCGGGCTCTTGCACTTCGTGGGCAGGTGCTTGAAGCTGCTGTTCGGATCAGCCCAGGTGTTGGGCTCACTTGTGAGCGTGTGGGCCCTGGATTTGATGAAGGTCCTGAGGACATCCTTCTGCCGCACGGTCGCGGCACTGGTCAGAGACGCGCCCAGTAGGATCACCACCACGACCACGCTGAAGGTCCTCATCTCTTGATCTACTGCTGTCAGGCGTCAGCTGCTTGTTGAGAATACGTACATCTTTGCTGCTTTTATAATGAGGGTAGGAATGCGTGGTTATCAGATGGCGGTAAACAACCATAAAATGTCGGTATTTTGGATATTCCAAGCTGGTTTTAGGATTCTCCGAAATCTATATGGAAGAGAGTGAGCTAGCTAATAGTTATAAATCGATCTGCCTCATCTTTCCAAAATGCCGGACATTGTTGACGTACGTCCAGTTCAGCAATGCAACCGGTGTCGAGACTCTTTCCCGGTGACGCTGCCGATGCAGGTGACATCTCTAGGCAACAATCCAAACGATAGGACCGAGGTGACACCCAGTGCTGTAGCATTTGTAATGTCATCATGACATAGTCGCTGATGTGGCGTCATTTTTTATTGGGATCCTGATGTGGCGTCATTTAGGGTGGTCGCGCTACACTGTACAAAACAGGGCTTCTGTCCCGGTTGGTAAAGATCTTTAGTCCCCCCAACCACCCCCAACCCCCACCCCCTCCATTAGTTCCGGTTGTACCACAACCGGGACTAAAAGGGCCTTCACATGGCTGTGCTCGGGTGCTCGAGGTGGAATGGCTTTAGTCCCGGTTGGTAGGCGTTAAGCGCTCGGACGTTGTCGTTTTTCTGCCGCGGCAGAGGTTTGGGATTTTATTTTTTTCATTCAACTCGACGGTACTACATATAGAAATCAAGGAAGCATTATGTAATAACCGAGAACATAGGATCATCGAAGGGTAGATTTAGAATTGGGATGTGCATTTCATCGCAAAATTAGGAAAATTTTCGCGCCTTATTGCAACTAAACCTAAGAGGGATCGAGGTTCTCTCTCAATTGCAATTAGGGTTAGACAATGTGAGTTAAGAATTTCGACATGATCTCTTTTGTAACTTGTGTATTTGGGAGTTGATTTTGAATTGACAAGTCATATTGAATTTAAAATCAATGAGTAAAAGATAAACAATATATAATATGAAATATGAATTCATAAATCAAATACATTTCATAATTCAAATCACTTTGAATTTCAAATTGCAATATAAATATACAAATCATTTATAAGTAAATGATACAAATACAATTGAGCTCATAAGGAAAATTTGAGCTTTATTGATATACATACACACATACAATGTCTTTACAAAATTCATCATACAAAAATTGGATGAATTATAAACAAAATAAAAAGAAGATTACATCAATTTGATCCTATACTAAAATCCTAAACTAATGTCTTGGAAGAATTGCTTCCTAGATCATTTCCATCCTTGAAACCTGCAAAATAGAAAGAAGAACTATACAGGGGTTAAAATCAAGTAAGTAACTAGCCAGGGGTGAAACCAAGTGTCAATGACACGTGTGCATGTCCAAAACCTGGACAACACGAGGATAAGTTACAGCAGACTAAACCTGGACACACACAGGGGCTCAAGTTTCACCAAAGTGACCACACAGCTCATGGAGCTGCTGTGCAACCAACAGCACAACAAGCACAGCTTAGTCACCAAGCCAAGCCAGGCTTGTGTGTCACAGCCAGAGAAGAACCAGCAGAGGTATAAAAGGGTAGAAACCCTAGAAGCAATGCACAGGTCGATCAGATAACCATTCACCAAGCAACCAGCAAGAAATAGTGCAGAGTTCATCCTGTTCTTGCTCAACAGCAACAACCAATACTGAAACCATTTATCCATCCAAAAATCCAACCAACCAAAATCAGTAGCAAGATAGGAACTTAACCAAGATCATCAGGAGCTAGGAGGAGAAGGACAAGAAACAAGATCATCAAGCAACTGCTCAACAACAATTGAGCTTAACCATCTAGGAGCAGATGCACGTGGGTGATCATCACTTGGTGTTAACCAAGGATCACTGGCGGTAAAAGGGAGCAACTAGAGCCTAAAACCCATCCAGACACTATTTATGTGCATATAATCCAGGACAGATGCACATATGTGCACACAAGAAAGTACACATGCACAGATAGCACCAGTAGAAGGTTTACAAGTAATAGCAGCTACCAAGAACCACCTAGTGAAACCCTAGTCACTAAACCATCAGTAAACCCTAGATTTCTTCACAGGCAAGCATAATGGCTTTCATATCAATTATGATTCCCTATTATGCAAGCAGAGATGAGTAGCCAATAAGATTTAGCCAACTGTGTTAGCAACCAAGCAGTAGAAATGCTACCGAGGTCACATCAAACATAAAACCATCAATTTAACCAAGAGAATAAGTCATCATTATCCAATAATAGATTCAGACTTGGATTATTTCCAAATTAATCATGGAAACATCAAATCATGCATAGCAAGGCAATTAATCAACACTGCATAAGCAGTTCAACAATAATTAATCCATCCAGACATGAATACATAACAAATCCATGCATGAATCATGCAATAGCATCACTGTGGGGCAACAGCAGCATGCACCATTGCATCCTAGCCACTGGATCAAGTTCAGTGAGCTATGGACAGCAACAGCAGCACACACAGTTACATCAGCATCATGAGCATGCATGAGAGACAGCAATATCTAATAATCCATCCATTTAGCAAAGGAATTAATCAGTAATTAGCCACCAGCATATAATTGATCAAATAGATCAAGTAGATCAAGCACAAAGCATAGCAGAGCATCATAGACAAGCAATGATTCAAGAATAGGACCAACTGAAGCCTACACAGGGCATAGGTGAGCATCACTGACGCCACAAGTGTCAGTAGTGCTAACCTAGGCCAATAGCAAGTTCAGTGAGCATATGAACAAGCCAGTAAGCAAATGAACAAAGTCCAGTAGGCATATGAACAAGGGCCAGTAAGTAATTGCATAGCATATAGACATGAACACATAGGATGAGCACATCACAGTGAGCCAGTAGGCATAGGAATAGCATCAGGACGCTTAGGGTAGAGCATAGCATGCACAGCAGCATAGCAAGCATGGCCCGAACAGCAACACAACATCATATCAAGCAAAGCCAGAATAGCAGCACAGCAGCGTAGCAAGCAAGGCAGCAGGATAGCATAGCAACAACATCCGTAGGGGTGTAGTAGGCACAGATCGAGAAGAACTAGAAGGAGAGGAGGAGGTAGCCGAAGGAGAAGGGGTTACCTGGTGAAGAACGCAGCGGCAGCCATGGCAACACGGTGGCACGGCCAACGACGGCGGCGCCAGACCGCGGCCAAGCCGTGCCAGGCCACGCACACCACCAGAGAGGGCGGCGAGCACCTAGGGTTGGCGAGGAACCACAGATCGACGGAGATCACCACGAATCCGCCGGCGACTGCGAGCGTCACGCACGCGCTCGAGCTGCCGAGGACGAAATCGAAGAATCTACGCGGACGAACAGACGCGCCATCGCGCGTTGAGTCGACTGAGAACCACGGCGAGCCTAGCTCGGCCGGTGTTGGCCGAAGCGAGGCGAGCCTAGCTCGACCGGAGTTGGCCGAAGCGAGGCGGCGGCCATGGTGGCAGCGACGTCGCCACCGAATCGCCGTAGGGGTTACGGTTTCGCGAGTGAGGGGTGAGCGAGAGAGAGTGAGGTGGGCCGAAGTGGTTCGGTTCCACCGAACCGTTTTTGGGCAGGCTTAGTGGGCTATCCAAATGGGCCACGTTAGTGGGTCGGCCCAATTGGGCTAGGGGGTATTTTTGTCTTTTTCATTTTATAAATAACATATGAAATCTAACAAATAATAATAAATGAAAAAGACCTCTAAAAATCCAATAAAAATAGTTTTAATGAATAAGAAATTATTCTTAACAAGAAAAAAATAATAAATGGAATTTACTACAAAATTTCCAATTTTGAAATTTTTGAATTTAAATATGAACTTTAAATTTTAAATTGCAATTTTCCTTGGATTAAAAAATCAAGGAAAAATTCCTAATGAATTCAAATAATTGTTATTCAAATAGTTTCAAAAGGAATTCTATTATTCCAAGTCATTTCTTTTAAAGATTAAGATTTTCCAAAAAGGGAAAATATCTTAATAATTCAAAATTCATTAATATTTCCAAAATGTGGAAAGTCCTATCTTTCAAATTCTTTATTTGGAACCAATATTTTCCAACGGAAAATATCAACTACTTTTCAATTCTTTTCTTGTCAGAAAAGCAAACAAGGTTAAAGTACTTAAAGAAGTTATAAATTACCGCCGAAGGCACAAATACTTAACTCAACCCTAAATTCTGAATAATCATGTCGGGATAAGGGATTCAACATGAAATAATGCAACCATGCATGCATCATTTGGATCTTATAACATTGTCTTTACTGTACAATGATGCTTCTTTACAGAACCCGAGGTCCAGGTTCCATCCAACACATCGAACTACACTATCTTGCAGTCACCAGGCAAGTTCACTTTTGCTCATGTCATCTTGATTATTTTATATCAATTTACCCGCAAAAGTACTATACTTATCATTCCTACATTAAAAAGGAAAATGTTACTTTTCCAATTATGAATATGACTATGTGGTGGGCAATGGAACCATGGTATGTGTTGATATGGTGGAGGTTCCATTGAAAGGGTTCTATTAATCTAGGACTAATCACCAACACCATCTAGTGATTCTACCGTCGTACAATTCGCGTTAACCATGAGATCTATAATGGCTCTGGGGAAGTCAGTTGTATCTTTTCCCTCTTGCATATCAACGGACTTGATAGGGCCAGGCTGGGTGTTGGGGATAACACTGCAGTAGGTTGGGAAATCCTTTAAAATCTCCATTTGTGTGGATGAGAAGCTCTATCGTCTATGAGGGATTGTCCATAGTACACCGGGGTAAAGCCGTATGATCGGGAGATGTCTACTGGGGGTGTACGGATGGCAAAAGGGTGGGTATACAAGGTCGCGGAGAAGGGAGTGATTGACTTGGAACTTACACCTGGCCCCACACCAAGGCAGTGTGGATGAGAAACGCTTCTCGGTTGGTATCAAGGATAAGTTCTCTTATGGGAAAAGTAACGCACCTCTGCAGAGTGTATCAAATTTGTGGCAGTCACTCCTTGTTCCGGGAAGGGAACTACAAACGCGGCAGGAAAGGAACTCCGTGAAGTTCTGTTCAACCTGTGAAGACTGGCGGGCATAGTTTTCAGAATAAAATCAACCTTTTGAAGAAATGTTTTTGAAACATGCATTGACCTGAGATTTCTGATCAATGGTCGTAGCTAGTGCATCAAACACATTTTCTATTTTGAGCTTGCTGAGTACCTCTGTACTCACTTTCTTTCGACACCCTTGCTAGACTGTGACAATGAAGTGAAGGCCACCGACGGAGCACCGGAATGAGATTACGAGCTGGTCTACGGGGAGCCTGATCTGTCCGGAGGAGTGGAAGGAGTGGACTATGGGATAGTCTACGGGCCCGACAACAATGAGGCGGAGGAGTAGCATCTTACCTTAGTTATCATGGAGCCGAGCAGCGTAGTAGTTTACCTAAATAACTTACTGAGCTCAGTTTACTATTTATGTTGGTTTGCAATAAACTTCAGTAGTATCTTGGGGTGTTCTCATCGGACCTGTGAGAATACCAACTTGTTAAGACTGTGATTGTAATATAATCTCGAGCGTTATGACATGCAATATTTCTGTTGTACCACTCTGAGGGATGTGATATTTGTGAAGAAGTCCCTTCATGAAGATCATATCAACGACTTGTATACTACAACATGCAGTGGTATGCTGGGTCACCGCAGCTGGTACTAGAGCAAATGTTGCGACCTTATGCTGAAAAAACCTAGTAAAGGGAGAAACCCGTAGGAGGAATTATCTAAACAAGTTAATGATGTTACATTCCGTGCGTTCTCAGCGATTGGACGGCGCCGAATGTCGTCGTGTGGGCCAGGCTAGTGCGTGTGCCGCTGTATGGACATGGCCCGCTGCTGCATGCCCGCCGCGTGTTGAGTTGGGGTACTCTTTCCATCGGTGCCTGGTGAGTAGGCGGTTTGACCGAGCGCATTAGATCGATTTCTCCTGGTGTTCTTCGTGGCCGACGGCGGCTGTGCTCTTTGATTCTGGCCGCTCCTCTCTCTCCGCTGTTAGATCTTGCTTGCTCTCGATTTTGGTCGGTCCTCTCTCTCCACTGGGGGATCTTGCCTGTTGCCGTACTATGGTTCTTGCTTCTGCGATTTGGTCTGGACGGGGAGTTTCTCCGGCGGGTTTTCTTCGCATATTCGTTCGGCCGGCGGGGTTATCCGTGGTGTGTTAATTTTCCTGATCTTTCTCCTTTCTGCATTTGTTTATTTTTTTCCTTTTCTCCTTTATCTCATCATCTTCACCGAACTGGTGACGGTCTCTCAGCAGGGGCCAGGACGGACCATTAGCGCGCTCAGGCTGGAGCTTGATCTACACCGGCGCGTCTTTGATTCCATGGCAAGCGGCGTGCGGCAGTACCTTGACTCTTTGGGGCGCCGACTCACGATGCAGCTAGGCCGCTACGCTCGTGGGCTGGGCGGTGGCGCTCGGCCGGGTCTTGCGTGCAGTGTCGCGGGGGCGCCGATGGGGGGAGTTGAACTGTGGGATTCGAGGCTGGACGGGCGTTGTTGAGTTGTTGAGGAGTGCACGGTTCGACCACCTCCGAGGGGATGTAGTCCACCACGGACATCCCTTGGCTCACTTTGAAGTGCACCATGTCGAGTTGCCGTTGCATATGGTGCCTGCTTGCTCCATGTCACCTGCAAGCCGGAGCATGTGGATCTCATCCTTCATGCAGCAGAGCCGTTCTTCTAATAGATGATGTCACCGCTGGTACATGCCTGCGGGGTGGAGTGAAGCGGACGGCGCCTCCGGTTGTTTGGTCTTCTTCCAGTGTTGTTGGTCCCTAAAGAGCTGATTGTTCTATGCCGGATTTACTCATAAACCATGTTTTGAGTTGCAGGTTCTTGTGTTTCTAGCTACGAGTCCCACGAATCTTGCAAAGAGAATGGCCGAACACTTCTCCATCTATGATTCATTCTTCTCTCTTTGAAGTTTCTGAATTTTCTGAAAGTGACCATTGTTTGTTTGTAACTGTTCAGTATGCTTCAGCCGTATAGATACAGAAGGGGAGCTGCTCATGCGATTGAGAAATATAAAAATAAAAAAGCAGGTACATAATGTTACTTTAGTATGATGCCTTGTAGCTCCCATACAGGAAAATGTTATAAATTCAAGGTTTCATCTAGACTATGTTACTTAAATGGATGGTTGAATGCAGATTCTCGGATGTGCAATTCATTTTCAGTGTAGCTTTTCTGTACCAGTAGGAATTGAAGGGAAAAAAAGCACGGATTTAAATTTTTGCGCTGGTGGCATTTTATTGAGACTTTGCTAAGTGACTAAAGCTAGAAAGTAACTTTCATGTATTTATTACGAAATACACAAAAGAAGCATGGATGAAGGTTATCTTTCGAGATTATATTAAAAACGTTGACCAACGGGGGAATGATCCCTCCCTTGGCTATACGTTGTTAGGTAGGATGAGACTCTCCTCGCGGATGGACGCGAGGATGATAACCCGGTTTAAAGTTCGCCCCTCCCTGCGAAATTACCGCGAGATGGGGATTCGAACCCGGATGGACTGGCTGCGCACTCGCTTAGCTTGCCACTGAGCTAGAACTCAGTTCTCCTTTCAAGATTATATTGATCCTTTGCCCCTTCTAACACTCATGACAACAAGTTTGTGTGAGTTCTACTCCTTTGGTCAGCATGAAAATAATTTTGTTATTTTCCCTTTGGTCAGCATGATTTCTTATTGATCATTATAAACAGCCTATTTCCATCATGCAGGTATTTAAGGTTGATATGTGAGTGGTACTTCACATGTGTGATTGTTTTAAGTTATTCTAGAGCATCTCCAACTAATCACGTTCCTATGAAGTGATATATTGTCAAGTACAAATCCTCATCTTCAGCAAAAAAAAAGCGCATCAGTAGTCTGTATAGATGATTTTGTAATGTCATCTTATCTCTGTTAAACATGTTATTACATGTCTAACCATTCAGATCAACAGCCGGTGGCATGTTTCTGATTTTTTTAGCAACCGGTTTTATTAGTTTTGCAACCATAAATTTCTGAAGTTCGATAATCTCCGTTACAGGATTATCAGACCTTCAGACCTTTCTGCTGGTGTTGCACGTGCGCTTTAATTGCTGATGGAGTATACTATTTCAGTTCTTACTGGAGATATGGACAAACAAGCTTGCAATCATATAACCAATCTATTCCATCCTCTTATGTTCAAAATGCATGGTTTTAAGGGAGTTTCGGTGGAAGGTTCTTTCTTCCCGATCCACTTTTGTTGTCTTTCTAAAAGAACTTGTTGTACTAGATTCTTTTCGTGCGGGGATACATTGGACACCGGTTGTATTTGCTGATGTGATTTTTTTATTTAATATTCTGATCCATTTGATTAAATATTCTGAATTCTTAAACTATATTTGCTGATGTGATTTTTTATTTAATATTCTGATACATTTGATTAAATATTGTGAATTCTTCAACTATATTTGTTGATGTGATTTTTTACACTTGCTAGGTTCTTGCACATGCTCGAAAGAAAGTGTCGATGTTTTTCTTCACAAGTTGAGTCATATCTAGGTCACAATCATCAATATAACAAGACCAACACTTCCCCATTCATTCTATTCATTGACAGTGTCGCTAAAAAATTGTCTGGCTCTGACACAAATTAAAGCGCTCCCAACTATAACGCTATTAAGTAGCGTCATGCAGGCGGGGAGGCGAAGCTCGCCTATCATCTAGTAGTAAAGAATTCGCTAGTAATGGCTTCAGTGCCGCTTCGCTTCCTCGAGCCGCTTTCATGGTGCTGCCCCGCCTCCCCGTGTGCTAGTGTTGGCGCGGGCGGTGCTTGGGCATCCCGCCAAGTTGAAGGCGGCGTCAGGAATTTTCAAGAGGAGTTCCACCCAGTGTTATAACTGACCCGCCTTTGGGACCTGGGAGTTCCACCTGGGATGCCGCGCGGTTTACCTAGACGGCGACGATTTCTTCAACAAAGAGCGCAGCGTCGGCCTCCACAACAACGAGAAGGGCGAGGAGGAACTGCAACCACCGAACCTCACGGAGGAGGAGGCGATTGAAATGGCCATCGCACAGAGCGAGCTCGACCTACTCTCTCAGTAGGATGGCCTCGTCGTTCAACTGCGGGTGTCTGCACTTGCACATGCACAGAGGGAGGCTGGTCTCCCCTCTCTCCTCCACATAAGGAGAGAGCTTGACGCTGCAAGTTTTGGACTGCATGGATCAACAATGAAACAAAATAGTTACATAGATTACTTCATTGGAATTATTTTTTAGATATGAACATTTAGGTTGAAATGCTTACCGGATGAAAATTATTCATTTTTTAAGTTTTGGGTTCATTGCCCATGTCGACATGTTCTGATGATTTTTGTTATTGATGGTTGCCATTGGGATATACATTTCTCAAAACGTGAAATGTTGGTGTAGTTAGGTCCTTAAATGCAATGTCAAAAGTTTCCTTTTAGAAGTTACATGTGTTGTTAGAAAAGCTACAAGTGATAGGATACTGCAACATTTGATGTTAACGTGAGGGGTGATTATTTTCCTTCTCCGTGATAGAAAGTTAAGCCTGCCTTGGGTACTTGTAAGTTTTAACACTTTCATTGGTCAAGATTTCTTTTGTAACCTTATCGTACATTCTTCTCTTTTGTGAAAAAAGTGTTTGTGGTTTTTGAGGTTGTAGGAGAGGTTAATTAATACATACATTAGGGACTTTGAATTGTGTTTTTCATTTATTTTTAGCATTGAAAATAATTGTTTTTTCCTTGAGAATGAATGATTATATATATATTTCCCTTGAGGAGCATGTCACCTACGGTATAAAACTTCACCTAAACCACAAACACAAAGAAAACAAAGAGTATACTGTACTATTGAGTTGAGTGATGAAGTGTACTCAACATTCTTTGGGAAACATACATAAGGTGGAACATTCCTTTCAAAATAGGCAACTTTTACGGTACCTTGTACTCCAAAACTACGAGGTGGAGTACCAGGCAGATCTGCCCGTCCATGATGGAGGACTTGCGTTAATATTAATTTTCTGAGAGTGCCAATAGAGAAATTTACACCAATTAGCGCCAATTTGCAGTTCAACCCCCTATCCTGATTCCCGATAGAATCCAGGAGCACCACGATCAGGATAGCTTGGCGGCGCCTGACTCATGTTCGCTCGATTCCGTGCTCTTCCTCCCCTAATAATCAAATAATCAAGCATCTCAACTGCGCCGTCTCAGATCTTCCCTTGTTAACCGCCTGGCCTGACGCCGCCGCCTCCGTTGTCGTGGTCAAAGGTCCCTTGCCCCAATCGATCGTATCCTATGGCGGCCGTCGCTGCGGCGCCGCCTCGATCTTTGTTAGCCTGGCGCGGCCGCCTCCGGCATCCTGGTCGGACTGTTCTTAACAAACGCACGTGGCCTCCCGATCCTTTTGGCTTTGAGCTGGTCAGAGCAATTTCAATAGTATAACCAAGTGTTGGCTATAACAAGATGTCATATCATTTGTAGTCATCATATAGCTAACATGTACAATAGTTGGCTATAAGAATGTAGTACTTTACTAATATATGGCCCACCTTTCACTCTCTCAAGGTGCCTAGGAGCACGTCAAGAGACTTTGCTATCGCGATAGTAGCCCACCTCCCTTGTCTCTCCTCTTCTCTCTCCTCCAACTCATCTAAAATATATTATTTAATATCTTATAGTCAGCTGACTGGACTCTATTGTACTTGCTCTTAGTACTACTAACGCTGGTTACGAGCGGTAGTACGTTGTTTGTGAAGTAAACGTACATATTAATACGGACATTCAAGTGCAGATTATATGTATGTTGTTCATTGCTACGCCAATCTAATGGCCGTGATCTCAACTATGAATCAATAACATAATACAAGTTCCAAGCTTATCTTTATCGAAAAAACTTCAAAGCTTATGTAAATAACAGCATTCTAAATCCCTAACAGCAATTCTAAAACGGAAACTGGCCACCGACCACAGCAAAACAGATACGGGCCCTAACAGCAATTCTAAATACATAGCTACACAATTAACAGAGCAATACAACGCATAGAAAAATAAGAGGGATTGGGATTGGGACGTTCCTCACATGCTGCACTCCTCGATGCTCATCTCGGTTCTGCTCGTACTGGTGCAGGAGCGTGCATCCGTCGAGGGAGCCGATAACCCAGCTGCCACGGCCTCTCATCCCTTCCCCCACCTCACCGACGCAGCGAGCCAACCACCACTCCCGCCCACCCGTCGGCGCGTATCCGTCGAGAGGGCCGACGACCTGGACACCACGGCCGCTCCTGCCTTTGCCCCACCTCGCCGCCACATGGAGCCGACGGCTGGACGCCATGGCCGCGCGGCGCCTCGTCCCCCTCCCCGTCGACTCCTCCTGCGCACATCCGTCGAGAGCCTGGCTGGACGCCACTGCCGGGCTGCGTCTCGTCTCCCTGGCCCTACCCGGTTGCCTTCTCCTGCGTGCATCCGT
The DNA here is from genome assembly GCF_022539505.1 of Lolium rigidum. NCBI lineage: Eukaryota > Viridiplantae > Streptophyta > Magnoliopsida > Poales > Poaceae > Lolium > Lolium rigidum. The sequence goes on along the minus strand of NC_061512.1, from coordinate 218,815,691 downwards.
CGTGGGGATGCACGCCACGGCCTCGCGGTGTCTCGTCCCCACCGCCGATCGGCTCCTCCTCCATTCCCCCCGATGCCGCCACGAACACCTCAGCTAGGGTTCGTCCTGGAAATGAGGCGAATTGAGAAAACTTGATCCCTAATGCAAAAACACTCTCACACAAAGAAAAAAACATATCAATACCCCTACATGGATGCAGCTAATATGAGAAATTACTTTTGACCCTCCGGTGGAGGTACTCCCCGAGTTTCCGAGAAAAATTGAGTTGGTACTCTATGGACTGATCGTGGAGTACGAGTGCTCTCGAGCCGCCCGATTAGCTAAAATGGATGGCCCATATTAACTTAGGGGTACTGTAAAAGTCCTCTTTTTCTATTCTATTTTTCTTTTTATAATTTTCAAAAGCTGATTTTTAAGACCCAATTTTTAAAAATTATTTTAGTTTTTTCTAAAATTTAAATATTTTTAAAATTTAAATATTTTTCAGATTGGAATAATTTTTAAATTGGAACAAATTTTAAATTGGAACATATTTTGAATATTTTTTAGAATGAACATTTTTTAAAAAATTCGATTTTTCCCAAAATTTGAACATTTTTCGGAAATGAACATATTTTAAATTCGATTATGAACATTTTTCGGATACGAAATTTTTTTAGCTTTAAACATTTTTCGTTTTGAACATTTTTCAAATTTGAACTTTTTCAAATTTGAACTTTTTTCGATTTTGAAAAAAAGAAAAATAAATAGAAAAGAAAGGAAACAAAAAAGAAAAAAAGAAAAAGGAAAAAACAGAAACAGAAACAGAAACAGAAAACGAAAAAAAAGTGAAATGGGCCAGGCCCAATACCTGACCAGGGTGTGCGGCGCCTGGTAGGCACCGACCTGATCGGTGATACCCCGTTGTGAGCAGCGAATAGGATTCGCCTCCATCGTGGGCCGGTGCTTGAAGCTGCTGTTGGAGTCAGCCCATTCCAGATGAGCCCACGTATCCGTGTTGACAGGCCCGTTCCCTAGCATCTGGGCACTGGATTCCAAGGTGTTTAGCATATCTCGTTGCAGCAGCAGGGTCGCATTACCCTAAAAAAAAAAAGCAGCAGGGTCGCATTCGCGAGCAAGTTGTAGGATCAGCAGTAGGAACTTGTAAGATGAGGTATGGTTCCTCATCATAAACTGCGGTTACTTGCTGACGATGTCTGTACATCATTTGGTGTTTTTTTTTGAACAGGGGTAGGTCCCGGAGGGACCTAGAAGCTTGTATTAAGCGGTGCCGTCACAATTACAGGAAGAACTACAAAGTAAAAAAGAAATTACAACCCAGTCCTCCAGAAAAGCACAAAGGACCCTAGAAGAAAAACAAGAAACGCAATCAGGTCCCGCTCCTTCTCCGCCGCTACCACACCTCTCAGCACAGACTAGCGCCTCACCGTCGGGGACGAAACCACTTGGGGTGGTGCACCGGGAGCTCTCTATGTTGGAGTAGAAGGGCCTCCGCAGTGGCATCATGGCCTGGAGGTTGATGTAGACCTGCAGTCGCCGGCCGGAGTGCACTGATACGCCTCCGACGTATCGATAATTTCTTATGTTCCATGCCACATTATTGATGATATCTACATGTTTTATGCACACTTTATGTCATATTCGTGCATTTTCTGGAACTAACCTATTAACAAGATGCCGAAGAGCCAGTTCTGTTTTCTGCTGTTTTTGGTTTCGGAAATCCTAGTAACGAAATATTCTCGGAATTGGACGAAATCAACGCCCAGGGTCCTATTTTGCCACGAAGCTTCTAGAAGACCGAAAGGGATACGAAGTGGGGCGACGAGGCGCCGCCACCATAGGGCCGCGCGGCCAGAGGGGGGCCCGCGCCGCCCTATGGTGTGGGCCCCTCGTCAGCCCTCCGACTCTGCCCTTCCGCCTACTTAAAGCCTCCGTCGCGAAACCCCCGATGCGAAAAACCACGATACGGAAAACCTTCCAGAGACGCCGCCGCCGCCAATCCCATCTCGGGGGATTACGGAGATCTCCTCCGGCACCTCGCCGGAGAGGGGATTCATCTCCGGAGGACTCTTCACCGCCATGGTCACCTCCGGAGTGATGAGTGAGTAGTTCACCCCCGGACTATGGGTCCATAGCAGTAGCTAGATGGTTGTCTTCTCCTCATTGTGCTTCATTGTTGGATCTTGTGAGCTGCCTAACATGATCAAGATCATCTATCTGTAATACTATATGTTGTGTTTGTCGGGATCCGATGGATAGAGAATACCATGTTATGTTAATTATCAAGTTATTACCTATGTGTTGTTTATGATCTTGCATGCTCTCCATTATTAGTAGAGGCTCTGGCCAAGTTGATGCTAGTAACTCCAAGAGGGAGTATTTATGCTCGATAGTGGGTTCATGCCTGCATTGATATCTGGGGGGTGACGTAAACCCCTAAGGTTGTGTTGTCGCTGTTGCCACTAGGGATAAAACATTGATGCTATGTCTAAGGATGTAGTTGTTGATTACATTACGCACCATACATAATGCAATTGTCTGTTGCTTTGCAACTTAATACTGGAAGGGGTTCGGATGATAACCTGAAGGTGGACTTTTTAGGCATAGATGCAGTTGGATGGCGGTCTATGTACTTTGTCGTAATGCCCAATTAAATCTCACTGTACTTATCATGACATGTATGTGCATTGTTATGCCCTCTCTATTTGTCAATTGCCCGACCGTAATTTGTTCACCCAACATGATTTTATCTTATGGGAGAGACACCTCTAGTGAACTGTGGACCCCGGTCCATTCTTTTATACTTGAAATACAAATCTGCTCGCAATACTTGTTCTTTACTTGTTTTCTTGCAAACAATCATCTTCCACACAATACGGTTAACCCTTTGTTACAGCAAGCCGGTGAGATTGACAACCTCACTGTTTCGTTGGGGCAAAGTACTTTGGTTGTGTTGTGCGGGTTCCACGTTGGCGCCGGAATCTCCGGTGTTGCGCCGCACTACATCCCGCCGCCATCAACCTTCAACGTGCTTCTTGACTCCTACTGGTTCGATTAAACCTTGGTTTCTAACTGAGGGAAACTTGCCGCTGTGCGCATCACACCTTCCTCTTGGGGTTCCCAACGGACGTGTCAATTACACGCATCATGCACCGTCGCCGACGAAGGAGGAGGAAGTGGTCGCCCTACGACCAGTTCAAATGGCTGCCTACCAAGGACAGTCGTGGAAAGACTCCCGGGAGCTGCTTCAGCACTCCCCTGGCATAGATCCAGGAGCAGGCAGATGGAGATTTGGGGCTTCAAGCCGTTCTCGCCACCACGGTGGGCACCGAGCAGGAGGCACCAACCATGAGCCGCCGCCTTGGATCTACACATAGCTGCAGCCATGGCCCCAAATCCTAGATCCAGGACCCTGACCGCATCATCAAGCTTATTCTTGGACAGGGAAAGGAAGATCTTGAGCAGCAGCCACCAGCACCACGCCGCTGGCACCATCAGGATCTCCATCACCGGCTACCCAGCGCTGCTTGGAAGCGCGAGGAGCTCTCCATCGCCAAACTCCACCAGGGGAACAGAAACTACACCTAAGCTACTATATACAGAGGGGGGGAGGCCTCCCCTCTCCCAGTCACTCCGGCCGGCGAGGCCATCGAAGGAGAGGGGAGACGGCGGAGAGGAAGTGACTCTCAAGGTATTGTTCACTCACGAGAGAGGAGAAGGGGCAAATGAGCGGTGCATCATTTGGAGTAATACAGTTACGGTGTGATCAATAGTGTTGGTAAATTACCACGAAATGACAGACATCTCGGATGTTCCAAGCACAAACTTTGGGATTAGGATCCTCCAAAATCGCCAAATCGGTACCGAAGCGAACGAACTAGCTTAGCTAGATAATCGCTATAGGAGAGGATCAGCGACAAACGACTTGGCTTGGATTTGGACGGCTTCGGCTTCCTCGCTTCTGTCTCCTTCCTCTCGCTTCCTGTACCCTGTAGCGTCTCGAGTCTCCATGGATAAGCTTTCATTGTCTCTGTATTTTGAGCTGTAATTGAATCCTTGCTCCAGTTTAGAGAAATTAGTACTTCGTTGTTAACATTTGGTATTCAGAGCCAATCGAGCTGCTTCTG